>NC_044032.1:52953174-53259164 GCF_901765095.1 Microcaecilia unicolor
AAAAGTCGAACAGGTGGTAGAGTCTCTCCACCAGCGGGACACCGCATTCGACAAGTTCGCCCGCCGGCAGCCTTCAGCTTCTACCTCTACAGGTAGACGATTTTTTCGGGGGAAGGAAGGCTGTTCCCTATACTTCTGGCAAGCGTAGGTACAATCCTCCTTCCCGACAGCCTGTGGCCCAGGCTAAGCCCCAGCGCGCTCGCTCTCGTCAGCAGCGTGCGCCTCAGCAAGGCCCCGCGGCTCCCCAGCAAAAGCAAGGGGCGAGCTTTTGACTGGCTCCAGCAGAGCATAGCCGACATCCAAGTGCCCGTGCCGGGCGACCTGCCAGTCGGGGGGAGGTTGAAAGCTTTTCACCAAAGGTGGCCTCTCATAACCTCCGATCAGTGGGTTCTGCAAATAGTCCGGCAGGGATACACCCTCAATTTGGCCTCAAAACCTCCAAATTGTCCACCGGGAGCTCAATCTTACAGCTTCCAGCACAAGAAGGTACTTGCAGAGGAACTCTCCGCCCTTCTCAGCGCCAATGCGGTCGAGCCCGTGCCATCCGGGCAGGAAGGGCTGGGATTCTATTCCAGGTACTTCCTTGTGGAAAAGAAAACAGGGGGGATGCGTCCCATCCTAGACCTAAGGGCCCTGAACAAATATCTCGTAAAAGAAAAGTTCAGGATGCTTTCCCTGGGCACCCTTCTCCCCATGATTCAGCAAAACGATTGGCTATGCTCTCTGGACTTGAAGGATGCCTACACACACATCCCGATACTGCCAGCTCACAGACAGTATCTGCGATTTCAGCTGGGCACACGCCACTTCCAGTACTGTGTGCTACCCTTTGGGCTCGCCTCTGCGCCCAGGGTGTTCACAAAGTGCCTAGCTGTGGTAGCAGCGGCGCTTCGCAGGCTGGGGGTGCACGTGTTCCCATATCTCGACGATTGGCTGGTGAAGAACACATCCGAGGCAGGAGCCCTGCAGTCCATGCAGATGACTATTCGCCTCCTGGAGCTACTGGGGTTTGTGATAAATTACCCAAAGTCCCATCTTCTCCCAGTGCAGAAACTCGAATTCATCGGAGCCCTGCTGGATTCTCGGACGGCTCGCGCCTATCTCCCAGAGGCGAGAGCCAACAACTTGTTGTCCCTCGTCTCGCGGGTGCGAGCGTCCCAGCAGATCACAGCTCGGCAGATGTTGAGATTGCTGGGCCACATGGCCTCCACAGTTCATGTGACTCCCATGGCCCGCCTTCACATGAGATCTGCTCAATGGACCCTAGCCTCCCAGTGGTATCAGGCCGCTGGGGGTCTAGAGGACGTGATCCACCTGTCCACGAGTTTTCTCGACTCCCTGTATTGGTGGACGATTTGCTCCAATTTGACTCTGGGACGTCCCTTCCAAATTCCTCAGCCACAAAAAGTGCTGACCACGGATGCGTCCCTCCTGGGATGGGGAGCTCATGTCGATGGGCTTCACACCCAAGGAAGGTGGTCCCTCCAAGAAAGCGATCTACAGATCAATCTTCTGGAGTTGCGAGCGATCTGGAACGCTCTGAAGGCTTTCAGAGATCGGCTGTCCCACCAAATTATCCAAATTCAGACAGACAATCAGGTTGCCATGTACTATGTCAACAAGCAGGGGGGCACCGGATCTCGCCCCCTGTGTCAGGAAGCCGTCAGCATGTGGCTCTGGGCTCGCCGTCAAGGCATGGTGCTCCAAGCCACATATCTGGCAGGCGTAAACAACAGTCTGGCCGACAGGTTGAGCACGATTATGCAACCTCACGAGTGGTCGCTCAATTCCCGTATGATGCGGCAGATCTTCCAGGCGTGGGGCACCCCCCTGGTGGATCTCTTCGCATCTCAAGTGAACCACAAGGTCCCTCAGTTCTGTTCCAGGCTTCAGGCCCACGGCAGACTGGCGTCGGATGCCTTCCTCCTGGATTGGGGGGAAGGTCTGCTGTATGCTTATCCTCCCATACCTCTGGTGGGGAAGACTTTGTTGAAACTCAAGCAAGACCGAGGCACCATGATTCTGATTGCTCCCTTTTGGCCGCGTCAGATCTGGTTCCCTCTTCTTCTGGAGTTATCCTCCGAAGAACCGTGGAGATTGGAGTGTTTTCCGACCCTCATCACGCAGGACGAAGGGGCTCTTCTGCATCCCAACCTCCGGTCCCTGGCTCTCACGGCCTGGATGTTGAGGGCGTAGACTTTGCCTCTTTGGGTCTGCCAGAGGGTGTCTCCCGCATCTTGCTTGCTTCCAGGAAAGACTCCACTAAGAGAAGTTACTTCTTTAATTGGAGGAGGTTTGCCGTCTGGTGTGACAGCAAGGCCCTAGATCCTCGCTCTTGTCCTACACAGACCCTGCTTGAATACCTTCTGCACTTGTCTGAGTCTGGTCTGAAGACCAACTCCGTAAGGGTTCACCTTAGTGCAATCAGTGCATACCATTACCAAGTGGAAGGTAAGCCGATCTCAGGACAGCCTTTAGTTGTTCGCTTCATGAGAGGTTTGCTTTTGTCAAAGCCCCCTGTCAAGCCTCCTACAGTGTCATGGGATCTCAATGTCGTTCTCACCCAGCTGATGAAACCTCCTTTCGAGCCACTGAATTCCTGCCATCCGAAGTACTTGACCTGGAAGGTCATTTTCTTGGTGGCAGTTACCTCGGCTCGTAGAGTCAGTGAGCTTCAGGCCCTGGTAGCCCAGGCCCCTTACACCAAATTTCATCACAACAGAGTAGTCCTCCGCACTCACCCTAAGTTTCTGCCAAAGGTTGTGTCGGAGTTCCATCTGAACCAGTCAATTGTCTTGCCAACATTCTTTCCCCGTCCTCATTCCTGCCCTGCTGAACGTCAGCTGCACACATTGGACTGCAAGAGAGCATTGGCCTTCTATCTGGAGCGGACACAGCCCCACAGACAGTCCGCCCAATTGTTTGTTTCTTTTGATCCCAACAAGAGGGGAGTGGCTGTAGGGAAACGCACCATATCCAATTGGCTAGCAGACTGCATTTCCTTCACTTACGCCCAGGCTGGGCTGGCTCTTGAGGGTCACGTCACGGCTCATAATGTTAGAGCCATGGCTGCGTCGGTAGCCCACTTGAAGTCAGCCACCATGGAGGAAATTTGCAAAGCTGCGACGTGGTCATCTGTCCACACATTCACATCTCATTACTGCCTGCAGCAGGATACCCGACGTGATAGTCGGTTCGGGCAGTCAGTTCTTCAGAACCTGTTTGGGCTTTAGGATCCAACTCCACCCCCCGAGGGCCCTGTTTGTTCTGTTCCAGGCTACACTCTCAGTTAGTTGGTAAATTTTTTAGGTCAATCTCAGTTATGTCCTCGCCGGTGCGAGGCCCAATTGACCAATGTTGTTGTTTTGAGTGAGCCTGGGGGCTAGGGATACCCCATCAGTGAGAACAAGCAGCCTGCTTGTCCTCGGAGAAAGCGAATGCTACATACCTGTAGAAGGTATTCTCCGAGGACAGCAGGCTGATTGTTCTCACAAACCCGCCCGCCTCCCCTTTGGAGTTGTGTCTTCCCTTGAAGTGTATTGTCTTGCTACATACTGGACTGGCCGGCTCGAGCCGGTTTCGGGCGGGAAGACGGCCGCGCATGCGCGGTGCGCGCGGGCGCGCGAGGGCTAGCAAAGGACTTTGCTAGTGAAGTTTCCGATTGGAGGGGCTGCCGTGGACGTCACCCCATCAGTGAGAACAATCAGCCTGCTGTCCTCGGAGAATACCTTCTACAGGTATGTAGCATTCGCTTTCTTCAGACATTGTAAAGTTGATGTCTGGGCCAAAGGGGGCAGTAATTTTGGCTGGGCCATCTTAGAAGGAGCCTTGTCTCCCCCCATCTTGAAAGATAAACTTTGGTACATCCTACTAGTCTGGGCTGGTCTAGCAGGATTACAAGGAAGGTGAAATTCAATCTTACCTGATTGTATGTAGGAAAGGAAACTAAGAACATAGACATGCTGTCTTCTATAAGGGAAGCTTCACAATCAGAGTATGTTTGTGTGGTAAATAAAATGTAGAAGATATATACAGAGCTTCTGAATCACAGGTTGCATGCAGTTGACTTCGAGTACAGGATCAAGTAGATTGTTGTAAAGCAGGGGAGGGGGTAGGCTTGGCAGGATTGAGAAGATAGATGAGAAGCACCTTGGTAACCTAGAATGCACATTTACATGTCTGTACCCACAAATGTTATCCCAGCTCTTTTTCTTTTAGGTCTGTCAGCAGCCGCTGGCATTGGTGTGGATGATCTTCGCAGGCTGTGTATACTCCGGATGAGTTTTGTAAAAGGCTGGGGACCTGATTATCCACGGCAGAGCATCAAGGAAACCCCCTGCTGGATTGAAATTCATTTACACCGAGCTTTGCAGCTTCTTGATGAAGTACTGCATACCATGCCTATCGCAGACCCACAACCTCTGGACTGAGATGCATTCCCTCTTTTTGCCCAATACGTAGTCAGGACAGTAAATTGTAAAATTCTCTTTGTAACCTGAACATATATTTTACTTTTGTTTCATGTAATGCTCTGAAATCAGGTGCAAAATGGTTTGCTGTCTTTTTTTAATTGGGAGAATCTGTGAACTTGGATAAAGACAGTTTTTGTTTGAAGTTTTTTCCTTCAAACTATCGTTATACTCTACCTTTTTTTTTGTGCTGAAACATAAAAGGCCCTGCACAGAATTTGAAACACAAAGTTTACTTTGAAATATTTCTTATAATAATCTTTATACATCTAGAACCCCAATCCCTTAACTTTGTGTGGCTGAGACCAGGATTTCTGAAGGTTTGTTTACATTTTTGAAGAAAATGAACATTTAAAAGTGGACATCTGCACTGGGACCTGCTGCATTGTAAACATGGATTTATTTTACCTCTGCAGTTACCTTGACCAGGTTCCTCTGGTAAGTAACTAGTAAAAATCAGTCTATTATCTTCAGTTATGGTGCACTTAGATGGATTGATTTTCATGTATTTTTCTTCATGTGATATCATCAGGAGTAAGACATTCTGATTTAGTGCCAAGGTGAAGAGCAGACAGGTGGGATTCCAGTCAGAGCAGATATGCACCTGCAGTCCACTGGTGGTATTTTTATGAGGTGGCATGAAGCAGTGTAAAACACATATAGGAGAGATTTTTAGCACATTGGTAATTTTATAAATCCTTTTTATTTAATTTAATAACAGCATTTGTATCCTGCTTGACCACCAAGTTCTAAGTGTGTAACAAAGAAAAGTTTCCTCAAAATCATACAACGTATAAAAATAAGTCAAAACTAGAAAGTATAAACATGATTATGAAAAAGTACAGATAGTACAGCAATTAAAAGAGGTTACACTGGAATAACAGTTTTTACAGCTCATCAAAAACTCATGTGTAATGTTTCTGACTTCAGATGGTAGTGTTCCAGAGCTCTCATAACCTTGCCGAATAGTGTACTCTTTGGTACTGACCAATCGGCAGCAATTAGCTGATGATAGTGCAAGTAATAATTCCTTTCAAGATCACAGGTGATGTAATGGTCTATAAGTGGTTACTAAATTTATCAATATCTTGGATTTAGACCATGCAAGATGTCAAAAATAAAAGTCAAAGCTTTAAAATAAATTCTTTATTTATTACATTTGTATCCCGCGCTTTCCCTCACATGGCAGGCTCAATGCGGCTTACATAGTAACAATATAAAGAATTACAAAGTTGAAAGAAGAATATACAATTTGTAATAAACGTAATAATGGGGTTAACGGATAAGTAAATTGAACATAGGAGGAATTGGGTGCAGAAGGAAAAGAGCGTTAGGAGGTAGGCGTAGGAAGATGGAAAGGAATTGATATGTGATAGCAATAAGGATAATGGGACACATGGTCAATGTATAACAAATCGTCGGTAAGAATCATGTGGGCAGGCTTTAGTTAAGTTGAATCGTTAGGGCAGGCTTTCTTGAAGAGATGACTTCAGTGCTTTTTCTTGCTTGAATAGGTAGCCAGTGTAATTCACGCAAAAACAGTGTTGCATGGTCAAATCTATTTCCTTGTAAAATCAATTTAGCGGCTACATTTTGTAAGACCTGAAGTCTTTGCAACTGTTTAGCTGGCAAGCCTAACAAACATATATTACAATAAATTTCTAAAAAAAAAAAAAAACCAAACCAAACAAAAAAACCCCTTAATCTACCCAATAATTTCAACTTGATCAACTTTTGCACCAGTTTCCATGGTTAAGCTGGCATCCAGCCATACACCTAAAAGCTTTATTTCAGATTCAACAC
Source organism: Microcaecilia unicolor (assembly GCF_901765095.1). Taxonomy (NCBI): domain Eukaryota; kingdom Metazoa; phylum Chordata; class Amphibia; order Gymnophiona; family Siphonopidae; genus Microcaecilia; species Microcaecilia unicolor. The sequence goes on from NC_044032.1 coordinate 52,959,447, forward strand.
TATATCAGCATCATGCAGTCGTACCACATCCATACTCCCAGTCAAATTACTTACACCATCAGAAAAAGAATTCCCTTTTTTTGGATGTACCCATAAAACATTTGTTTTATCAGGGTTAATCTTCAGAAAATGTTGAGACATCCAGGAGAAAATTTCTATAAAAACATCATCTGTCAATTAAAATCTGATAAAATGGGGAACAGCAGCAGCACAATGTCATCTGCATAAGAAAAATATTCTATATTTCTTTGTAACAACAAACCTAATTCACTCGTGTATAGGTTGAAAAGAATGGGGGATAGTGGAGATCCTTGAGGAACACCCTGTCTCGTACACCATGGATCAGAAAATCCATCTAGCCAAAAAACCTACAAGGATCACTTTTTCAAAAAATCTCCAAACCACTTCTACACATTACTTCCCACCCCCACCTCTCCCAGCTTGCATAGTAGTACATCATGGTTCACTAAATCAAATGATGCGTACAAGTATAATTGCATCAAAAAAACCTCTATCCTTTTATCAAAATTACCCCGGAGAAGTAGATACCAGTGCCGAAAGTACTGTCTCCATGCTGAATATGGTCGAAAAGCAAACTGACAAGATCTAACAGATCAAAATGATGCTGCAGTTGTAAAATCACTATAGCTTCCATCACTTTTGTCATTGTAGGAATATTTGCTACTGGGCGGTAATTATTACAATTGAGAGGATTTAGTTTATCCCCATTAAGTGTAATGGTGTAAGGATTATGAATCCCATGTCCTCTGAATACTTACCATTTTGCAAAAGAAAATTCACCATATCTACAAGCCAAAGGTTCAGCTCATCTGGCAAAGATCTTAAAAGATTTGCCGCACAAGGATCTAATGCACAATACCCTTTGCCAAAACATTTCCCTGTACAGCATATGCACTCTATTTCCACCAGTCTAAAAGGTAACCATAGGCGATCCACTGGGATATCGTACAAGACTCCTTCAGCCTCCAAATGATCTACAGTAGGCATAGGTTCTACCTGTGGTATCATATTCAAGATCTTTATTTTAAATTGAAAAAAAAATCAGCATAATCCTGTGCTGAAAGAGTATTTATAGATTTACCCAGTGGGGCTTGTGTTAGGCTCTGAACTAATCGGAACAATTCTCTACTAGGGTTAACACTTATATTTAAACATTCAGAGAAAAACTTTCTTTGACAAGTCTTATCCATTGCTTATAATAATGAATACAAGCTTTCCAATTTACAGAATCATCACTTTCTTGAGACTTAACCGAGCACCTTTCAAGCTGCCTACATTTACATTTCAGCTCTACTAATTCAGGAGAGAACCAACAGTCCCTTCCGTCTCTAATCTTCGTATCCAAAACTTTCCTAATATATTACCTCAAGTCTGAAATTTATAATTTAAGCAATCATAATCCGACGACAATGGAGATAACTGAATACCTACCTCTCACCTCAGGAGAGTGGTATCTGTTCGCCCTCTCATCATGACTACCTTGTTGGATTTTGAAAGCTGATGGGAACTTGCCATCATATAAATATTAAATTCTCTGAGGACAAGCAAGGCTGCTTGTTCTCATATGTGGGTCGACGTCTGCGGCGGCCCAGGAATCTGCAAATAAATTTTGAAAGCAAAACAAAGTCTTTCGGAAAAGTTGCGCAAACCGAGCATGCGCGCCTCTTTAGTTCTTTTTTTCTCCGCGGTGAGGTGTGGTTTGTTTTCCTGATTGCTCCTCTCAGGCCCAGGAAGAACTTCTCTATTTCGAGTTTGGCAGTGCTTTTTTCTTTTTTGATTTGTTAAAAAAAAAAACTAACTATTTATAGGTTAGTTTCTTGTATTTTCTTTTCCTTTTTTCCCTGTTAAAGTTTCCTTTCTTTTTCAATGCGGCCGAGTTTTTCCCTTTTTGTGCTTTTTCTTTTTTGGCACAATCATGCCGTTTGATTTCGCTGAAACCGTTTTTTCTTCCATGTTATCGAAGACATCCAGCGGCTTCAAACGTTGTATTCAGTGCAACCGGACCATCTCAGGTACAGATACCCACGCCTGGTGTATCCAGTGCCTAGGCCTGACCATAGCCCAGCCGCTTGTAGTCTGTGTCTTTGTATGAAGAAATGGACCCAAGCGTCTCGAAAGGCCCAACGAGAGAAGCTTTTTGGGGCTCAGTCCAGTCCTTCGACAACATCGACAGGAGCATTGACGTCGAGGACAGAGGTAATGGCTGCTGAGAGACCAACTCGCGCTGGGAGCAGTGAGGCGTTGAGTGGGTCTCCACCTGCCTCGAGGCCTCCTGTTATGCAGGCCCCCCAGGACCGACCTTCGTCGGACCCGGCCCCGAGGAGACGTGAGGATTCCACGTCCTCCTCGGTACCAAGGAGTCTCGATGACGTGCGTCAAGCGAAGGCTAAGAAGTACCGTCATCATTCTCCTTCGATGCATGGTACCGGGAGCTCCGGGGCGTCGAGAGAGTCTGCACCCGAGAAGCGTCGGCACCGAGAGGACTGCTCCCCCTCAGTACAGGAGGTGCTGATGCGTCGGTCTCTTGGCAGCCAGTTACCTGCTCCTGAGCCTCCACGGATTCTGACACCGCCTGTTCCACCGGCCCTCAGCCTTCTCCGATAGCAGCTCTAGACGAGCGTATCCAGGCCTTGTTTCCAGAACTTCTGGAAGGCTTACTGCGACAATCAGCTTTAGTATCGGGGGTGCTTGCGCCTTCTGTGCCATCCGCTGGAGCGGTGTCTGGCCCTTCTCCTGTGGTGAGGTCTCTGACTGCGGCGCTCTACAGGCGCTCTACAGTCAATGCGAATGACTATTCATGTGCTGGAACTACTGGGGTTCGTGATCAATTATTCCAAGTCCCATCTCACCCCAGTTCAAAAATTGGAATTAATTGGAGCACTGTTGAACACAAAGGCAGCTCAAGGTTATCTCCCCGAGGCGAAGGCAGACAAACTCCTGTCCCTAGTGTCCATGGTTCGATTGTCTCACCAGATCACAGCTCGGCAGATGTTGAGACTTCTGGGGCACATGGCCTCCATGGTTCATGCGACTCCCATGGCACCTCTACACATGAGATCAGCTCTATGGACCCTAGCTTCCCAGTGGTATCAAGCTGCGGGAAGTCTAGAGGATGTGATCCAACTGTTCACTGACTTTTGGAATTCCTTGCAGTGGTGGACTATTTGATCCAATTTGACCTTGGGACGTCCATTCCAAATTCCTCAGCCGCAAAAAGTGCTGACGACAGATGCATCCCTCCTGGGGTGGGGAGCTCATGTTGATGGACTTCACACTTAAGGAGCTTGGTCCTTTCAGGAAAAAGGTCTTCAGATCAATCTCCTGGAATTGCGAGCGATCTGGAATGCTCTAAAGGCTTTCAGAGACCGGCTATCCAACCAAATCATCTTAAATCAGACAGACAATCAGGTTGCCATGTATTACACCAACAAGCAGGGGGGCACTGGATCTCGCCCTCTGTGTCGGGAAGCCGTCTAGATATGGCTTTGGGCACGCCGTCACGGCCTGTTTCTCCAAGTCACTTACCTGGCAGGTGTAAACGACAGTCTGGCCGACAGGCTGAGCAGGTAATGCAACCTCACGAGTGGTCACTGAACATGGGTGTAGTCCGCAAGATCTTCCGAGCGTGGGGCACCCCCTCATTGGATCTTTTTGGCACTCAGATCAATCACAAGGTCCCTCAGTTCTGTTCCAGACTTCAGGCCCACGACAGACTAGCGTCCAATGCCTTTCTCCTGCATTGGGGAACAGGCCTTTTGTATGGGTATCCTCCCATACTTCTAATAGGGAAGACTTTACTGAAACTCAAACAAGACTGCGGAACCATGATTCTGATAGCTCCCTTTTGGCTGAGTCAGATTTGGTTCCCTCTTCTTCTGGAGTTGTCCTCCGAGAACCGTGGAGATTGGAATGTTTTCCAACCGTCATCACCCAGAACGAGGGGTCGCTTCTACATTCCAACCTCCAGTCTCTGGCTCTCACAGCCTAGATGTTGAGAGCTTAGAATTCGCCTCCTTGGGTCTTTCAGAGGGTGTCTATCGAGTCTTGCTTGCTTCCAGAAAAGGTTCCACCAAGAGGTGTTACTCTTTCAGTTGGAGGAGGTTTGCAGTCTGGTGTGAAAGCAAGGCCCTAGATCCCCTTTCTTGTCCTACACAGACCCTGCTTGAATACCTTCTACACTTGTCAGAGTCTGGTCTCAAGACCAACTCTGTAAGGGTTCACCTTAGTGCTATTAGTGCTTATCACCGCCGTGTAGAAGGTAAGCCTATCTCTGGACAGCCTTTATTTATTTATTTATTTATTTGTTGCATTTGTATCCCACATTTTCCCACCTGTTCGCTTCATGAGAGGTTTGCTTTTGTCAAAGCCCCCAGTTAAACCTCCACCAGTGTCATAGGATCTCAATGTCATACTCACCTAGCTGATGAAAGCTCCTTTTGAGCCACTGAATTCCTGCCATCTGAAGTACTTGACCTGGAAGGTCATTTTCTTGGTGGCTGTTACTTCAGCTCGTAGGGTCAGTGAGCTTCAGGCCTTGGTGGTGCATGCACCTTATATCAAGTTCCATCATTATAGAGTAGTCCTCTGCATGCACCCTAAGTTCCTGCTTAAGGTGGTGTCAGAGTTCCATCTGAACCAGTCAGTTGTCTTGCCAACATTCTTTCCCCATCTTTCCCCATTCTTTCATACCTGCCCTGGAGGAAGCAGTTTGCATACTCTGGACTGCAAGAGAGCATTGGCCTTTTACGTGGAGCCAGACACAGCCCTTCAGACAGTCCGCCCAGTTGTTTGTGTCTTTCGATCCCAACAGGAGGAGAGTCGCCATCAGAAAACGCACAATCTCCAAATGGCTAGCAGATTGCATTTCCTTCACTTATGCCCAAGCTGGGCTGACTCTACAGGGTCATGTCATGGCTCATAATGTTAGAGCCATGGCTGCGTCAGTGGCCCACTTAAAGTCGGCCTCCATTGAAGAGATTTGCAAGGATGCAACGTGGTCATCAGTCCACACATTCACATCTCACTACTGCCTTCAGCAGGATACCTGACGCAACAGTCGGTTTGAGCAGGCAGTGCTGCAGAATTTGTTTGGGGTTTAGAATCCAACTCCACCCCACTAGACCCATTTTTGTTCTGTTCCAGGCTGCACTCTGTTAGTTGATTTTGGTTTCAGGTCAATCTTTGTTTTGTCCTTGCCGTTGCGAGCCCCATTGACCAATGTACATTATTTTGAGTGAGCCTGGTTGCTAGGGATACCCCACATGTGAGAACAAGCAGCCTGCTTGTCCTCGGAGAAAGCGAAGATACTTGCCTGTAGCAGGTATTCTCCGAGGACAGCAGGCTGATTGTTCTCACAAACCTGCCCTCCTCCCCGTTGGAGTTGTTTCTTATTTATATGCTTTTTGATTAAACTAAAGAGGCACGCTCACGTGGTGGGCGGGAACTTGTTCGCGCATGCGCGGTTCGCGCTTCCCACGCAACGGAACTTTTGGGAAAGACTTTGTTTTTATTTTGCTTGCCGATTCCTGGGCCGCCGCGGACGTCGACCCACATGTGAGAACAATCAGCCTGCTGTCCTCGGAGAATACCTGCTACAGGTAAGTATCTTCGCTTTCTTGCAATAAATGATCTGACCAGGGAATCACCAAGAGTTACAATCATATGCAAACAGTTGTCCAGTTACATAAAAAGAGGAAGGCATAATATCCAACATGTGGCCAGCCAGGTTGAAAGTTACCTTGTTTGATCACATTCAGACTTACATCAGAAAAAAATTGTCTCGGGGAGCAAACATCTTTCAGTTGGAAGTCAATTCGAAATGAAGGTTAAACTCTCCAAGCTCTAAAAGATTTTTCCTTCAATTTTGCGTGAACAACAAAAGTAAAAAAAAAAAAAATACTGCTCTGCAATTGGTGACCACAAACCAGGTGATCTATATACCAAAATTATCCCAATACTGTTTAAAGATGACAAACATTTCAGACAAGCAAACAAACACTCCAACCCAGACAACTGGAGTGAATCAACTATCTCCAGTTCTAAAACATTTTTATAAATTATAGCAATATCCCCTTCTCACTTCCCAACCCTAGGTAGAGAACATATCGCATAACCCCCGGGGCATGAAAGATTTTGAATCATAATATATTTTTCTTCAACCATGTTTATGTAAAAAAAAAAAAAAAAAAAAGGCTAATCCCAGACCTTGCTTTTCTATCAAATCCTTAATCAAATCACATTTTTTGCATAATGACTGCATAACAGGAATAAGAGTTAGATCAATATTATGTTTAGAGAATACCCCCATATTTGCTCTCACCAAAACCTGTTGTCGTTTATGATGCAGGTATAGTTTTTGTAATATCCAGGATGACGACCTACTTGTACTTCAATCATTTACTAATCTGCAAGCAATCAATCAAATGATGTGAATTTACACCAGAATCACAGTAATAACTAGTTTTTGAAGGGCGATGGCCCCAATGTACCTGCATAGAAGAAGCATCACCTGCCATATTAATAACTCCAATCTTTTGCTCAGATTTCTCCCCCTTCCCTCTCCCCTCCCCTTCCCCTTTTCATAAAATACCACAAGAATGAAACAAAATAAAACACTATTTTTTCAGATTAAACTATCCAATAGGACATAGTAAAACTCACAAAATATACCAGCACAAAAAAGCCAGCAAAGCTCTCATAAAATCCAAGGGGCTCGCTAAGGGGTGCTCTCCTTCTGCCCATGCCTTAAGCAAGCCACCAGCCTAGTCTTACTGAACAGATAAGAGAGAGGGGGTGATCTCATAGGTAGGTATCAAGGTCTGATCTTGTAGCTCCTCCCAGTCTTAGCTGCGATGATTAGGCAGGCAGTGCTGATGTTATAGCAGGGCAAGGAGAAAAAGTAAAAGCTTGAAACAGGGTGACACAGCCAGGAAATCTCCCCACACTGGGCTCTGCAGCAGTTCTCTACTGTCGGCATCTTACTGAGCATGCTCTTACAAAGTTATGCAGCTGAATACATGTGCTGTGACATGATGGTGCATATTTATTTGCAAGCTCCACACCAGCAACCCTGGGCAGAGCTGGGGCATGGTTTTGATGTGTGCTTGTGTTTTATAAAATAAGCAAATGTGCACATCGAGTCCACACGTAAATTAGCAGATGTAAATTGTGTTTGACAATTTGTATGCTACTGAGGATTATTATATGAGCCTTTTACAACAATATGTTACTGTTAGTGATCCTTGTGTTAATATAAAATAGGTGCCTTTTTGGACATCTCACATAGGTGCCCTGTTGTAAAATTAACCCCTGCATGGCAGTGTTGCATCTTTAGGTGATATTAATTAGAAGATGGGATTTCTTGTATGTTTTTATCCTGTTGATGAAGATGGCTTGCATCTTTCTTGCTCTGGAAACTGGGTGTGCTAAATGCCAAAATTAGGTGTTAGTCATATTGTTCAAAATATAAGTAGCATGCTAGAGAAGACGGAGAGTTTGACGCTTAGACTCTCATTGTAAGACAAAAACATTTGAATTTGAATGCAATAGCATCCTATTGAAATTCAAATTCTTTTACCCTTAAAGGAGAATTTTAAATGGCCTTATCCTTACCTATTAGGTTTTTTGGCTCATCTGTGAACTTGTTCTTTAGGCTGAGTGCTTATGATAGGTGTGATTAGTGAAACAATTCAGTTTTGGCAGTGACGTGACTGAGCACAATTTCCAGATGTGTGCTAATTCAGTTCCAGTAGTATTCAGTGGCTGAGGCAGGTATTACATAAGCAAGACATGTTTAGAGGAAAGTTTACTTTTAGGTACTGACACATAAGGATATTTGCTCTGGTGATTTTGCCTTTGAATGAGCCATGGAATATTGATATTGGTAAGAATTGATTCCTTTTAGATGTTTGACGTGCACATCTCATGGTTTTAGATAGCTATTTAGGGCAACTGTGCCCTGCTGTCTGATAGAATTGGTGGCTGGCAATGGGCAAGCTTGTTAGAAAACATGGGTGAAAATCTGCAGCATCTTAGCAGTTGGTATTTTTAGCAAAAACTTTTAAAGTTGAGGAAGTAGTTCTGAAATGGGTCACGATTGGGAGAATCAATGGAGATGTCCAAATATCAGCGTTAGATTAACTTGATTCTGAAAGTGAAACATTAACTTTTGTAGTATTCAAGAATGGGTGTGTACTTTGATTTGGAGTGATATTGTTTGGTGAAGGAACCTTTTTATTTTCTCATGTAGCAGTGGCATAAGTTTAATTGAAAAGCTAATGTGATGTATATGAGTTGCACCTTGACTCATATTACCTTGCATTAAGGGGGTCATTATGAACAGTGTCCACTAGCTCACATTTACCATAAGGCCCGTTGCATAAAAAATGTGCGTTAATAGCATTAATGCTTGCTATGTTAGTAAATGACCTACTATGAGTGTCAGTTTATTAAGGAATACTGTTTCTGTCAGGTATTATATTCTAGCAATGAATTAACCACAATAACAGCTTTACAAGATGTTTTTACAGCTGATTTGTTAGTATTGTAAGCTCTCTGAAGTATTCCCTATTGGAAAAAGTTGAACTGCTCAGCTAACAATTTTACTAACAATTGTGACAAACATGGTTTAAGAACCGTTGATATGCCCATGTGTGAGGATCAATGTGAATTCCCTGGAAATATTTTTGGACAAGAAGAAAAGTATGATTGCTTGTTTGGAATTACTGCTAATAGAGTAATTCCAAACAAGCAATAGTTAAGAATGTAATATGTGGCTTAATTTGCTAGTGTTCTGTTTATGGGCTTGTTTCTATTAAGGATTGTTTGATAATATCACAAACGCTTGAGTGGATGCAGTTTCGGTTGACCAACATCAGAAAATTATTATATGCTTATGATTCTCAAAATTTTAGGACCCATATATGGTAATTGATGAATAATATGGTGCCATGCAATGTTAATCGCATGTGTTTCCAATTTGTTAACACAAATACACTTCTGTTTCTGCAGCATTCTGATTGGTTGATAGAAGCTGGTTATGTTAATCCATGCAACACCAACATTGCAATTTAGTGGCTCCAGCATCAGCAGCTTCACTCTGAGTAAAGCTCACCAGTTTCACTCGCAGCAAGAAGGCAAGCATGCGTTTTATACCTGTTGGTTGTCTTAAACTCCTCGCCATCAGCATCTTTCTAATGGCGATGACCTTGTATAATGAATTTAAAGTAGAATTGCAGATGTATTTACTATGCTACAAATACAACGTGTAAGCTTTTTAACTAAGTGATTGTATAAATAAAATACTGGATATACCCTACCTATATAATTGTAGTATGTATTTAAATATTTTTTATACTGTAGGACTTTGATGCCTGCATTCTTTATCTTGTGGGAAAAAAAATAGGTAAAATAGTTGAAAAAAAAATGCTTTATTTGCAGTAATATCTCAAAGTTCCTGCCAGGTTGGATTTTGCTTTTGGAACACTAACTCATTTACCCGACCCTGTTCTTAGTAAGTGGTGAGCTGAATTCTCCAGTGGCTCAGTTTTAGGTTACAGAATGTTTAATTGGACTTGCCAGTTGGTGGCAGTTGTCTGTCTATATATATATATATATATATATATATATATATATATATATATATATATATATTACTACTATTTAGCATTTCTATAGCGCTACAAGGCGTACGCAGCGCTGCACAAACATAGAAGAAAGACAGTCCCTGCTCAAAGAGCTTACAATCTAATAGACAAAAAAAAAGTAATCAAATCAATTAATGTATACAGGAAGGAGGAGAGGAGGGTAGGTGGAGGCAAGTGGTTACGAGTCAAAAGCAATGTTAAAGAGGTGGGCTTTCAGTCTAGATTTAAAGGTGGCCAAGGATAGGGCAAGACATAGGGGCTCAGGAAGTTTATTCCAGGTGTAGGGTGCAGCGAGACAGAAGGCGCGAAATCTGGAGTTGGCAGTAGTGGAGAAGGGAACAGATAAGAAGGATTTATCCATGGAGCAGAGTGCACGGGAAGGGGTGTAGGGAAGGACGAGTGTGGAGAGATACTGGGGAGCAGCAAAGTGAGTACATTTATAGGTTAGTAGAAGAAGTTTGAACAGGATGCGAAAACGGATAGGGAGCCAGTGAAGCGACTTGAGGAGAGGGGTAGTATGAGTAAAGCGACCCTGGCGGAAGACGAGACGGGCAGCAGAGTTTTGAACCGATTGGAGAGGGGAGAGGTGACTAAGTGGGAAGCCAGCAAGAAGCAGATTGCAGTAGTCTAAACGAGAGGTGACAAGGGTGTGGATGAGGGTTTTGGTAGAGTGCTCGGAAAGAAAGGGGCGGATTTTACAGATGTTGTAAAGAAAGAAACGACAGGTCTTGGCGATCTGCTGGATATGAGCAGAGAAGGAGAGAGAAGAGTCAAAGATGACCCCAGGGTTTCGAGCTGAGGAGACAGGGAGAATGAGAGAGCCATCAACAGAAATAGAAAACGGGGGGAGTGGGGAGGTGGGTTTGGGGGGAAAAATGAGAAGCTCGGTTTTGGTCATGTTTAATTTCAGGTGGCGTTGAGACATCCAGACAGCAATGTCAGACAAGCACGCTGAAACTTTGGTTTGGATGCAAGGTGAGATATCAGGGGTAGAAAGGTAGATTTGGGGGGAGTCAGCATAGAGGTGGTAGGAAAAGCCATGGGATGAGATTAATGAACCAAGGGAAGAAGTGTAGATAGAAAAGAGGAGGGGACCAAGAACAGAACCCTGAGGTACGCCGACAGGCAGAGGGATAGAAGTAGAAGAGGATCCACCAGAGTGAACACTGAAGGTGCGGAGGGAGAGGTAGGAAGAGAACCAAGAAAGGACAGAGCCCTGGAATCCAAGTGAGGACAGGGTATCGAGGAGTATGTTTCCTCACTTTTATGGGGCTGCACAACATGCATAGGTACTGCATGAGGAGTCTGTGCCCCCATCTGAGATCAGTGGCGGCTCATTCAACACCTCTGTACATTGCAGCAGCCAAGTGGGGAAAAGGGGGAAGCAGGGTAATGGGAGGAGGAGACGCTATAGTCATAAGAGGGGAGAAAAATGTTAAATACCATCACAGTCACTATAAATAAATGTGCACTGATTCTCTGAAAATGCCTGTGGATGAGGCCATGTCTTGCTTCCAGGCTCAGCTGGTGGGGATGTGCTGGCTCCTCTGCTGCAGGTTCTGTATGCTCTGTTCCACTGTGTCACCTTCACAAAGGGGTTGACTGTGGCTTTGGCGCATACAGCATACCATGAAGATGTCAAATACCTTACAGGGACAATTGACTATTTCCCCCCATTATCTGTCCAGGCTGCGAAGTTATGTTTTGAGGAAGCTAAATTTCCTTTCTATTATTGCCTGGTTTGTTTTGTTTTTGTTACATTTGTACCCTGCGCTTTCCCACTCCAGGCTCAATGCGGCTTACATGGGGCAATGGAGGGTTAAGTGACTTGCCCAGAGTCACAAGGAGCTGCCTGTGCCTGAAGTGGGAATTGAACTCAGTTCCTCAGTTCCCCAGGACCAAAGTCCACCACCCTAACCACTAGGCCTCTCCTCCATTCCAGTTTGGCAGTGAACCCTGTTGTACTGCTTCTCTGACTCCATCTTGGAAATCACTATAGGTGAGATGAGCCACCTCCTTTATGGGTAACCTCTATCCCCTGAGCGGAAGTGGAAAAAAAAAGAAGGCTATCATGCATGGAAAGACATGTTGGGAGGTGTGGTTAGAAACTGCACTAGTAGATCAGAAAATGTGGTGGTAGCTGGGAGGGTCAGCGTGAAAATCTAGCATGTGAGTTTCGTAGTACAGGACTCACCTAACAACTATCCCCTGGTCAAACCTGTCATGGATGCCAGAATGGGTCAGAATGTATGCATCATGACAGGAAAATAAGGTGATACATTTTTTTATTGAACTAGCAATACATTTTTTTGACAAGCTTTCAAAGGCAGAATCTTCCCCTTGTCAAAAACCTTTCAATTTTAGTCCAATAAAAAAGGCTATCACCTTGTTTTCCTCTTTTTTTTTTGTTTTATTTCTATTTATTATCTTTAAAGTGGGCTAACAAGGCAACCACACTACTTTATCATCTTATCCTAGCTCTAATGTTATAAAAGTACCCTTCTCGTGTGCAATCTCTACCAGATTACCTATTTGCTAGGTGGTGGTAACCAGCTCCTCAGAATCCTCATTGCCCAGTGGTGTGATGGTAGCAAACGTTCCTCAGAAATGTTCAAAAGTAAATCGGTGGACATGGATTCAAGCAACAATTGCACTTACTAAATTTCTTCATAAGAGTGTTAACTTCTTTACTTGTGACAGACAAAAGAGTTGTAATTATAATCCATGCTGTCAGAGTTATTAGCATGTGAATGAAACAAAGCACAGCTAACTAACTGAATGATAGCAAAATCCAGAACAATAACATCCCCACTATTAACAATGGTTGCCTCATATCCCTAATTTTTGAAGTAAGGTAATTAGCAAACTGATGGCAGTCTGGCATTACCTTCAATACATCATTCTATTAGCGATCAATAGTGAAAGGTTTCACATGCACTATTAGAGCTTTTAATGATCCTATTTGAATAATGATCTTGGTTTTTCTTTTCTCAATGAATATTTTATTTTCAAATTAGAACAACAACTTACATAATAAGAAAAGGGGAGGTAAACATTTCAGGAAGCAAAGAAGGGAATAACAGATGGCCAACACATAGTAACATAATAAATGACGGCAGAAAAAGACCTGCACGGTCCATCCAGTCTGCCCAACAAGATAACTCATATGTGCTACGTTTTGTGTATACCCTACTTTGATTTGTACCTGTGTTCCTCAGGGCATAGACTGTATAAGTCTGCCCAGCACTATCCATGCCTCCCAACCACCAGCCCCACCTCCCACCACCGGCTCTGGCACAGACCGTATAAGTCTGCCCAGCACTATCCCTGCCTCCCACCACCGGCTCTGGCACAGACCTTATAAGTCTGCCCAGCACTATCCCCGCCTCCCAATCACCAGTCCCGCTTCCCACTACTGGTTCTGGCTCTGGCACAGACCGTATAAGTCTGCCCAGCACTATCCCCGCCTCCCAATCTTGACTAAGCTCCTGAGGATCCATTTCTTCTGCACAGGATTCCTTTATGCTTATCCCACGCATGTTTGAATTCCGTTACCCTTTTCATCTGCATATATCAAAACTCCATACAGACAAGACCCCTTCCTCTCCACAACACAGAACCCTTCTTATAACATCTGCTATCCCTACCCCCATTAACAAGAAAACTCCCCCTCTCCCCAGCTCTCCCAGAGTGCCCAGTGGATTCTTCAAGACAATTCCCACTGTAGCTCCTTGTGACCTTGAGCAAGTCACTTAACTCTCCATTGCCCCAGGTACAAAAAAGAACTTAGACTGTGAGCTCTGTAGGGGCAGAAAAAGTACCTGCATATAATGTGTACAACACTGCATATGTCAGTAGAAAGCAAGGAGGCACTTCACAGCAGCAAACCCCCAGTGTAACAGCTTGCCCTCCCACCAGATAGCATGGTCATTGTGCAATCCTAACAAAGAGTCCTGAGGAGAACAAGTCAATGAGCTCTTTAGAGCTGCAGAAAGGGCTTGGACCACACCTAATCAAAAGGAGACTATCAAGTGGCACTCCTACCAAATGTGCAGAAAAGTGCCCATCTCAATCCCACATCTCCAACATACATCAGACACAGAAGGAAACATATGCTTTAGGCGATCAGGCGTATAGTACCATCTGGTAAGTACTTTATAAACATTCTCTTGCACTAGCACACAAACAGAGGCCTTCAGCACACATGGTCTCCCATTCTAGATTTTCCAGACACTCCATCTTACGGGGGGTCTTCTCGTAACCCAACCTGCCCCAACATGAAATGCTGAAGTTGTAAATAAGGAAAAAAAGTCCCCTTTAGGTAAATTATGTTGGGATTGCAAATTTTTAAAAGGTAAAATATGTCACCTAACCATAACATCCCAAAATCTAATCAGGCCTAACTGTTCCCACAGCTCAAAAGCTCTGGCCCCCTCCCGGCACCAAACCCTGGCTCCCACCACATTGCGGCTAGGGAGGATGCCTGATCCACTTGACCCCAGCATCTACGCGCCTCTCTCCAAATCTCAAGTAGATGTCATACGAAGGGGTTGAGAACTCTGGAAAGGAGTTCTCATGCCTCCTTGGAAGTCCACAAAAGAGACCCCAATGGGCATGAGGGGAAAGTATGATTGTTCCAACACTACTGATGGTTTAGACTTCCAATCAAGCACCAGCTGGAGCTGAGCTGCCATATAATACCAATCGACACTGGGAACCTCCCTGCTGCAGATTCCCCCAGAGAACTTGCTGAGCCAGGCATGGCCACCTCCCCTCCCAAATAAACTGAGAAATGAGGGTTTGCATGTGGCAAAGAAGTTTATGTGGAATCATAATGTGTAGCGCCTGAAATAGTATATTCATCTTTACCACTGCAATACATTCCCACCAAGACAACCATAACCCTTTCCATTGACCCAAATATGTATGGATGAGAGATAAAAGCTTATCATAATTAAGAGCATATAACCTTTCTAGGTCCTAAGGCATATGAATACCAAGATATTGAATGCTATGAGAGGCCCAATGAAAAGAAAAAATGTGACATAACCTGTACTCATCCTCCTTTGAACTAGAGATACCCAACAACTCACTTTTATCCATATTAACCTTTAGGCCCATGACCTGCTTAAAGTCACAAAACATCTCCAGGACAATAGGAAGAGTCAGGCCCAGTTCCCTAATATAGAAGAGGACATAATCTGATAAAAGAGCAATTTGATGGTCCACCCCACCCACCCGAACCTCCCGTATATCTGGATGAGATTGAACTTGCACCGCCAAGGGTTCTATATAGAGGGCAAAAAGAAGAGGCAATAGGAGGCAGCCCTGTCTTGTTCCCCAACCCATGAAGAAAAAGCGGTGTGTGAGCAATTGATTTGGAGGCAGGCTACCCGGGCCACATATAATGCCACAATCCACGCACAGAAAGATGCTCTTAAGCCCATCCTATCGCCCCTCTCAAAAAATAACCAACTAAGTCTATCAAATGCCTTTTCTACATTCATGGCTGAAAAGACTACACTCGACAGGGACCTCTGTGCCTTCCAGATCAAATGGAGAGTTCTTCATATATTATCCCCCACCTGTTGTCTGGGTATAAACGCTGACTGATTGATGTGAACCAACTGCAGTAACACCTGTGCCAGTCTATTGGCCAATACTTTAGCCAATATCTTGGCATTCATATTTAAGAGAGATATGGGCCTAAAAGCCCAGCACGTGGTGGGATCCTTACCCGATTTTGGGAACACTGTGACCCCTACCTCCGCCATAGATGGTGGTGACAAATGACCAACCAGTACCCCGTTACTCACTCCTACAAATAATTCCCATAATTCCTCTTTGACGATCATATAAAATCTCTCATTGAGTGCTGGGACCTTCCCATTCTGAAGTCTGTGCACAACCCTTGGCACCTCCCCGATGCTAATTAGTGCACCTAATTGTACCTGGTCAGCATCTGTAAGCCGGGGAAGAGGAGCCAAATCCAAGTAGCTCTTTATAGCTGAGGGGGATCCCCATCAGCTGCCTGATAGAGCTCCTGATAGTATTGCAGAAAACATTTTTGAATGGCAGAGCTGGTGTACTGCCAATGTCCTGCACGGTCTCTGATCTTTTGAGTAGTACAGCACACTCTCCTAGCTTTAAGATAATGAACCAACATCGAGCTGGATTTATTAGCAAAGCTTGTTACAGAGAAAATCGACTTCTTGCATCTGAAGCTGGGAAAGCTCCCTCTGAGCTGCCTGAAGTTCTTGCAAACGTGAAGCAAAGGAGACCTCTTATGTTGATGCTCCAGCTCAAGCAGACGATTCCGCAACCTAAGGGATAACTCCCCTTGCTCCCTCTTCCTACGGGCTCCCCATTGGATAAATAACCCCGGATCACCAGTTTAAAGGCATCGCAAAGTATGCCATCACTAACCTACCCGTTATCATTGATCAGGCTATAATCCTGAATAGCCGCTCTCACTGCCCAACATACCTGATCATCCCCCAATGAAGATCTGTTGAGTCTCCTAAAACCCCTACCCCTGGGACTGCCCACACCTCTGAGCTCAATCCATACTGGGGCATGGTCAGAAATCTGTATATGCCCGCCTACCATGCCCCACATGTTACGGTGGGCCCAAAGCCCATCTATACATGAATAGAAAGTGTAGTTGCATTGTGTGCCATGTAGTAAGCACCAATAATCTACCACCTCAAGTGCCTTCAAAAAATGAAGTAAAGCTTTACGATTGGGTCCACTATAGTGTCCTCCCCCTCTGGAATGATCCAGCTGGGCATCTAGCAGCACCTCCTACTATCACCGCCCCCCTGACAAAAATCCCTGTATCTCCCCCAAGAGTGTCAGGAAAAATTCCGGCTGACCAATGTTTGGGGCATACAAATTAATGTCAGCTCCTTGCTTTGTAGCAATGCCCTTAAAGCCAAACATTTACAACTCAAGTCCTTAAACACCTGTTGTGTATTGGAGCCAAAGTCTTGCCAGCACAATATAGGCACCCCACCTAAATGTTTAACCCCCTACCCTGGTGGACCTCTACCTCTTCAAATGGGCAACTGTTCAAAACATGGGCATCCCATGTGCGAAGATGCGTTTCCTGCAAAAATACAATATCCAACTTCAGTCTATCCAGTTCTTTAAACACCACACTGCACTTCCCTGGGTTATTAAGTCCATTAACATTCCAAGTCCCAATGATCACATGACCCTCACCGCTCTCCAATCTCCCCAAATCCTCTGGCTCCCTCTTACCACTCATTTCTTAACCCCACACCCACCCGACTCCATCCTTCTCCCTCACCCCATCCCCTCCTCAAGAAGTAGCTGATTGCACCCCTTCCGGATCAGCCAACTGTGAGGAATTAACAACCTCCCCAGAAGGCCTGTCACTCAACCAAACCAAAACAAAACAATCCCAGGGATGGTATGCATTCATGTCTCATCCCCTTAGTATACAATCCATGTATTCACCCACACACTCCAAACCAACAGAGTTCTGAAAGAAAACTATGAGCAGTAGACACTCCAGAAAGAGTGCCCTAGTGTCTATTATAGCCAAACATGCTGAACAGTTCAGCCCCTCCCCCCCACTTCCCTACACCAACACTTAGTGGGGAAAAAAAGGGGGAGAAAAAGGGAGTAAGGGGGAAAGAGGGGAAGAGAGAAAAAGGATAAATCGTAGAAAAACAGAGATGGGAATGAAAGAGTATATCACAGACTTCTGTCTCATTTTGCCATCCACATGCCAAGTGCTCAGGGAAGTACCCAGAATAGTCCAACTCATCAGGGCACAAAACGTTAAGTTGCACCTTATGCGACATTTTGCCATGTCCCACAACTTGCTGCCATGCCAAATCTGCCCGTGGCTCCAGCTTCGTTGGTGCAGATGTAGAAGGTGCAGGGATGTTATTACAACCCAGAGCGTGCAGTGCGGACCAGGCTTCCTCTACAGTTTTCACCTTCCGAGATTTCCATGCTACTGTATAATCTGTACTGCAAAGGGAAAGAGTCAGTGGTAGCGAAGTCCACGTGTTTGCATGTATTGTGTGACTTCCCGAAAAGACCGGCATTTTTGAAATGTGGACCACACCAAGTCCTGATAGACTCCAGTCTTACAGTTTTTCCAAGTAATGTCAGGCTGCTGCTGTGCTTTAAATAAAATGTGCTGTTTAATGAGGAAATCAGCAAAACAAACCACTATGTCACACGGCGCATCTCTACATGCAGGGCCCAGTCCATGATGAGCTGTCTGAATGTGAACTACCTGTAACTATCTGTTATCTTTTCCTTCACCCAAGGGGAAAAAAAAGACATTAAGGATGCTGGAATTCACCTTTGCATTCCAAACTGTTCAGCATTGGAAAGAACTTGCTGAGATATTCTTCTCCTCCCATTCATATATATATATATATATATATATATATATATATATATATATAAATAAAGGTTAGGAAAAAGGTTAAGACCTTACTGTTTCAGAAATTTATTCTTTTAAAATAATGTTTAATTTTAATTAGACTTCATTATTCCTTTTACTAATATCCCAGAGGTTTGCTCTCGTTTGCCTTGCTTTGTTACCCGCTTTGAACTGTAAGGTATTAGTGGGATATAACCTTGTATGGTATGAAAATCAGTGCTAAGTGTTATTCTATAAAAGGTGCATGACCTTTATAGAATAGTGCTTAGTGCCAATTCCCGCACCCTAACATTAGATGCCAGACATATCTGGTGTAAATGCTGGCACTTAAGTTAGGCGTGTTAAGCCAGTGTCACGGCACCATGCTTTTTGACAACACGCCTTTCATTGACAATGCGCCTCTCACCAGCTCACGCACTTCCCCGCACCAAGGTGCACATGCTTCTGGTTCATCGCAGCAGCTGCAAGTGACACTGGGGTGGAGATCTGATGTCAGACACACTGCACCCTCATCTTCAGGCCCCACACTCTCCTCAGGGCCTCGGCAACAGGTCTGTCATGCATGATCTGTCTTCTAACTTTGTTTTGCTCACTGTCTGCCTGACCTGCCTGGATTCTGATAATGTCCTGCCCACTGCCTGGATTCTGACGCTGTAAAACCCTAACCACTGTCTTGATTTTGACGCTGTTCTGCCCGCTACTGACTGGACCACTGCTTGGACTCTGACCTTGTTCTGCCTGCTGCCTGCCTGGATTCTGACGCTGTTTTGTTTACCCTGACAATCATTTGGATACTGATTCTGTTCTGCCTGCTGCTGTTCCTGACCACTGCCTTGATTCTGATGCTGCTCGGATCTCTGCCTGCCCAGAACCTCTTCCGGGGGGCTCTCCAAGTCCTGCTGACCACATGACCTGAGGACTAAACTCTCGGGGAACGATGGTTGGTCCAGATGAAGCTTTCTCTGGCTTGTTAGGGTGCCATTATCCAGCTTCGGCGATGGCACAAGGGCTCATTATACTCCTGCACCGCCGAGGGCATGACAGCCAGTATTCTATAATTATATGCGCAACTTTTTAGAATGCTCCTGACATGTTCATGTCTATGCCCCCTTTTGTGATACATGCTTTGAGAGTTAGGTGCCCTGCCTTATAGCATATCATGCAGCAAAAGGTGCATGTAAATTCTAATGATTGCCAATTAACATCAATAATTTGGTTATTAGCATCCATTTATTGATGGTTCAGAGCTTGCTTTTCAGTAAGTTTGCACGCACATCTTGGGAGTGCATGCAAATTTAGGCATGCAAATCTGGGTGTTGTATGTGCAATACAGGGGTTAGTGACCCTGGGGTCAGAACATTGTTCTCAGCCACATGCACCCACACTGGGACAGGATGCTCTGCTTCAACGCTGTAGATATAAATCATCCCATCTGTGGGCCATCTACCCATTATGAAGGTACTTCTCTAACAGGGCACCGATATTTCAGTGCCACTATCACCCATAAAGGTACAGAATACCTGGCTGCTCAAGAGTATGAGTAGACTTACATATAAGGGTGCACATACATGAGGCGGGGCTGCTATTTACACTCGCCACTTAACGGAATAATTTAAGTTACATGCTCTTGCTGCATTTACGTGCCTGTAGTTATCCCAGGTCTGTGGCTAGTGTAACTGCAGGTTCCTAGATTTTAGATGCCTCAAAACTGGGTTATGCAAGTATTGTATAATGGCATCTGGCACTTTTCCCTCTAAGCTGTGTGGGAGTCCTCCACCTATAGTCCTATCAGTGGGAGGTGCTGTTTCCCTATCACATTTTCAATAGTGAGGGACAGGCAAGCTCTGCAGGACTCCAGGGAACCTGTGTGTCCCTAGCAATTGAAAGCACAATATTGAAGTAGCGCCACCCACTGGCAGCAATGCAGTTGGAGGATGGCAGAGGTGGGGCTGGTGGTTGGGAGGCGGGGTTAGTGCTGGGCAGACTAATACGGTCTGTGCCCTGAAAAAGACAGATACAAATCAAGGTAAGGTATACACAAAAAGTAGCACATATGAGTTATCTTGTTGGGCAGACTGGATGGACCGTGCAGGCCTTTTTCTGCCGTCATCTACTATGTTACTATGTTAACTTATAAGGGAACAGTGACATTTGGTTGTCCAGTGCATGTCATCAGGATGCCTAAAAGAAGCACACACTTATTGAATTACCTCCTATGCCTGTTAATCTGACTGCACTGAAAGAACAGAGTTTTTAAACATTTCCCAAAAGTTGCTGTATCATAAGATAACTGGTGGGTTATTCCACTCATTCGGACCTCCTATCAAGGAGAAATGGCTAGGAGTTTCTACAAGATGTACCTGATATATCAAGAGAATCTGTAGCAAACTGTCTGACCTCAGGGCTCATGAAGGTTTTTTTTTTTAATTTAATTTTGCAAACTGAACAAAAGAACAATAATCAAGCAATAAATGCTTGAACAGAAAATTGGCATAATAAACATATACACAAATTATATATTAATAAAGGAAAACTAGATTTCCACTTAAACCCACAATTACGGGACTGAACCAATAAGAGTATATGCAAGACCATAATCTAAATGAAAGGATAAAATAAGCAGGTAGATCATTTAAACTCAATCAATAGTTGAGAACATTCTCTCTAGTTCCCCCTCCCCTTTTTCAATAATAGGCACACAGGGGAAAGGGGATGGGATTTGATATACTGCCTTTCTGTGGTTATGGTCAAAGCAGTTAATATATTATATACAGATTTTATTTTGTGCCTGGGGCAATGGAGGGTTAAGTGACTTGCCCAGAGTCACAAGCAGCTGCAGTGGGAAATATGTCTAGTTCTCCTGGTTGTCAGGCCACTGCCTTATCCATTAGGGTACTCCTCCACGCCAAAGGCACAACTTAAGTTACAGCCAGGAAAGCTGTCAGCTGTACAGGCTGGAAAAAAAAACATATTTATCAGATTTGTATTTTACAATACATTTGCACAGAAATTTGAGGAAGAAAAGGGCCCCTAGTAGGATTCCTGGGTGTAACAAAAGAAATACCCTTCTTTGCCTCTGGGTATCCATAGTAACATTAGGAAGCCCCCTGACCTTACAATTTAAGAACAGATGGTCTTTATATTTAAAGAAAAGTTGAAGCAACCAATTTCTATCAGATTTGAATGCCAGAGAAACAACCAAGTGTTGCTAAATTAGAATCTGAGGTTTCCAATATGTCAGAGATATTCAAAACTGGTAGTAAGAACATATTGGATCAGATTCTATATATGGCACCTGAAAAACTGGCGCAGAAAATATTTCCACCTAGGCGTATTCTGTAAACCATGCCTAGGTTTAGGCGCGGTTTATAAAATACACGTTGCGAGTTTATAGAATACGCCTAGCCTAACACTAGAAGTGCCCATTTATGCCAAGTAAAACTTGATGTAAATACCGGCGTATAAGTTAGGCACAGAGCAGGTGTATTCTATAGCCTTGTGTGTACCGTTCCACACCCATGACCATGCTGACTTTTTTGGCATCACACATGAGAATTTTGTGCGCTCCACTTTACAAAATACGCCTAGCAAGTTGTGCGTGTAAATTCTGATTAGTGGCAATTAGTGTCAATTGCTTGTTAAGCGGCAATTATTGGTGCCAATTGGCTTGTTAAGTCATTAAATTACATGTGCAAATTCAGAATATGACCAAATTTGCATTCACAATTCCAGTTGTGCTCTATAGAATCCAGGGGATTAGGTGCAATGCTATCTGATCTTTTCTTAGGTGCAGGTAAATAATATATTTGCATAACTAGAGACATATTTTCAGGTGATACTTTTAATATCTCTGTCAAATACTGAACAAAACCTACCAAGGTGATCACGTAGGCACTTTTGGAAAATTTAACAATTGCAAATTAGGTGCTCTTGCCTGATTTTCCAGTGTCTGAAGATTAGTTTTTAGTGTTCCATTATCCTTATAACAGTATTCACATCCTGGAACTAAGACAACAACATTCTTTTTACAGTCCTCCATAGACAGCTTCAAAACATCCATCCCACTTAATTGCTTTAATTTTATTCTTATGATCATTCACAGTCTCAGTTATAGCATTTAAATTAGGGCACAAAGCTTGACCCAGTTTAATTATGGCCTGCCAGTCAGTCTCACTTCATTATTATTATTATTTGTTACATTTGTGTTCCACATTTCCCCACCTATTTGTAGGTTCAATGTGGCCTACATAGTACCGGACAGGCATTTGCTGACTCTGGTGTGAACAAATACAAGGTGGTGATGTGGTAAGATAAAGTTCATATGGCAGAGCCACATTAGGGAATCGTATAGCGGAAGAGTTGTGTTATGTCCATTCCGTACTTTAGTTTTGTTGTGTTGCAGAGATCAGGCATTTAAGTTGGATCGGTAGGGTATGCTTTTTTATACAGGTTAGTTTTTAGTGTTTTCCAGAAGTTTCAAAGCTTTTGGTAGTGCGTTCCACAGTTTAGTGCTTATGTAGGGAAAAACTGGATGCGTAAGTTGATTTGTATTTAAGTCCTTGCATCATAACAACTTTTACTCATACACAGATCTGTATCTGACCCTTTTACTTTCATTCTATATTCTCGAATTGAGTTACCACCCAGAAACAGATTCAGTACCTCAAGATCATATGGAGGAGTGGCCTAGTGGTTAGGGTGGTGGACTTTGGTCCTGGGGAACTGAGGAACTGAGTTTGATTCCCACTTCAGGCACAGGCAGCTCCTTGTGACTCTGGGCAAGTCACTTAACCCTCCATTGCCCCAGGTACAAATAAGTACCTGTATACAATATGTAAGCCGCATTGAGCCTGCCATGAGTGGGAAAGCATGGGGTACAAATGTAATTAAAAAAAAATCTGAACTTACACTACCCAGACTGTAGCGGCCTTAAGTATAAATCAATTTACACCACCAGCTATACATATATAGGCACTCAATTATGGAATGCTGTACCCAAACAAGTAAAACCTACTCAGAACTACCTAAATTTCCGAAAATTATTGAAATCAGTTTTGTTTAAGAAGGCTTATTCCCCAGGTTTAACCTAACTTGAATTAATTATTACTATAAATTCAGATCCAAGGTCAATAATTACCTGTCATTATCACTTGCCTTTTGATGTTTGTTATTTTATATCTTATTCTCAATTTGTATGATTGTTTTTCTTGTACTGTAGCTTGCACTACAGACCTTGTAAGCCACTTTGAGCCTGCGATCAGTGGGAAAATGTTGGATATAAATGTAATAATAAAAAAAATAAATTCTTTTGTAAAGGCACAGAGGTCTGTCTTGCTTAGGAGAGCAGAGACCTTCAGAGTTCCTACCATTTTAATAACATTTTACTATTAATCTGTTTAGTCTATGGATTGCTTTGTTTTATTGTGTATAGTTTATTCTCTGTGTTTTGTATTTTATTTCCTTAGATTCTATCATTGTTTGCTTCTACTGCCTGTCTTCTGGCTACAGCTGAATATAGGTAAAGCAGAGGTGTTGTTTCTTCAACTGTGTCTCCAGACTTTCTCTCAATTATATCTTTGGCTGGGACTCCAATCCCGGTTTCGTCTGAGGTCCAGAATCTAGGAGTTCTTTTGGACCCCTCTTTGTCTTTCAGGCCTTAGATTGAGGCAGTGGTGAAAAATTTATTTTTCAAGTTGTGATTGTTGAGCAAGCTATGCTCTATGTTACCCAAGTGATTTTTGTAAGGTGGTACAGGCAATGAATTTTTAGTATTTTATTTATTTGGATTTTGCTCACACCTTTTTCAGTAGTAGCTCAAGGTGAGTTACATTCAGGTACACTGGGTATTTCTTTGCCCCTGGAGGGCTCACAATCTAAGTTTGTATCTGAGGCAATGGAGGGTTAAGTGACTTACCCAAGATCACAAGGAGCAGCAGTGGGAATTGAACTGGCCACCCCTGGATGTACTCTGGAATACTGTAATATTGCATATCTGGGTTTGCCTATTTCATGCATACACACATTGCAGGTCATGCAGAATTCTGCTGCACGACTGATATGTAGTTCTTCTAAATTTGAGCATGTTTCCCCCCCTGATAGGACAGTTGCGCTGGCTTACTGTGGCACAAAGGTTGACATTTAAATTACTGTTGGTGCATTTAGGACTGTGCAATCCTGCTTTTTATTTGAAAAATGTGCTAGAGTACCATCGACGGTACTTGTTTTGCCAAACCTACAACATCTGTGTCTGGCAATCACTTGGGCTGGTACCTTCTCTGTGGCTGGCCCCTCAGAATGGAACAAATTGCCTTTAGTGATGAAATCACAACAGACTATTACATTGTTCAAGGCAATGCTTAAATGTCATCTTTTAGGCAATTGTGATGAATTGGCTTGATTTGCCAGTGCCTGATTGACTTTATCATTTGCTGCATGAGTGTTTGATGGTTACTTGTTCATTTTTAATTATGTATGTTATCTTGTTACCCACCTTGGATAAAGGCAGAATATAAATAATAAACATAAAACCTGCCTTTGGTCCCTGCCCACTCCTGACGTTTCTCAAGGTGATAGGCTGGAGCTCAAATTTGAATTACTCAGCAGCATGCAGTCACCCCCCGGTGTGCGACCAAGGAGCAGATCCTACTCCTTTGCAAGCTGCTTCTCACATCTCCTTCATCTGCCTCCAGCAGGTACTTCACAAATTCGGACAATTGTCTTACTTACCATTTTTTGTTGTTTTATATTTTCTTCTATGCATAATTATTTTTATTCCAGTTCAACTAGGATGCTACACACTGAAGTGTTTTACACCTTGGCCATTGCTCTGCTCCTTTATTTATGTTAGTGGACTTCGGCTTCGCGTTCAGTAACTTATGTTGCTACCATGACTTCTACTTTTCATGTAACATTGCTTAATGTTTGTTCCTTGAGGTCAAATATTCTCTATTGTTGGATATTCTTAATCAATGTCACCTGACGGTAATCAAGGAGAAAAGAGAGAGGGCCCAAAGTACACCAATCAGACAAAGCAGAACAAAAAGAAAAAAAAAAACACAAATGGACCTTCAGGAACAGGACAATGGGAAATTCTTTATTGAAAGGACCCAACACGGGCCGTGTTTCGGTGTCTATGTGCCTGCATCAGGGGTTGCAACAATTTTCAGAAATCTCTGAAGAAATTTGCAGAACTGCCACAGATAGGGCACAACACTGCAATCCCTCAACAAATTGCCAGTATACACTTTAAAAGCTTGTTTCTGTGGACACAGAAAAACTGCAGTCAGAAAAATCACCAAAGCACAACCAAAACTTGGCTAAAGGAGGGTGAATTTTCATATCTTAAATAATCTCACTCTTCTATTAACTTGCTTTTCTTGTGTAACCATCTAGGGAGACATGGAGGAGGTGTGGCATTTTTTTCCCCTTTGTCTTCTTTCAAAAGAGAAAAATGTTAGTGGTTAGGGTGGTGGACTTTGGTCCTGGGGAACTGAGGAACTGAGTTTGATTCCCAGCACAGGCAGCTCCTTGTGACTCTGGGCAAGTCACTTAACCCTCCATTGCCTGCCGCATTGAGCCTGCCATGAGTGGGAAAGCGCGGGGTACAAATGTAACTAAAATAAAAAAAATAAATTCAGATTTGAATGTTTTCCTCCGAAAAATGTCCAAATTGTGATTTTTGAAACCCAGATTTGAGACTTTTCCTCTGCAGTGCATCCATATCACAAATGGACATGTTGGAGGTGGGATTTGAGTGTTCCTAAAACTTGGATTTTTTTCTGCCTTAATGGAACAAAGCAAAAAAACAAAAACAACCCCCCCCCCCCCCCCAAAAAAAAAAAAAAATGTCCAGGGCTGTTAGACATTTTGGTCTAGACCTGTTTCAATCATGCCTAAGACATAAAATGTGCCCTAAATGATGAGACGACCACTGGAGGGATTAAGGCATAACCCCCCCCCCCCCCACTATTCCTCTAGTCGTCACTGACCTCCCTCCCAACCTCCAAAGATGTGAAAGAAACAGTACAAACCAGCCTCTAGGGCAGCTTCAGATGTTATGGCCAGTCCAATTAAAGCAGCAAGCAGGTCCCTGGAGTAGCCTAGTGGTCTGTGCAGTGGACTGTAGAGAAGGGGAACCAGGCCCATATCCAACTCTAACTGGTACACTTATGGTAAAAAGCGTGAGCCTTCCAAAATCTACCACAAGCCTATTGTACCTACATATACGTGACACCTGCAGGCATAAGGGCAATTGTAGTGGTGTACAGTTGGATACAGTAGGATTTTGGTGGGTTTTAGAGGAATCACCATACAATACAGGGTGGTAATGGTGAGATGTGTACCTGAGACCTTTTATGTGAAGTCTACTGCAGTGCCCCCTAGGGCACTGCTCTGCTGGGATGTCTGTGTGGCCACTCTACTAAGAATGCTGCCCCCTCCCATATATCGCAGTAGCTTGTTTTTGTGTGTTTTTCTCTTGAATATTTTTTTCTAAAAATGGACCTAAAGGATAGACACACTGAGTTCAAAAACATCTAGAAAATGGCCATTTTCAAAACAAAAATTGGATATTTTTCTGGGACATAGACCGTAGAAGTCCGCCCTCCTCTGTCCTTATGCTCTAACTACTTGAATTCAGTTACAGTTTTCATCTTCACCACCTGCCCTGGGAGGCTATTCCACAAATTCACCACCCTTTCCATGAAGAAGTATTTCCTCAGGTTACTTCTGAGTCTATCTCCTTTAACCTTCATCCAATACCCCCTTGTTCTAGAGCTTCCTTTCAATTGAAAGAGACTCATCTCATGTGCATTTATACCACAGAGGTATTTAAACATCCTCTATCATATCTCCTCTCTCCTGCCTTTCTTCCAAAGTATATATATTGAGATCTTTTAGTCTGTCCCTATACATTTTATAATGAAGGTCACTGAGGAAACTGCTCAGCAGTATAAATATTGGAACACCAATTCAAATATTGTCTTTGGTTTTTGCCTACATGCTTAGGTCTTGAATGGAGCTCCCTGCCTTATGCTATAGTTAGTTAGACACAGCGTCTATACTTAGCTGTGCTCTGCTAATCCAGAAAGTACAATATAGCTAATAAGTTTATAGCAGCCAGCCAGGTGATAGAAACTGAAGAGATCTCTGCCCTGTCCTGGGTACAAGGGGGAACCTGGGATCCTACTTCATCCCTTTGGAAGACTGTTAAGGAGAAAGAGGACAAACTGTTCTAATAAGGCATTTCCAGCTGGGCAACTTAGAGGGGCATAATCAAACGGCTGGCGCTGCAAAAAGCGGTCCCGAACCATATTATCGAAAAAGATGGCCGGCCATCTTTCATTTCGATAATACAGTTGGGACCGGCCAAATGTCAAAGATGGCCGGGTTTGAGATGGCCGGCATCGGTTTTCGCCTATAATGGAAACTAATGCCGGCCATCTCAAACCCGGCCAAATCCAAGGCATTTGGTTGTGGGAGGAGCCAGCATTTGTAGTGCACTGGTCCCCCTGACATGCCAGGACATCAACCGGGCACCCTAAGGGGCACTTCTAAAAATTAAAAAAAAAAAAAAAGAAATAGCTCCCAGGTGCATAGCTCCCTTACCTTGGGTGCTGAGCCCCCCAAACCCCCCTACAACTCTACACCATTACCATAGCCCTTATGGGTGAAGGGGGGCACCTAGATATGGGTACAATAGGTTTTGGAGGGGGATTTGGAGGGCTCCCATTTACCACCACAAGGTGGGGGGGATGGGCCTGGGTCCACCTGCCTGAAGTGCACTGCACCTGCTATAAACTGCTCCAGGGACTTGCATACTGCTGTCAGGGAGCTGGATATGACATTTAAGGCTGGCATAGAGGCTGTCAAAAAAGGTTTTATTTTGGGTGGGAGGGGGTTGGTGACCACTGGGGGAGTAAGGGGAGGTGATCCCCGATTCCATCTGATGGTCATCTGGTCAATTGGGGCACTTTTTTGAGACTTGGTCCTGAAAATAAATGGACCAAGTGAAGCTGGCGAAATGCTCGTCACAGCTGGCCATTTTTTTTCCATTATCAGCTTAAGCCAGCCATCTTGTAATCACGCCCAGTCCTGCCTTTGCTACCCTGCCGAAACACCCCCTTGAAGTTTGGCCGGCTCTGCGACGGAAAGCAGTTGGAGTCGGCCAAAATCGGCTTTCCATTATACCGATTTGGCTGGTTTCAGGAGATGGCCGGCCATCTCCCGATTTGTGTTGGAAGATGGCCGGCGATCTCTTTCGAAAATAAGCTGGTTAGGGACCTAATCCAGTTTATTGTTAATCTTAAACACCATTTTGCACCAGAGGAGAAAAGTACTTAAATAACTTCAGTTTCTTGGTACAAGCAGTTCCAAAGAAATTTCCTTCTACTAACTAGCAAGTTCTGGAGACTTGGGACCCACATATTTCTCGGCAAGAGAGATAACCAACATGGGTTCTTGGGGGAAAAGAGTGGTTTAAAATTCTTTCAAAGCAGACTGGATAGGCAATATGCTATGTATCTTCTGTCATTTTTCTATGTTTCTATATGTAAGAGAGACAGTCTCTGCTCCAAATGGCAGAGCTTATGATCTAGTTAAGACAAACATACATGACAAATAATAGATTCTAGGAGAAATATTTTATATAGAAGTGGCCAAAATATAAAAGCAGGAACTGGGGAACTCTGCACAGAAGGTTGTGGAGGAGGAGCTCTCTTATCTGGATTTAAGGTAACATCTGGGCCTCAAGAATCTTCAAGGTCTCTCTGTATTTGAAGTGTCTCCAGCAGCCCAGCATCCAGTCTCGGAGGTTGAGCTCCTGTCCTGCAAGCATATCTGTCCATTGGGCCACCTGAAGAAGATATCACTGGTTGAGAAGAGCACATTGGATGACTTCCCATACATTTGTTCATTATGAATAAGGAAATTAAGACTTCAAGGTAAAGCAGATCAGACAGGTTTCAATACATGTTCGCCATATTGAAGTTCCAGCTACTGCAGGCTAACTTAGACCAATACAGTAAAGTCTTGATTATCCGACCAAAACAGGACTGACCTGTTGTCAAATAAATGAAAAGTCGGATAGTTCAGAAAACGACTGTCAAATGGGAACCTCTCAAACAATGCAGAAACAAAGGCAGTAAAAACAGGGTCCTGGCTCACAACAGTGGTAAAAGAAGGGTTCCAGTTTTGGAAAATGGAAAGAGAAGCCGTTTGACGTCACCGGGGGGGGGGGGGGGGGGGGTCTGTTGGATATGCCAGATGGTCAGATCAACGATGGATAATCGAGACTGTACTGTATATCTGGGTGTTTGGAGTTACCTGGAAGCTGAATACAGCCAGTATTTGGTGTCATTCCTGCATAACTAACCAAGCATAGTTAGGACTGCTTTTTATGTAGTCCAACATGCTCGGTTAACCATCCAAGCACTGACACCCTGGCTCCTCCCCGACTCTGCTTCCAGTCTGCTTTGCACTAACTGGACAGTGCTTCGCCATTCAGAGCAGATAGTGCTACTGAATATTTACTCTAGGGCCGACCAGCGTAATTGAACTGGGGGGAAGCCTGCCCAGTTCAATGTAAGCCGCATTGAGCCTGCCATGAGTGGGAAAGCACGGGGTACAAATGTAACAAAAAAAATCGCTTTGAATATCGACCCCTGAATTTTTAGTCTGTATTTGAATCTGGACAGAGGAAGAATGACATACTCGCAAAGTCTGCTCCAGGCAAATGGTGCAGCAAGGTTGAAAGAGAACAGATGGCAGTCAGCAATAGAGGAGAAGGGTATAAATAAGAATCACTTCCCAGATGATTGGAGTTCACCAGGAGAGAGACGGGAAGGTCATCACTTATCCCTTGAAATGTGAAACTTGCTCCTTATAGAGCTCTGCTGAGAGCCTTCTTATATAAAGTTTAGAGCTATGCTAAAGGCTATTATTTTCCGTAGTCATTCTCTCCTATGAATAGCTAGCTTGAATCTTTCAATGCCAATAGTACATATTGTTGCCTGGTACAGTATTTTCACCGGTCTCATTTTCTTTTCACTTCCTCCTCCCCTATTGTATATCAGCATAAATGTATTAATGTATTAACTTTTTTTAGAATGTTTTAGGTATAATTTGATTGTAATTTAGAATATTATTGTAATTTAGGTACTGTCTCATGTCACCACACTCCTTCCTGAGATTAAACATATTATTGTAAACTGCTTAGATATTATCTTATTATTGACGGTATACTGAAAAAGTGGAAATGTGAAATGAGCTATAAGAAACTACTGCAGGCAGGATTTGGGGCTCTACACAGCATAGCTCTTCTTAGGTTCTTATGCACAACACAACTCATATCCTGGAATTAACTTAAAATGCAAGACATGACCTTATACCGTTCAGTGCATCTAAATATCCTTTTATAGCTTTATGACAATATAGATTGATCATTTCCATATTGTTTGTTCTAAGAATCTTTAAAGAATAACCTCTTTTTACTGTTATTATCTTTTGCAGAAAGATAACATAAATTAGTAAATCAACAAATATACTGTATATGCTACATACTATATTGCTGATAAACAAAATATCCACCACTGCTGGCTTATTATCTGTAGGTCCTGGCCAACAGAAACTGCTGCTTCATATAGATGGTTTTTTTTTTGCCCAGTCTTCCATCTGGTATTCTACCTTCCTGTAAAAATACCATATGCTTTTTGCCTCTTTCTGATTTCCCATAGCAAGGTAAACAGTTAACAATATTTATAACACTTTGTTGGCAAATGCTGGCTACCGAAAGCAATTTACCAGATGATCAAGAATAACACAACGCTCCTAAACCAATGTAACATCCCGTTTTCTTTTATCATCTCATTGTTTCAGTCCATTATCTTCTTGCATCTACATAGCTTTAAAGATTTTCCACATTCTCTTCACTGAAATGATTCCCTGATGGAAGAGACACTGACATGTCATCTTATGTCCCAATTTATTCTGATTCTCTCTCCTCAGTGTTATCTTTGCCGTTTCATATTATGATCACAGGATCATTCGTTTCTGGTGACACTTTTTAGTTTCCTGTTCTTCAGTAACTGCAACAGGAGTACTGTGTTGTCTGATTGATTTCTTCTCTGCTTCTTCAGTTCTGCCTGTGTTAATAGCACTCTTATTTCACATTGGTTGTTCTCTACTAGGAAGTTCTACTTACAGCTCTTTTTTTTTAAAAATCATTTATTTATAATTTTTCATTTTACAAGGGTCACTTGCAAACAGTAATACAGAGATGACTGTACGTTAATACAATATTAGAGGAAAACAATTTCAACTAGATAAATGGATTATATACAATCTTTCTCTTTCTTAGACCACAAAATAAATAGGGAGAGTGAAACAAGACAAGGAGATCAATTAAACAACAGTAAACAAAGAAAACGTGGTATTAACCTGATTATCCCCAGTTATTATTTATCTGAATCATTATTCCACATTGATCGTCTGGTTGGCTTCTTCAAACCCAAGACGGTTTATAGTCAATTAATTTCATTGGAAACATACTTATTGTCCAATATTAGTGGAAATAATACACCTGATTTCATTTTTTTCTCTTTTAAAACCAGCTACTTATAGCTCTTTATCAAAAGTCAAAAAGTCTTGGACTGGGTATACTGCCTTTCTGTGGTACAACAAATACTATTATAGGCAGGTCCTTTGTCTGAAGTGGGCTCACAATCTAAAGGATTTCATCCAAAGTCTCTACCTCCTCCTCATTCTCAGATGTGTCCCATCTTTTATTTTCCATTGACAAAGTTCCTTCCTCTTCTTGTACACAGAATCCATAGGTAAAACGGCGTCTTGAACATATGCTCAGATTTACCACACAAATAAAACTTACTAGCAATGTGGTCATTACTATAGTTTCTGCAGTTCTTTTTTGTGCATCTCTTTCTCTTATATTTATTTGTACACATTTGATATAATGCAAATTGAGCCTAACAAAGGCGACTAAGGGCTAGATGCATCAACCAAACGTTAAAAAATCTAAATCGTAAAAGTGCTTAACGAATTTGAAACAACGAAGAATGCACAAAACAAACAGCTCAGAAATGTTCGGTGCGGTATTGAAAAGTACAATGTATCAAGCGTACGTTATCCCCGTCGTTAATTTGCTCCTTAAGCATGCGCAGAGCAGCCACAAACGTATTAAACCTATGTAGGTTGCTTACGTCAGACTGGGGCGTGCGAGGGGGGGATCCCGACCTACAAGCCTTTTAGCTGTCTGATCTAGCAGAAGAGTGCAGTTGAAGATAACTCTAAAAAGAACGACCCTCGTAAATCCCCTTTTGTAACAAAAGACCTCTTTGCAGTTTGTTTACAGTACTGGGAAAATTGGCTTTAGGGGATAGAGTGTTAATTTTCAAAGCTGTTGGAGAAGGGGAGAGACAGGATTTTTAAGCTGCAGGGAGAAGCAATATGTTTTGTTTTGTAATGATGCAGGGGAAAGCGGAGAGCCACGTGTTTGTGTTTGTATCTCACTTTTCTTTTTAAACATGCTGGCTTGGATTTTTATGGTGCAGGGGGCCTTAACGACAGGTCTGAGCACACGTAAAATTTCTGACGGTAAATGATTCGTTGCAATCGTCGGTATGGTTAGTGCATTCCGAATTGTCCACATTTCAATGGTAGTTTCTCCTTTGCATTCTGTTTTCGTTAGCTGCTTGCTTCGTAGGAAAAAGGCCTTTAATGCATGCAACGGTTAGGAATTTCCTTCGTTAAAGGGTTGTTAGAGGGTCGTTAAGGTTTAGTGCATCTAGCCCTAAGTGGTTTACAGAAGTAAAATCAAAGCTCTATGCTGAGGGTCGGGGGAAGGGGAAAGGGAGGGTGGGCTGAACAAAAGGTTAGATGGAAGGGGAGGGAAAAGAGGAAAAGAAGAGAGAGGTTTTGAAAAGTACCTTGAAAGATTGAAGTGGCATCCTCACTCTAGGAGAGGAAGGGAGAGAATTCACTTTTCAGTTTGACCAATGTGCAAGTCAATTTTACGTAGAATATTGAGATGGGAACTGAATCTTCCAGGTTGGGATGCGCACAGTTCTCCCGTATATTGCAAAGCCTCGGCTAAACACTGAGCCTCTTGTAAAATACATTTGAGGACAAGCAGCACTGAATGCATATTTGCTACAGTGTCCAGCAGGAATAGCAAAGTGGGAAAAAAGAATGTCCTGTTCTTTTCCAATTGTGTATGGGAACATTTTTTTCAAATTGCTGCTCCTAATAGTATCAATCCCCCTCAGCTCCTATTCCCCCAACCACAGAATTGATCCTCCTTCCCTGATATCCCCTGTCCTCAATATACCTTAAATGGCTCCCCTATCATCCACCTTGACACTCCCCTGACATCAATACCATTTGGTTGGCTCCCCCATCACATAACCCCCCCTTACATCAAGATCCCCCATCACATAACCTCCCAACATCAAGACCCTGCCCATTGGGCCTCCCTGGCAGGCAACTCACCTACTGCCTGATCTCTTACTGAGGGCCCCTGGTGGTCTAATGGGAGCAGGGGGAATCTCTAGTTGCTTCTACTTATTACATCTTTAGGTTTAAAATGGCTTCCATGATCCCATAACAGTAATCTTGTTTTAGTACTGTGAGAATACTGCTAGGGGTCAAGGTGCCATTTTTAGCCTTGAGCTGCAATACGTAGGAGTGACTGGAGATGCCTAGAGACCATCAGTAACAGCTAGGGGTCACATCAGGGTGTAGTGAGTGCCATGGGTGGAGCACTGATGTTGGGGGGAAAACATGATAAGAGGGATCTTGATGCCTAGGGAGCTGATGGGGGGTGGGGAAAGAGTATTGATGTTGGAGATGTCAGAGTGGGAGAGATTGTTGTGTTGTTGGGGAGATAGAAGGTGGTTTCATCAGCATTTGCATCTATCCTTTCAATATGGCACTTGTTGATGTCTTGGGGTAGGTGTAAAAACTAATGTGGAAACTTTTAGGTCTAAACATATTCCCCTTGTAAAATGGAGAATACAAGTGTAGCTATTTGGCCTACCCAAACTATGCTTCCTTGAAATATGGACGTGGTGTAGATCATCATCTGTAAATAGTAGTTTTCTACATAAGTACATAAGTATTGCCATACTGGGACAGACCAAAGGTCCATCAAGCCCAGCATCCTGTTTTCAACAGTGGCCAATCCAGATCACAAATACCTGGCAAGATCTCAAAAAAGTACAAAACATTTTATGCTTCTTATCCCAGAAATAGTGGATTTTCCCCAAGTCCAATTTAATAATGGTGTATGGACTTTTCCTTTAGGAAGCCATCCAAACCTTTTAAAAACTTTGCTAAGCTAACCGCCTTTCCCACATTCTCCGGCAACAAATTCCAGAGTTTAATTACACGTTGAGTGAAGAAACCTTTTCTCCAATTCTTTTTAAATGTACTACTTTGAAGCTTCATCGCATGCCCCCTAGTCCTAGTATTTTTGGAAAGCGTAAACAGACGCTTCACGTCTACCCTTACCACTCCACTCATTATTTTATAGACCTCTGTCATATCTCCCCTCAGCCATCTTTTCTCCAAGTTGAAGAGCCCTAGTCGCTTTAGCCTTCCTCATTGGGAAGTCGTCCCATTCCCTTTATCATTTTCGTCACCCTTCTCTGCACCTTTTCTAATTCCACTATATCTTTTTTGAGATGCGGCAGCCAGAATTGAACACAATATTCGAGGTTGCGGTTGCACCATGGAGCAATACAAAGGCATTATAACGTCCTCATTTTTGTTTTCCATTCACCTTTCGCTGATGTAGCTGATTTGCATTCATAAATGATTTTATTTACAGGTGGAGGTGCTTCGAAAATAGGGGTATAATCAACCAGCTCAGTATGACTCAGTGGTTACTACAGCTGTACCAAATAGCATATTTTATTATTCAGCTATTATGAATATGAATAATAAAAAATATTAATTGGCTGAATATGAATATCAAACATGAATAATGGGCTTTTTTAACTTAACAAATAATAAAAGAAGCAACATAAAATCAGAGATCAAGTTTTATTTTAGTAGGATTTAGCACAGTAGAGACTCCGATTATTTCTATTCGAATTTAAAATCACTATTCAGCTGAATACAAATATTTGGTGCAACCCAGGTTGGTTTCCCTACTGAAAATGTGCTTTATCAAGATTAACAGTGTTTAAGGCTGATTTTATTCATTTCTGCTTTCATTCATTTAAATTTGACTTCATGTAGATGGCTGGCTCTAAAGTTAAAGTGTTGCTCTAGGCAAGAAGAAATGTCTTGATACTTTGCAGGATCTGAATATATATAACAACATTCACACACTTAAGAAAAAATTCTAGACCCCTTCTTAAGGAACAGAGTTCTACAATCTCTATATCATTTGTCATCCTAAAAGATTCCAAACGCATTTCAATTCTTAAGTATTCACGGAAGATCAGACTAAAACCTTGCCACCAGAAAATACAAAAATGTATTGTAGATTCATTGGTAAAATGCCCAGTTCTTTCTGGGCCATCAGATGGCTGAAACATAAATGTAATGCACAGCTCTCTGTTAAATTAAAAATGGATAGTATTGTCACACACCTGATTTATGGCTATCATTATATGGTATACTCTGTCCCAATCTCACAAACCAGCCTTAAAATGTGCCTAGCATCTTTCATCTAAGAAATATACTTTCAGGAACATAACTCATTTTTTAAAAAGAGCAAAATAAACTTTATTGGTAAAAATATATAAACTTACAATAGCAATCATCTATGTAGCATCAGACGTACTGTAATTAAAAAACAGATCAATTGTTATAACAGGCAGAATAAATAAACTATTCACACAGGGCACAATTCTATTTCTGGCCCCAACATTGGTGCCTAAATATAGGCATGGCCATTTACACTAGGTCTATGGCTGGCATAAAGTCGAATGCATAAATGTGTTAGTTACGAGCGTAACTTGTAAGTTCCTTGTGTAAATGTTAGATCCACCTATGGTCTGCCCAAACTTCTCAATGAATGCTCCCTTGCATTTACACAGTATGAGCCAGATTCTATATAATGTGCGGTGAGTATTGTATGTTAAATTGTGCGTGCAGCCAATTTACGTGTGCTACTCAATTGAGTAAGGAGCCAATTAGTCATGATAATTGGCCAATAACAACCAATTATTAATTGGCAATAATTGGAATTTATGTGTGTGTTTCTTTTTAGGCATATTCTAAAAAGAGGCACACATACATTTCAACACGTGTAGTTGAAAAGGGGGTGTGGCCATGGGAGGAATGTAAGTGTGTCAGGGGTGTCAATCAGATTTATGCATGTTATAGAATTTGGCGGAATGCGTCTACATTTAGGCATGGGCATTTACACCAGGTTCAGTGATGCAAAAGGCCGCACCTAAATATATGGACATTCCCCCGGGCTTATGCCCTATTCTATAACCCACATTGTACTATAGACGTAGTTTATAGAATAGCGTCTAGCGCATTATTCAAATGTGCCTACATTATTCCAGTGTGCCTACATATATACCATAACATAGTAGATGATGGCAGATAAAGACCTGTACGGTCCATCCAGTCTGCCCAACAAGATAAATTCATTACATATGGTATGTGATACTTCATATGTATACCTGGTCTTGATTTATCCTTAAACAGTTCAAGAAAAACCTCCCACCCATGTTTTGAAAAGACGGGAAGAAGACCAAACGACAGTTGGTATAGTTAAAAAGTGAGATGAAGGAAGTTATTAGAGCTAAAAGAAAATCCTTCAGAAAATGGAAGAAGGATCTGACTAGAAATAATAGGAAAAAGCATAAAGAATGGCAAGTCAAATGTAAAGCGCTGATAAGGGAGGCAAAGAGACTTTGAAAACATAGTAACTTAGTAGGTGACAGCAGAAAAAGATCTGTATGGTCCATCCAGTCTGCCCATGATAAACTCATATGAGCTACTTTATATGTATACCTGACCTTGATTTGTGTCTACCATTTTCAGGGCACAGAGTGTAGACGTCTGCCCAGTACTAGCCCCACCTTCCAACCACTAGCTCCGCCTCCCAACCACCGGTGCTGCCACCCAATCCCCGCTAAGCTTCTGAGGATCTATTCCTTCTGAACAGGATTCCTTTACGTTTATCCCACACATTTTTGAATTCCGTTACCGTTTTCATCTCCACCACCTCCCGCGGGAGGGCTTTCCAAGTATCTACCACTCTCTCTGTGAAAAATTCTTCCTGACATTTTTCTTGAGTCTGCCCCCTTTCAACCTCACTTCATGTCCTCTAGTTCTATCGCCTTCCCGTCTCCGGAACAGGTTAGTTTGCAGATTAATACCTTTCAAATATTTGAACGTCTGTATCATATCACCCCTGTTTCTCCTTTCCTCCAGGGTATACATGTTCAGGTCAGCATGTTTTTCCTCATATGTTTTGTAACGCAAATCCCATACCATTTTTGTAGCTTTTCTTTGCACTGCTTCAATTTTTTTTTTTTTACATCCTTTGCAAGATACGGCCTTCAAAACTGAACACAATACTCCAGGTGGGACCTCACCAATGACTTATACAGGGGCATCAACACCTCCTTTCTTCTATTGGTCACACCTCTGTCTATACAGCCTAGCAACCTTCTGGCTAAGGCCACCACCTTGTCACACTGTTTCGTCGCCTTCAGATCCTCAGATACTGTCACCCCAAGATCCCTCTCCCCGTCTGTACATATCAGACTCTCACCGCCTAACACATACATCTCCCGTGGACTTCTACTCCCTAAGTGCATCACTTTGCATTTCTTCGCATTGAATTTTAATTGCCAAAACTTAGACCATTCTTCTAGCTTCTGCAGATCTTTTTTCATGTTTTCCACTCCCTCCGGGGTGTCCACTCTGTTACAAATCTTGGTGTCATCCGCACAAAGGCAAACTTTACCTTCTAACCCTTCGGCAATGTCACTCACAAATATATTGAACAGAATTGGCCCCAGCACCAATCCCTGAGGCACTCCACTACTTACCTTTCCCTCATCCGAGCAAATTCCATTTACCACCACCCTCTGGCGTCTGTCTGTCAACCAGTTTCTAATTCAGTTCACCACGTCAGGTCCTATCTTCAGCCTGTCAAGTTTATTCGCTTGCCGTGAGCTCCCCCTAATCCTGATTGCGGCCACTACTCAAAGTTATCGCCTCAATGTAGTCCTGAAAGTCTGAATTCAAAATGTCCAGCCCTATATCTGATAAGTGAACCTCGTCTGTTCTATACAGGCCATCGCAAGATTCTGTTATTAAATCATGTGTAATAATGTGCCCTTTTATGGTGTGCATGAATTTTTCCATCCATCTATTGATCTTTTTTCTGGTCTTATCCACCGACTGGTGAGATCTTTCACCTCTCCAAACCCGCCTTGGCGCCATGGAAAGCCAAGGAGAAAGCAAAATGGCTGCCGAGACTTCAGCAGAAGTCTTGCGAGGATTTTGAAGATCGATCCGGCAACGGGGGAGGGTCAGCGCCGGCAGCAGGCAGGAATGACTGGGGATCTTTCCTGCCTGCCCCGAAGAATTCGCTGGACAACCTGGATGGCTGGGGGGGGGGGGCAGGGGAGAGATGAGAGTCGCTGGACATGGGTGGCTGGAGGGGGGGCAGGGGGAAAGGAGGGTCACTGGACATGGGTAGCTGGAGGGGGCAGGGGGAAAGGAGGGTCATTGGACATGGGTGGCTGGAGGGGGGCAGGGGAGAGAGGAGGGTCGCTGGACATGGGTGGCTGGAGGGGCAGGGTGAGAGGAGGGTCGTTGGACATGGGTGGCTGGAGGGGATTTCAATGCAGAGGGTCTGGCCGGGTGGCGGACGGAGGGGGGAGTGGCGGTGACCTCGGGGGGGAGGGGTGGAGGGGGGAATGGTGGTGACCCTGGGGGGGTGGAGGGGGGAGCGGCGGCGACCTCGGAGGGTGGGGTGAGCAGCGGCGACCTTGGGGGCGTGGTGGCAAGGGCGGGGCCTTGTGCTGCTATCGTGCGGTTGGTCAGTGCTGCATGTGACGTCAGCCTGATCTACGGAGCCTAGCAGACCAACTCTGAAGAAAGCCACGGACACAGGCAGCAAGACGCATAGAACGTTGGAGGTGAGAATTATTATATAGGATAGGCAGCACTGCAAATATTACACTGGGCCCTGAAACACCAATATACCTACTACAGGTAATACAGAACATGTGGGACTGCTACAGATCACTAAGCAGAAACTACATGCAAACAATACCACACCTAAGCCATATCCAAAGCACAGACAGATCCTAATCAAAAACAGAACAAGGGCTCAAAGAACAACCAAAAGGATTATGGCTTGGAGAAGAGACGGCTGAGGGGGGATATGATAGAGGTTTGTAAAATCCTGAATGGAGAATGGGTAAATTGGAATTGATTGCTCTTTCAAAAAGTACAAAGATGAGGGACACTTCATAAAGTTACATGGCAATACTTTTAAAACAAATAGAAAAAAATATATTTTTTTCACTGATCACATAGGCTCTGGAACTTGTTGCCAGAGAATATGGCAAAAGCAGTTAGCATATCTGGGTTTTAAAAAAGATCTGTTGCATGAAGCCTTGCTCTACTTTGGGAGTCTGTGCCAGATACTTGTGATCTGGATTAACCACTGTTGGAAGCAGCATCACCTATCTCAGAAAAATCCTGTAAAAATGAATCGATGAACATTTCACTTTTAAATATTAAACATTGGTGTATGTATATGGGTGAATCTCTTTATGAAGGTGGATAATAAATCCCAATAAATGCATAAATAAATAATAAAATGTAATGAGGGCAGTTTCTAAAAGCCACGTACCTGGGTCAATGGGCTGTTTGAAATTTCTCAACCTCTGTGCAGGTATGCTGATGGTTCTTTGAGTTGCTTGACTATCAGAAGCTATTGCTTTATTTATTTACTTACAAATATTTATATTCCGCATTATCTCAAATTCTAAGCAGAGTAAAAGAAACACATACAATAAAAGAACATACTACAATACACAAACAATTACATAAAAAAAATCGCAAATACATAATACAACCCATGTTGTTCAAGGGCAATTTGGAGAATCACTGGCACATGAATGATTTTTTCAGTAGCCTTCTCCTGTCGAGTATTGTGACTCTTTCCTCTGACCAGCACTTATGTTTATGGTTGATATAGCACCATTTAGGTGTGTGAAACTTTCTAGCAAGGCACCGGGCTGGTAAAGCCTGAATACATCTGTGCAACAGACTTAATTGTGAGCAGGTTTCAAGTAATCTCCGGAACCAAAATACTGGCTTCTGGAGAGTTTGAAAAGAACACTGTATGAAGATACGGACTTATGTGTGAGAACAGCTTGCAAGCTCTGGAATATTCTACATTATTTTATATCTATAGCTGTATCTTGTAAAAACTGCACTACGTTTGATGGCTATATTGACTAGTAGTGATATCATGAGTGAATTGTATGCTTGGTGATAGGAGTGCGTGGGTCTTTGGAGCGAGTACACTTGAGTGACAGTTGAAGTGAGTTCTGAGGAAACAGCATGGCAAAGGCACAAAATTAAGTAATAAATATTGGGATTATTATATACATATATTGTTGTGTGAGTACTTTGGATAGAGGATACTGCTAATGCAATGTCAATGACTATATATCAAAAAAAGATATAGGGGAATTAGAAAAGGTACAGAGAAGGGCAATGAAAATGATAAAGGGGATGGGACGACTTCCCTATGAGGAAAGGCTAAAACAACTAGGGCTCTTTAGCTTGGAGAAGTGACAGCTGAGGGGAGACATGATAGAGGTATATAAAATACTGAGTGGAGTGGAACAGGTAGATGTGAATTGCTTGTTTACTCTTTCCAAAAATACTAAGACTAGGGGGCATGCAAAGAAGCTACTAAGTAGTAAATTGAAAACGAATCAGATAAAATATTTCGTCACTCAATGAGTAATTAAACTCTGGAATTCATTACCAGAGAATGGGGGAAAAGCAGTTAGCTTAGCAGGTGTCACGAAACACCTAGCCACCCACCTGGGGTTACCTCATGGCTACTTAGAGGGTCTATCCTCAGCACAGCTCAGGTCTGCCTACACCTGCCATTTGTGCTCTACACTACCACCCTCCTTCCATCGACTGGGTCACAACTGCTTCTGGGCGAGTCTCCCTCTCTGAAATTATCCCCAGTGATTTCTAGGTTACTGGGGCCTTACTCTCAGCAGTCTTTCAGTTCCCAGAAAGCACTCACAGACCCAACACACAAACCACCAGTATTCTTTATCAGTCCAGACAAGGCAAACAATTGTGTTTATTTTTATAAAAAATATACAGTGAACAGAAAATGTGCAATCAGCAAACAATTGCACATGGAGCACCTCGGTAGAGTAATAATTTGTCATGAACAGGCATCTCTTAGTCTGCTATCGGCACAGCAAATGCTTGCCCTGGGATTTGTAGTATGGAGTGTGGCCATGATTTGAGTTTTTGCCAGGTACTTGTCACCTGGCTCGACCACCGTTTGGAAAGCAGAATACGGAGCTGTATGGACCGTTGGTCTGGTCCATTGTGGTTACTTTTATGTTCTTATGCTCTCTCATCACAGGAAACTTCAGGCAGGATGCAATTTATCTTCCAGGAGTTGCAGGGGACCTGCCCATCAGCAACTTCCAGGAGGCCCTGGAGGCATTTAGCCAAAAGGGGACACAAGGGGAAGGGGGGGACCTGTGGGAAAGCTTCGCAACCACGGGATGTGGTGGAGGCACCTGAGCCTAGGAATTGCTGGAGGTGCTGGAACAGGCATAAATATCATGACCTCTTGGGCCAACGCTTTTATGATGAAAATGAACAAAGAGAAAACACGCTTAATTCTCTCATCCCAACACTTTATACTCCTCCCAACTACTCTCAATACCCCTGACATCACAATCCCCATATCCGACACCCTGAAAATTCTTGGGGTGACATTAGATAAGCATCTATCACTAGAGAATCACGCAAAATCCACTACGAAGAAAATGTTCAACATGATGTGGCTACTGAAACGTGTGAAACCTTATCTCCCCTTGAAAACATTCTGTAACTTGGTACACATGCTGACTACAGCAACAGTATTTTTATAGGCTGCAAGACCCAAATCCTGAGAAAACTTCAAACCGCCCAAAACACTGCAGCTAGACTCATTTTTGGTAAATCAAAATATGAGAGCGCATTACTTCTTTGTGAAAAACTTCATTGGCTCCCTATCAGAGAACGAATCAACTTCAAGGTCCACACATTGATTCACAGGATTATCCATGGAGAATCTCTGAGCTACATGATTGATCTTATAGACCTTCCAACCAGAAACAGGTCTGAATCTTCTCGAACATACCTCAATCTACACTATCCTAATTGCAAAGGTCTCAAGTACAAAACCTCTTATGCATCCAACTTCTCCTTCATAGGCAGCCAACTATGGAATGCCCTACCCAGATCCATTCGCTCAATCAACAATTATCTATCCTTCCGGAATTCGCTGAAAACCCATCTATTCAAGCAAGCGTACCCAAATGATCTAACTTAATCTTATGAACCCTTTATCCAACACCCAATCACTCGACAACGACTATGACTTAGACCACATCCTCCATCAACTCCCCCTATGCTATCCCTCAAACTATTCCCCCCTCCAGCCACTCCCACCCCCTTATCCCTTGCTCATTTCAACCTTCCCCCTCCTGCCTCTCCTACCTCCTTTTTACTTGCCCATCCCACCTATCTGCATATTTCCATCATTAGTCTGTTATACCACAGCTTGTACTTTCTCTGCTATACCTTGTAACCCCTATTACTATGTAAGCTGCACTGAACCTGCCTTGAGTGGGAAAGCATGGGGTACAAATGTAACAAACAAACAAATAACAAGGGAACTGAAATATGGATCAATTACAACACTAACTAAACATTTGTTTATTTCCTAGAAAGTACCTGGGGAGATTAGGACATATAGCTGCTCACCAGTTATCAAATATAACTGTTTTACAGGGCTTCAGCAAAGAGCTTTCTCTTTCTCCGGGCTGAAACGGGGGCAAAAATCAGTACAATTCAAATAAAAAAAGCTCCTGGGCCAATCAGAGCCCAGTCAACAAAAGCATTTTTTTTTTAAAGCTGGTTACATCACTACAGGCATTTCCTTTATCTGTGTTAACTAAAGAAGGGTAATGTCAGTTCTTTGTAACAGCTTAAAACATAACATGCACCACCTGCGGCTAAACTAGAGCAATGCACTTCAAGATTTAATAAAGGCAGTTTTACAAGCTTAAAACACACTGTTCTGACACAGCAGGGTTTAAAAAAAGGTTTGGATATTTTCCTAAAAGAAAAGCCCATAAGCCATTATTAAGATGGACTTGGGAAAATCCACTGCATATTCAAGGATAAGCAGCATAAAATCTGTTTTACTGTTCTGGGATCTTGCCAGATACTTGTGACCTGGATTGGCCACTGTTAGAGACAGGATACTGGACTTGATGGACCTTTGGTCTGCCCAGTATTGTAATGCTTATGTTCTTATATACCAAACGTATCAGTTAGCCATGGCCATGAATGTGCACTGTATTAGCAGTGACTGGCAATTCCCAATGCAGTACATCCTATAGCTCCCCTATGTACCAATTTAAATAGCAAAATGAAAAGTCTACTCTCACTTCCTAAGCCTGTTTTTTTTAATCCATTGCGTTATTAAGAATTATGGTCTGCTCTTATCTGAAAGACTACGAATAATTAGGTTTATAGTAAAACTGCTTTCCCACTTATCACTTTGTCATCATATTAGCTTGATTATAGCTTCAAGGCAAGAAACCTTAGGAGTGAACTGTCTGTGTTCATATGTCCTCTCAACACTGGTGTGATGGATGGTGGCACAGCATGCTGTTTGCAGGAAACATACATTTCAGAAAAGCTAGAGGCCTTATCATTGATCTGAGCAATGCTAATACAAGTAAATTCATCGAAAATCAAGGAAGTGTTTGCTCGACTCATCTT
Source organism: Microcaecilia unicolor (assembly GCF_901765095.1). Classification (NCBI taxonomy): domain Eukaryota; kingdom Metazoa; phylum Chordata; class Amphibia; order Gymnophiona; family Siphonopidae; genus Microcaecilia; species Microcaecilia unicolor. The sequence continues at coordinate 53,003,592 of NC_044032.1, forward strand.
CTTTACCTCTTTTAAGGCATTTATTCAGATTTTTCCATTGTGATCTGAAAGCCTAAGGTGTTCTGGGTTGCGGTCACAGGTGTCATGCGAAAATAATGCAACTGATACAAAGTGGGTGATTAATATTTTGAATAATAACTGAGGCTCGTGAAAAAGATGATAAATCAGAAAGAGGAACCAGACTCTGAGATAACTCCATAACAAGGTGACCTTGGAATAATAAACACTAGAGAAGGTCATAATGGAAGGCTTAATTACTGAGACATATAGGGCCAGATTCTATATAAGGTGCCTAAAAAATCAGAGCGGTAAACATTTCCGGCTAAACGCATTCTATAAGCGGCACCTAGATTTAGATGCGGCATATAGAATACGCTTAGTTGATATCCCAGTGCCTAAAACTATGCACCTCCATTTACACCAATAAAAACATGGTGTAAATCTCTGCACATAGATTTACGCACACTGGGCCATATTCTCTAATTTTGGAATGCTCACAAAACGCCCATTTCCCCACCCATAACCACACCCCTTTTGAACTACACGCATTAGAATTTAGGCACAGTTCATTACAGAATACGCTTAGCGAGTTGTGCATCTTATCAATGCTGATTAACTTGTTAAGCCAATTAAGTTACATGCGTTGTTATGGAATGTGCTTAGATTTCAGCACGGAATGCTAGGCGCGCTATATAGAATCCGGCAGATAGGGAGTAATTCCATCAAGTGGACACTAATATTTATGTGCATAAATGTTTAGAAAAATAGTTAATGCCAGAAACTGCCCGAGCACCAGTCTGTGCATTATTTTTAATTCAAACTTTGTACATACTTTTACATGGGGGTGTTTGTAAGTGGCATTTCATGCAGGCCGATGGCTTCTTCTGCACTGCGGGTCTCCCCCCGACGTTGGCCTGCAACTCGATCGCTTGCTGGCCGTTGGACGTTGCGGTGGTGCCGTTGAGACCTTCTGGAGAGTGTGTCTTATGGTGGGGTGCCGTCTTGCCTTTTACAACTGCGACCATAGTAACATAGTAAATGAAATGACGGCAGAAAAAGACCTGCTTGGTCCATCCAGTCTGCCCAACAAGACAAACTCATATGTGCTACTTTTTGTGTATACCCTACTTTGATTTGTACTTGTCCTCTTCAGGGCACAGACTGTATAAGTCTGCCCAGCACTATCCCCGCCTCCCACCACTGGCTCTGGCACAGACCGTATAAGTCTGCCCAGCACTATCCTCACCTCCCACCACCGGCTGGCTCTGCCACCCAATCTCGGCTAAGCTCCTTAGGATCCATTCCTTCTGAACAGGATTCCTTTATGTTTATCCCACGCGTGTTTGAATTCTGTTACCGTTTTCATTTCCACCACCTCCCGCAGGAGGGCATTCCAAGCATCCACTACTCTCTGTGAAAAAATACTTCCTGACATTTTTCTTGAGTCTTTCCCCCTTCAATCTCATTTCATGTCCTCTTGTTCTACTGCCTTCGCACCTCCGGAAAAGGTTCGTTTGCGGATTAATACTTTTCAAATATTTAAACGTCTGTATCATATCACCCCTGTTTCTCCTTTCTTCCAGAGTATACATGTTCAGATCATCAAGTCTCTCCTCATACGTCTTGTAACGCAAATCCCATACCATTCTCGTAGCTTTTCTTTGCACTGCTTCAATTCTTTTTACATCCTTCGCAAGGTACGGCCTCCAAAACTGAACACAATACTCTAGGTGGGGCCTCACCAACGACTTATACAGGGGCATCAACACCTCCTTTCTTCTGCTGGTTACACCTCTCTCTATACAGCCTAACACCCTTCTAGCTATGGCCACCGCCTTGTCACACTGTTTCGTCGCCTTCAGATCCTCAGATACTATCACCCCAAGATCCCTCTCCCCGTCTGTACCTATCAGATTCTCCCTGCCTAACACATACATCTCCCGAGGGTTTCTATTCCCTAAGTGCATCACTTTGCATTTCTTCGCATTGAATTTTAATTGCCAAACCTTAGACCATTCTTTTAGCTTCCTCAGATACTTTTTCATGTTTTCCACTCCCTCCCGGGTGTCCACTCTGTTGCAGATCTTAGTATCATCCACAAATACAACTGCGACCATGGTCTGATTTGACTGTTTGTCAACTTCCACCTTTTAATCAGCTGTTCTTTGTTGAAGATTTCAGCGAGTTTGCGGGTCATAGTGCCAGATGTCTTGGGAGTTGGAGTGGACGCTTAAAGGAGCGGCTTTCAACTCCATTTCCACCTTGCAGGGTCAACTTGGTCTGTCCGGTCAATGTCCATCTTTTCCAGCCTAAACAGGTTCAGGCTACTTCAAGGATTCAACTTCTAACCTGAAGTCCTTCTTAACAACATTTCATGGACCATTTTAGTCTCTTTTACCCTTTCCCTATTTTCTTTTTACTCTGTTTCTTTTATCTTCTCTAATTTAATTGAAATTGTATAACCACTGGTCTGGCGATAGCCTAATCAGTACATTGTAAGCCACTTTGAGTCTGCACAATGTGGGAAAAAGTGGGGTATAAATGTGCTAAATAAATAAATAAATAAATGTATACTATCATATATAAGTGAAAATTACTCCCATAGATAGTTCACCCTTCACATCCCCTTAGTCCTAATTAGTGGGCATGCACTGTGGTGGTGGACATTTTATTTCTGAAAATATGATAGCCCTAGATTTAGCAGTCGGAGTGCAAATTCAGGGGTCCCACTAGGGGAAGAACAATGTGATGCTGGAACTTTTAAGAACAAATTGAAAAACAAGCGGTCAAGGACTGAAGTAAATGAGGTGATTGTAACCTAGGAAGAAAATCAAGTTAGCACTGATAGTGAGAGCAGAGCATAGTGAACGGTTGTCGAGAGGGAAATCATTCAGACTGAGGTGCTACTCAAAATGGATTTTTAAGTTTAGTCTATGAAAGTAATTTTCCCATTCATTTCTTGAGACTCTTCCTTGCGTTTGATTTTCTGAGTAAAGCAAAATATGCAAACTAATCTGGTTGTTAATAAAAAATAGAGACAGATAAATCATGAATATTCCACACAAATAGACCCGTTGATGAATCTTGAGGGTCACGTTTGAAAACCACTGGGGGATAGGATAAGAATAGATTACTAGTTACCTGTCTGCAGGAAAAGGCTGAGGAGTCCTTTTACTAAGGTGCGTTGAAAAATGGGCTGTGCTAGCGTAGGCGTGTGTTTTCAGTGCACACAGATCCATTTTCAACGCGCCTGTAAAAAAAGGCCTTTTTTTATATTTTTGCTGAAAATGGACATGCGGCAAAATAAAAATTGGCGTGCATCCATTTTGGGTCTGAGACCTTACCGCCACCCAGGTCTCATGTGGTAACTATGCGGTAATTGTCTATGCGCGTACAATGATGATTACCACCCGGTTTCTGCCGTTTGCCAGAAAATAAAAAATTATTTTCTGGTGCGCGTAGCGGACGCGTGTAAAAATGAAATTACCCGCCCGGGCCACCCGGTAGCTGGGTGGTAACTCCAATTGATGCGCGTTTGGGCACGCTTAGGCACCTAAAGGGCCCCCGAGTTAGTCCTGGAGGTACGCTTATTTCATACATTACTTTTCAGTTTCTTCATCACGCATCCATTGAAAGCACAGCCAGGACTGACTCAGTTTCTTCCTACTGACCTGGTGATCCAAGATAACCCTAGAGCTGCTGGTTAATTTGTATTTATTTGGTCTTTCAAATGGATCCTAAGGAGCTTAGCCGAGATTGGGTGGCAGAGCCAGTGGCGGGAGGCGGGGATGGTGCTGGGCAGACTTATACGGTCTGTGCCAGATCCGGTGGTGGGAGGCGGGACTGGTGGTTGGGATGTGGGGATGGTGCTGGGCAGACTTATACGGTCTGTGCCAGAACCGGTGGTGGGAGGCGGGGCTGGTGGTTGGGAGGCGGGGATAGTGCTGGGCAGACTTATACGGTCTGTACCCTGAAAAGGACAGGTACAAAGCAAGGTAAGGTATACACAAAAAGTAGCACATATGAGTTTATCTTGTTGGGTAGACTAGATGGACCATGCCCCTTTCTGCAATTTTACAATTCCATACACATGAAAAGATAACAGACTCCACAATTGTATGACTAAAATGGGATAAAGTTGTCATTTTTTGTTAATTCAAGATCAATCTGCCACTTATCAGAAACATATGGCACAGAAGCTCTTTTACTAATGTGTATTAAGCAGTTAATATGCGAATTAGTGTGCCCTGTTTCCACACAAGAGTGGTAAATGTTACTGTGGTGGCATGACAGCATGTATCAATTTGCACATAAGTGCTAGATTCTGTAAATGGCATCTAAAAAATAGGAATGAAACAAAAAAGCTCTAGATAGTTCTATAGAGTGACTACACTAATGTCCAAGTACTCAAAAATTTTGAATAAAGAGGCCTCAATAGCCCAGGGTACGAACTCAGTGGACACACCTGATAAGGCTTCTATCATGGGCCAACAATTCTCTGAAAAAACCTACAGAGTGAAATACATCAAACAATCTGTAGTAAAAAACAGAGAAATTGTGTTTGAAAAAGATCCCAAATATTGGACCAAGTTGATAATGTAGTCAACAATATAGAAGCATAAAGATGACAAATATAAACCGGAAGGGAGAAAAATGGCAAAACGAGAAAAACCAATTAGCTGTAAATCACTTCGGTAATAGTTGGAGTACTTAGCTTCAATCCCGGGCAAAAATCAACGGGAGGCGCCTCCATATACGAAGAGTACAGAATATCAGTCTTTAAATCCCACAGAATTTATTGCTCTCTCTCTCTCTCTCCTCTAAAAAATAGGAACATAAAAATAGGATCTAAAAAATAGGAACATTCAAAAATAGCACTTAGTGCTATTCTATGAACCACGTCTAAAGTTAGGTGGAGTTTATAGAATAGCGCATAGGGTCAGGGAAAGCGCCTACATTTAGGTGTGGCTATTTACACCACTGAAAACCTGGTATAAATGCCCATGCCTAAATGTGTGTTTTCCTGAATTCTATAACCATGTGCATAAATTTGAGGAATGCCCCCCATCATGCATACACTCCTCCCATGGCCACACCCCCTTTTCAGTTATGTGCAGTAGAATTTACATGCACCTTTCTTTAGAATACACCTAAAAAATGCATGCATAAATTCCAATTATTAGTGTTGATAATTGGTTATCAGCCAATTATCATCACTAATTGGCTTACAACCAACTCAGTTAAGGTGCTTGCGTGTAAATTGGGCATGCACCCAATTTAACGTGTGCAACTCACCACACCTTACATGGAATCCGTGGGTAACTGCATGCTGTATTAGGGGGCAGGAACTGGATGGGTTATGGGTGGAGAATGGGTGTGGTCTTCACATTCACTGTCACTTGTGCAGTTACCATGGGTGCACTGGCTGCTTCCTAAGTGCATCTGTGCTATTTGCAAACAAACAACCTTAATATGCAGTAAAGAACATTTATTAAACATGACCAAAACCGAGCTTCTCATTTTCCCCGCCCCCAAACCCACCTCCCCACTCCCCACTCCCCCCATTTTCTATTTCTGTTGATGGCTCTCTCATTCTCCCTGTCTCCTCAGCTCGAAACCTTGGGGTCATCTTTGACTCTTCTCTCTCCTTCTCTGCTCGTATCCAGCAGATCGCCAAGACCTGTCGTTTCTTTCTTTACAACATCCGTAAAATCCGCCCCTTTCTTTCTGAGCACTCTACCAAAACCCTTATCCACACCCTTGTCACCTCTCGTTTAGACTACTGCAATCTGCTTCTTGCTGGCCTCCCACTTAGTCACCTCTCTCCTCTCCAATCGGTTCAAAACTCTGCTGCCCGTCTCGTCTTCTGCCAGGGTCGCTTTACTCATTCTACCCCTCTCCTCAAGTCGCTTCACTGGCTCCCTATCCGTTTTCGCATCCTGTTCAAACTTCTTCTACTAACCTATAAATGTACTCACTCTGCTGCTCCCCAGTATCTCTCCACACTCGTCCTTCCGTACACCCCTTCCCGTGCACTCCGCTCCATGGATAAATCCTTCTTATCTGTTCCCTTCTCCACTACTGCCAACTCCAGACTTTGCGCCTTCTGTCTCGCTGCACCCTACGCCTGGAATAAACTTCCTGAGCCCCTACGTCTTGCCCCATCCTTGGCCACCTTTAAATCTAGACTGAAAGCCCACCTATTTAACATTGCTTTTGACTCGTAACCAGTTGTAACCATTTCCCTCCACCTACCCTCCTCTCCTCCTTCCTGTACACGTTAACTGATTTGATTTGCTAACTTTTTTTTTGTCTATTAGATTGTAAGCTCTTTGAGCAGGGACTGTCTTTCTTCTATGTTTGTGCAGCGCTGCGTACGCCTTGTAGCGCTATAGAAATACTAAATAGTAGTAGTAGTATTTCATGCTAGGAATGCCCCCAACAATGATCACATAGTTTTTGAACTTACTGTGCATTTATTTTTGTTGTCAAATGTGGTAAATATAAAAACACTTTAGTAAAAGGGTCCCATAGTGAAATAACATTGTTACTGAAGATACTGGATTATTAAAGAAGTACACTGGGCACTGAAAACCCCCCTGAAAAGTTACTTCTGTTAAATATTGGATTTTAGAAAAGTGCATACAATATCCCTGTCTAATGGGAGGCTTGCTGTTTTGACAAAGAAGGCTATGAATGGACCTCATCTAGGCAACATGCATCACACTTTTTATTGATTAACATTTCAAGAGGCTGATAAGCATAAGGCATCAATAAGAGTTCCAGCAAGGTTCTGCCCGAAGAATATATTATCTGAAAAATATGTCAAAGAATTTGTCAAGAGACATATCAATGCTGCATGCTAAATAGATTTCTGTATACCCTGTGCATCCTTATCAAGATGGAGTACTATGACACTGCCATTTTCTAGAGCAGTTGAACATTGTCTGGTACAAAGGTTTAAGGAAAGGGGATGGGATTTCATATACCACCTTTCTGTGATTACAATCAAAGTGGTTTAAATATTTGACATTCTATTTGACTAAAAATGTAGATCTATGTAATCGGATTACCAAGTGGAGTTATCCTTGAATGTTCGTAGGGGATCCTTTCTAAATCTGTGTTCAGTAGGGTATTGTAGTAGACTGTCGGAGCTCAGTTTCAAAAGAAAAAAAAGTCCACAAAGCGGCATAAATCTGCATTTAGACATTTTTCTATGAAGTCCATCAGAAGTGTGTTCAAATCACAAGGGGGCATGTCAGAAACATGTTTAGGGCGGGATCTGGATGTTCCTAACACTTCATTTCACTTCACTTGGACGTTTTTCTGTCATACTGGAAATAACAAAAGCATCCAGGGCTATAATTTGGACATTTTGGTGTAGACCTTTTTATTAACGAATAAGCCACAAAAAAGTGCTGTAAATGACCAGGTGATCACTGCAGGAATAAAGGAATGACATCTCCTTATTCCTTCAGTGGTCACTGACTTCCTCCCACCCTGAAAACATGTAAGTGAAACAGTACGTATCAGTCTTTGTGACAGCTTCAGATGCTATGGCCAGTCCTACTGCAGCAGCAAGCAGGTTTCTTGAGTAGCCTAATGGTTGGTGCAGTGCACTGTAGAGAAGGTGACGCAGACCCATAATTCACTCTAACTATTATACTTGTAGTGGAAAGTGTCAGCCCCCCAAAAACCTACTGTACCCACATATTGGTGACACCTGCAGTCATAAGGACTTAGATTGTGAGCCCACTAGTGTCAGACCCAGTACCTGTAAAATGAAACTGTAAACCACTTACATTTAAGTGGTATATAAATACTTTGAAATGAATGAATATTGTAGAGGTGTATACATAGGCGCCCCGTATAAGAGGCTTGGGGAGGCTAAGCCTCCCCAGCTCAATCGTCGACTTCCGCTTGTGGTGCAGCCCACCCTCCCGCCCCGCGCATTTTTATCTTTTATTTCCGTGGCAGCGACGTCAATGAAGAAAAAGACTGCAGGCTCGCCGCCAGCTTCTCCCTTCTCTCTGCTCTCGCGGAAACAGGAAATGCATCACGGGACACTGTGTGCAGAGAGAAGGGAGAAGCTGGCGGCGAGCCTGTAGTCTTTTTCTTCATTGACGTCGCTGCCACGGAGCGTATGGAGGTAAGCTCCGCCCCCTTTAGCCTCCCCAAACAGTTGGGCTACCGACCGTCTATGGGTGTATAGTTGGGTACAGTAGGTTTTTTCATGGGTTTTGAAAGGCTCACCATACAATACATGGGAGTAATGGTGAGATGCGTACCTAGGACCTTGTATGTGAAATCCACTGCAGTGCCCCACTGCTCTGTTGGGATGCTTGTGTGGCCAGTCTACTAGGAAAGCTGGCTCTTCCTACATTCCAATGGCTTGATTTTGTGTGTTTTTCACTTGGCCTTTTTTTTTTTTGGAAAATGATGTAGTAAGCACAACAACATCTAGGAAATGGTCATTTTTAGAGAAAAAAGATAGACGTTTTTCCGGTTTGAAAACGGTCATTTTCACTACTTGATTTTTGGACATTTTCAGCAAAACATCCAAAGTCGGATTTATCAAAATTGTCCCTCCGCAGGTAAAAATAGAGGTGAAATGCAAACTACGAAGTACATATGTGCAGGGCAATTCTATAAGTGTGCACCTTTTAAGAGTCTATTCTATACAGAAAAGTAGACACCTAGCTCAACCAGGGATGTATGTACAGATAGCTGGTGTAAATGCCAGAGATATGCCTATGTAACTTTATAGTATTCTATAAATTACACATCTAAACATGAGCACCGCTCATGATCCATGCCCCCTTGTCAATACATATTATGCCAGACACATATTTACAGAATGGCGCATAGGAGGAATTTAGGGCTAGATTTTATGTATGGTGCCAAAAAAAGCATTATTCAATAAGCCATGCTGAAAGTTAAGTGTGGTTTATAGAATAGCACTTATGCCCAGGAATCACGCCTAACTTTTGGCGTGGCCATTTGCACCAACTGAAACTGGGCACATATCCACCCTTATTCTATAACAATGTGTATAAATGCTAGGAACACACCCGTTCCACCCATGATCCTCCCATTTCCATGCCCCTTCTTTTTACTCGTGTGTAAAATTTAGTTGTGCATACACAAGTATACACAAGTATATGCTAGTATTCTAAACATTTATGGAGTAGTGCATGCATAAATGTTAGCACTCATCTTATAGAATTGATCTTTCTACAGATATACATGTGTGTATAGACACCTGTCCTATATTGCAGGCTGCACATAAATTTTATAACATGGCACCTAGATAGGAAGTCCAAGTATTTTGAGGCTATATTAAAGATAACATAGGTGCTTATGTGTTTTTATAAAATAGCCTTGCAAAACCTGCAACAATCATGGGTAAATGCACTCGTGCATATTTTACCTGCTTGGAAATGTAAATGTGCCCAACTGCAAGTATTCTAACACATCATGCTTACTTTCTGGGAATGCCCCTGACCTACCCATGCTCCTCCCATGGCCAAGCCCTGTACAGTACTTGCAAAAGTGCTGTCTCAACACTCTGCTAGACTGTCAGCTAAACCAGACTATATAGAACATCACTGTGAAGACTCTTAAACCAAAATCTTCTTTAATGCAAGTTCAAACAAAAGAAAATAACTTACAGTTAGATGTGCTGGACAAAAGTCTTTGCCTTGCAGAACTGGGAGTCTGTTCTCTACCAGCTCACCCTATATACCAGAGGAGCCGGAAATCGCAGCACTGGCTGAAGAGTAGATGCTGTCAATACTTTTAAATGGTGAAAATTTGATGATGTTCCAAGGCTTTTGAAAGGCTTAAAGCAGTAAGGCACAGTGTTAGAACCAGTTCTTAACAAGTATGATGCATACAGATTCCTTGTACTCAATGGAGAGAAAATGGGCATGCTACAGCCCATCATACACAGGGACAAAGGGCCAGCCAATAGGAAAAGTCCCACAAGGCATAGGGAACAGGGACAGGTGCTCAGGAAGAGCCTATCACAAGATAACTACAAGTCCTATCCTACTTAAAGAGCACAGGACACGTATAAACAACAAGCACATTGCTTCCATGACTATGGGGGCAAAACAAGCCCCCGTATGAGTTGCACACTATAAAATGTAGGTGCGAATGTTATAGAATAGGGCATAGTGTGTAATTCATAGTTACTGCCAATTAATTGCTTGTTAACACCAATTATTGATTATTAATGACTAATTGATTAATTAGTTTTATGCACAGATCTGGGATCTGCACCCAAATTTGGGTGACCTATACAGAAGCTGGGAGAAAATTTATGTACACTGAAAGGTTGCATATACGTTTATGTGGAACTCCAAACACACCAAGAAGTGTTCCCTGTGCTGTCCAAGGAGTAGGGAAGGACGGGGGGGGGGGGGGGGGGGGGGGGGGGGCAACCATTCCAGGTGGGACACCAAAACCTGAGTAGATAATATCTTTATTGCCAATGACCAGATATAAAAGATTTCACACGGTTCTGTGTTTCGGTAAATGGTATGCCTGGCTTAGGAGTCTGTCATGTATCCCGGAGCTTCCCCATAGATAATTTTGTGAACCAGGGGGCAGATTTTGAAAGCAATGCGTTCTTTGACTGGGAGCCAGTGTAATTTTTCATGGAGGGGTTTTGCGCTTTCAAAACGTGTTTTTCCAAATATAAGCCTAGCTGCCGTGTTTTGAGCGGTTTGCAGTTTCTTCAAGGTTTGTTCTTTGCATCCCGCGTAGATTCCATTGCAGTAGTCTACGTGGCTTATTACCATTGCGGAATGTTTCCCTTGGGAAGAATTGTTTCACGCGTTTGAGTTTCCACATTGAGTGGAACATTTTCTTTGTTGTGGATTTCACTTGGTTCTCCAGTGTTAGGTTGCAGTCTATTGTAACGCCGAGGATTTTCAGGCTGTCTGAGAAAGGGAGGGTATAGTCTGGGGTGTCGATACTTGTGGGGTTGTCAACGCTGTGTTGGGATGAGAGGATGAGGCAATGTGTTTTTTCTTTATTGAGTTTTAGTTGAAATGCATTTGCCCACGAGTCCATGATGTGCAAGCCGAGCTTGATTTCGTTGGTGATGTCTGTCAGTTTAGTTTTGTAAGGAATGTATATTGTGACATCGTCTGCATAGATGAAAGGGTTAAGGCCTGTAAAAAAGGTCTTTTTAAAAATTTTTGCCGAAAATGGGCATGCATCCATTTTGGGTCTGAGACCTTACTGCCAACCTAGCGGTAAAGTCTCATGCGGTAACCGGGCGGTAATGACCTATGTGTGTCAAATGCCACTTGGCATGCGTCTGATATGCACGGCCAAAAATAAAAATTATTTTCGGACGCACGTATCGGATGCATGCCAAAAATGAAATTACCAGAAGAGCAATGTGGTAGCCAGGCGGTAACTCCATTTGGCACACGTTGGGCGCACGTAGATGCTTACGCGGCTTAGTAACAGGGCCCCTTAGTATGCAGCTGTCAAGGGCATGTCATAAGTGTGTTTATTATTTTTAGATTCTTAATACACTGACTTTCTGTGGTTCAACCAAAGTGGTTTACATATATTATGTTTCTATTCTTTTATTAGCAATCCAAGGCAATATACAATACAGATGAACAACATACTTATACAAACAGAACTGATAGATGCCTCCGATCAAGAAAATTCTTTCCCCCCACTCAACTCCTCTTTTTAACCCTCCAACGTCTTAAAAATTTAACAATCTGCTGTGTACTGCTGGTGTCATTGTGTTCCACAGTGGAGCCCAGACTCTCTGAAAATCCAAACCAATTGGTGATGTAACATTTCGTATTCCACATCTCTCCATGCGTAACAGCGCTAACATGTGTCCTCACTACTGCTGTAAGGTTGGACTCCTTGGCGATAACCAAGATTGTAAAATGGACTTTTTGGTTATGATGATTGTGCACAAGAAAAATCCCCTCATTCTACCTTGTACTGGTGGGATGAGAACAGGGCGACCAAAAAGTAATAGTGGATCCAAGTGCCAACCAATGGACCAAAGACGCAAAACAAAAGTTCAATAAGGTTCTCCAAAAATTGTGAACGACTGGGCAGAGCTAGAACATGTGACCCAAGGAGACTCCCACCATACCACTTTTCAAACAAGCAACTGAGGAAGATAGGCCCATATGAAAGGCCTGCCCAGCGGTCACATACAGGCTTAGCACAAATTTGTATTGTAACTCCCAAAGTTTCGCTGCTCTTGTGACTCTTTGAATTGATAGGATGTCATCCCAATATTGTGACCCCTGCAGGTCTATTGAGAGATCAGCACTCCACAACTCCGAGTATCTAGCATAGTCGAGTTCTTGGTTTACTTATATTATATGCAGGTATTTTCTCTGTCCTTAGGGTTCACAACCTAGGTTTTGTACCTGGGGCAATGGAGGGTTAAGTGACTTGCCCAGGGTCACAAGGAGCCATATCAGGAATTGAACTTGGCTCCCCTGGTTCTCAGCTTGCTGCACTAATCATTAGGCTACACCTCCACTCCCTAATATCAGCTGTGTGCATTTCATTGGCACACATAGCAATGCCAACTTAAGTCTCAATAATCTTGAAGTATAACCCTGGCACACCAGAACACACCTGAAGTCTCTTTCTTTTCTGAAGTTTCCTTTATTGAATAAATACAGATAATTTACTCACAGTCAGATGTTCAGAAGTGTCGCCCCAGGGCACAGAGACTCCGTAATTCTAATTCTGGGAGGTAGAAATCTGAGGAGAGGCATCTTTATTGCAGAGGTGAGAGAATAGTCGAACAGGTAGAAGTAGTTCAGAGCTGGGTGACTGGAGAGTGCAATATCTCATTAGTGTTAATATATGGCCTAGCTTTAAGGCTACCACTGGAATATTGCTGGCCAAAGCTATGCAGCCTAAAAACAACTGAAAAAGTACTGACTAGGCCAAACAACAAGTAAGTGATTTAATATTTGAGAATCTGCAAAAAGCAGGTCTGAACAATGAGTCCTGCCACAAATTGGTACAATTTTTAATTCAAATATAGCACCTGTAATGAAAGATCAGATGAATAAAATGGAGCTTATTAGTTTTGGTATACAATGATACAGAGGTAATACAGAGTTCATGAGAAAGGTATGAAAAGTATTGCAGCCGGAAGATGTGAAACTGTTATCTCAACGCTTCCCAAAACATGTTGATAATTAGCAGTAGCTGAGAACGGAAGGAGGTGGGCACATCAGATAGCAGATCGCATGGGAAAGTATGATCTCAGGAAGTTGAGACATATTAGGAGCTAGGTTTCTCACCATTCACTTCTATGGAGAGGTTTGTGTATAAAAGAGGGGAGACGTTTGCCTTAGTAGAGGACTCCTCTCCAACGCTTCTGTCAGACGGCGAAGCTCTGTGCGGTTGAAACCAGAATCTGATGTCTGTATTTGTACCAATTTGAAGACTTGTCTTTGGGTAAGAAATAAAATGTACCTATCTATCTAAACCTTTCTCTGTCTCTATTTTTATAGATTCTGTCTTCTCTTTACCTAACATTTAGCCTACAAGGTAGATCACATACAAGTGACACTCAGCCTTTACAGAAACTTAGACAGATTTTTAATAAGCCTGGGATTGGGTGACAATGGAGGTCAGAGAAACTATACAGAACCTGTTATATGGAATAAGTACCTTCAGTCCCCCGTGTGAAGGAGTCAGATAGAGGTCTAAAAGAGGGGAAATTAAAACAGTGGTGACCAGCCGTACGCTGACCGTTCACTCTATCCTTCTTTATCTTCCTTTGAACGCAAGAGGGGATACTTAATTTTGTGCGTTCAAAGGTTCTATGTTTTCTTTCTATGACTTTATTTTTTCTCTTATCTTTCCTTCCCCAATCTCCCTGCTGTTATTCCTTCATTTTTCCCCTATCACGGACACTGCCCACTTCAGGGGTATTGGGCACCAATGTTCTGTCCGTTCTCACCCCTACTTTAAATACTCTTCTATTCTTCTGTCTTTTTACTTTCTTCCCTGAATGTCTTCATGCCTTGCGCTGAACTAACACACCTGTTTTTCAATATTCTGTTCTGTTTTTTCTCACCCTCTTTTCTTTCTCCTATCCTGTCCATCTCTTTGATTTGCGTGATGTGCGCAAGACTGTGCTTGTTGTGTGAATGGTGCATAACACCGAATCCAGGCGACTGCGATTTGGGTTTTGCTGTAAGTTTATTTCAATGTTCAAAATCTTTGGATTGGTCTTTATGCTAGCAATTCTCGCTTAACAATCCTTAGAGATTGCGCATTTTCTGCTTCCAATCCCACCCTGTGTTCTGTCTGAATCCCTCCTTTTCAAATCCTCTTTCTATTAGTCCCCTGGGTCTAATCCTGCTCTTTTTCTCTTCTGTATGTTCCCGTATCGGGGGAAGTCCCTTTATTCTAGGAGAACAGCACGCTTTCAAATTGCTCTCTCCCTTAAAATCCTTCTGGTTTCTCTGTTCTTATAATCACTCTTCAAAACTGACAGACAGCCCCCACCTTTTCACATCTGCTATTGCCTTCCACTTACACTAGATCTTGTGCTGAAACTGCTATCCACGAGATTTTGTTTTTTCAATGTCTCGAGACTGTCCCTTTTAATATTCTTCCTCACTTTTTCTGTTGGACTTCCTACAACTCTCTTTCTTTTTGTAGCTAAAAACAGTAATTACGGTGTTCAGCTTTGTAGCTGTTTACCGTCGTCCAACTGCTGTTTTCCTCTTATCTAATCAGTTCCTTCAGTCTTCTGAACTATGCTTTCTCTCTAACCACTCAGCCCACACCCCCCCTTCTTGTCCACACTTTTCTCGGCTCTTTTTCATAGTGCAGCATGAATAACTGCGTAGTATCTCTTATTCTGTTCTTTTTCCTTTTGCATCTTTGTGTGTGTCTTTGCACTCTGTCTGAATTGTATTTTTGCGTGAACTATCCTGTTCCGTCTCTGCTTTTCTTATTTCTCATTTCCACCTGTCAAAATCTTTATTATTTACTGCGTAGTTCAACTGATTGCTCTTTTTCACAGCTGCTCAGTCCTGTGCTCTTACCCCACCCTCATAGCCATTTTTCTTTCCTTAAGTCCAATCTGAATCCCTTCCTCCACAACATTTTGTTCTTGTCCCCCTTTTTCTGCCACAATAATCCTCCCTGCCCTCCTCTCTGATGCTCTACCGACTCTTACACTATATGTCTGTAGTCCGTGTAAAATTTATAAGGGTGTGGCCCGCACGGTACCAATTGGGGTAACTTGATACCTTACATACACCTTTTTGGCTTCTTGTGCAAACCAGAAATCATTTTTTTGATTTCCTAGAAAACTTTTCTTTTTCCTTCTTAGTCCCATGTGGTGTGAGGTTTGATTCTCTTCCCGGATCAAAGCTTATTACATTACTAGTAACTGTCATATTTGATATATACTCCCTCTTGGGCTTCGATTCTGCCTTTGTAAATCTATTTAAATTCGCTCGAAGAGGTGTAAGTTCTAAACCCCTTTTTCTCACATTTTTTAATATCCTTATCCAGGCTTCCGAAACTGCCATTTCTTTCTGTAGCTTTTAAAGGTTTCCCCTAACAAGTGCTGTAGTTCACTATCTCAAGGACATGGGAGTCTGGGAAGCTTGCCCACTTTAGCTGCCTTATCAGTCCAGCACTGCTTTGGCAGAGGAGGCTCTACAGTTCACTTTTAAAAGCTAAGAAAGTGATTTTTTTTTTTCTCTCCCCCTTTTCCGTTCGTTTTTATCCCTGTTCTATGCTGAAGTGGTACAACAGTCTTTTACACAGATATCTTTCAACTCCGGTTTCCCCTCAAAATTGGTTCCTTAAGCAGGCACCATAATTGTAAAATGACTTATCTTTTCATGCCTCATGCTGCCAAGTCCGTTGTAAGTGCACTTCTGAGCATGTAAGAATGTACGGATGTATTTCTTTGCTTTCACTGTATCTTAGTCTTACTCTGCATTCTCCTTTATCAGGGCATACTTTTTTCTCCTCTTTTGTGTCATTTTATTAGGACGTTATCTCCCACTCCCCAATATTCACTGCTCATACTGCTTTGACTTTTGGGTGTTGCTCTCTATTTCATTCCATCTCCCTTAAACAAAGGCTTTCTCATTCTGTTTCTGAGCTATGATTTTAACCCCGAGACAGGTTTCTTTATTTTTGTGCTGCAAGTGACAGCTTGATAGACCTTATTGTGCTACACCATGTGGTTACAAAGTTTTAAAAGGGTATCTTTCCTTCAAACATACATTACTTGACTTTCCCCTTTAAAAAAAAAACCAGCTTTCTCCTTCTTTGTCCTAGTGTGGTTTCCTGTGATCACATTACAATGCTTCTTAGCACATAAATCCTGTCGTAATCGTCTAGAAAGCCTTAGTCCGGAAGCTAAAAATTAACCCTTACTTAACAGAATCAAGCAATATGCTGGTAGTAATGAAATTGCCGTTTGAGAAGATGATGGCTGCGTGCCATGATAATACAGCGTTGCTTCACATCTCAAGTTATTTCCTGTTGTTTCTTTATAATCCAACCCACCTTTTCTTTCCTTCTAATGCTGCAGCTGTTCTGTTTGTCATCATTTACACATATCATTCCAATCACTGACTAGTATGTATGTTTTATGCCGAATCATTAGAAGTTCTTGGTGTAAGAATCATATGTTTTAATTTGTTTTTTTCCCTTTCACCTGTTTAAGCACAACAGCCTCCTGCCATTGCATTTGGGTTTATTTT
This sequence comes from Microcaecilia unicolor, assembly GCF_901765095.1. Classification (NCBI taxonomy): domain Eukaryota; kingdom Metazoa; phylum Chordata; class Amphibia; order Gymnophiona; family Siphonopidae; genus Microcaecilia; species Microcaecilia unicolor. Next base: position 53,020,355 of record NC_044032.1, read on the forward strand.
ATTTACTATGTTCCTTTTCTGAGTGTAATTTGTCATATTTATAGGTATTAACTTGTCATCTTTGCACCACGATTTTGGCGTCCTGTTTGACAATTTATTGAATTACATGCTTCTCTTATGTTTTCCTGTTTAGATGCGACTTCCAACCTATCCGGTACCCGCCCCAAAAGCATTTAATATGTATTTAACTTTATTTCATTTATTCTAGGGCTATAGCTCCCGACTACACATGTTATAATGTCTTTGTTAATATACATTTTCTTGCCTTTTGTTGAAATCGGTGTTTCCTTTCACTGGCTTGTTGGATGGAAAATTCTATTTTCCATTGCTGCATGACAAGTGATGTCTTTGGCATTTTTAGTTCTGGCTAATGTGTTCCAACTAATGACTTTTTTGTGACTGTGCCTTCCCCGAAGAGCTTACATTTGTTTTGTTTTGCCTTGGAATATTTCGTCTTTCTCTCTATTTTTCTACCACTTCTATAGTAATTTTCAGGGGCTTTTCCCTGGAACATACTATACTTTCTTATATACCAGTGTCACGCTATAACTATTGGGTTTGATATCGATGCCTGGGGCTTACATCCATCGAAGGTGGATGACGGTATCGCAATTATTAGATTTTAAGCAGAACCCCATTCTATTTTCGGAATGGCCTGCATTCACTGAATTGGACTATTGCCCATATAGAAGTTACCGGTACAGATGCGCGCTGGGGATATACAGAGACGTCTAAAATCCTTTAGTTGCAAATTTAGACAGGTTGACTGGGGCCCTAAATTTTTGTTCTCTTCTAGACGAATATTTAAGCATCTATTGGGGGTTAGCGACAAAATGGCGAGTGTATTCCCATATATGGCGAGTGTATTCCCATATTTCTAACCGGCGAAAACCAATTAGATCGCTGCCCTTTAATTTTAGAGAACTTATTTTCGCTGTTCGCTAAAATCTTTTTTTTTGGAGTTTTTGCTTCCCCCACTTTTGGGGTTTTCAATATGGCGAGTGTTATCCCATATCCAAATTCATGGCGAGTGTTATCCCATGTGCGATCCCAGGCGAGTGTAGTCCCATCACATGGCGAGTGTTATCCCATGTCAAAATTCATGGCGAGTGTTATCCCATGGTCAATTTCTATAGAAGCATACTCTGGAGGGCAGTATTTTTAGAGTAGGTTATATATAGTAAGTGACACAACTGACTCCTGCACTATTCTCATGTTCATGGCTATCATTTCTTTGTTAATATAACCTGCGGTAAAAGCATGGGGCTTTCCGCCAATTAGTAATTTATGTTTTAGGTTCCACTTCTGGGACGCTCTTGAAGACGCGTGAGTATAAAGGTGTTTTCTATATGCATGATGCATGTTTTCCTTTGAATGATCTTCCTTTGCACGTTTTTATATATATTTATAGAGATACCTATTATAATTCTTTGAACTAGGATCCAATTTGAGATTTAATTTGCCATTTTACACTGCACACCTCCACCTATGTGGATTGTTTTCCCCTTATTCCTAATTCCATTATGTCCACTCAGTCCTCCACTAGCCCCCTGGAAAGAGTTCTCAACTTTTTCCCCGCTGATAAAAAAGAACTTTCCCGTTTATGTCAAACCTGGCATACCGTTTGGTCTGCTAAAGACCCGGGATTGGAATGGCCAACAAAGGGCTCATTTGATCAGGGTAAGCTCCAAGCCTTGGTCTGCTATAATGAATCCAACAAAACAGGAAAATCTAGGGAGAAGCATTTAGCTGCTATTAATAAATTTATACTTATTGCACAAAACCAGCATGACAGAGCCCTAGCGAAGTCTGATTGCGATCAAGCCCCTTACCAAGAGGCAATTACACCTTCTGCCCCACCACCTTATGATGCTGCAGGTACTACCAAGCTTCTACCATGTGCAGTGGGATATACACCAATACCCCCAGGATATTGTGATAAACCTCAGCTACAGATTTCTCAGGGATCTCAGACACAGACCCCCTTACCTCAAGGATCTCAGACAGTGATACCCTCGCTACCTGCGATATCTCCCGCGCCTATAAAATTTGACCCACCTACTACCGTACACATTGCTGGTGTAGTTGATCTATCTCTTCCCTCATCACAAAAGGACCCAATTCCAATATCTCAGGGGTCAGTACAAACTCAGACGCCTTTAACCCCTTCAACAATCCCAGTGGCCCAACCAGTAGCCCTGATTTCGGCCCAATTACCCACTGTTACCTCTGCTCCAACGATGCAAGCAACAACTCAGACGCTAACCTCACCACCGCCTCATGGCTATGAGATTGAAATACCCCCACCCATTATTGAGCAATATCCTTGTGTCCCGAACCCATCGGTTCTGGCCACCATCCAGCACCCTACTAACAGTCAAATTGACGTGGCTGCCCAAACCTCCATCTATCCTGGGCTAGGATCAGGATTGACCTCACACATGACCACCCAAACGACTACCTACCCATATATGGGGCACACAACTCAAACATCACCTCCACCACTACATTTTGACTCCTCTGTCCAAACTAGTCCCTTGCCCGCTGAACCCCTACAGTCTATCCTGTCCCAATTACGACAAATGGGTTTCATTCCATGTAGTCCTGCTACACAGACACGGGCTATTTGTCAGGAACTCTATGATCGGGGTTTCATTAAACCACCCCCTGCTCCAGTGAACCCTTCAATGCCCATTCTAGAACCTCAGTGTTCTATTCCTCCTAGATGGGACACGTTAGGTGCACGGCCAATGCGTCCCTTGGTACTCCCAGCCAAACCAGCTAATAAGGAGCGACCGAAGGTTAGACTCTCCCCATTAGACGAAGCATGGGAAGTTTTAAAACAACAACTCCCCACAAAATCGGACATAGAGGATATTCGAAACGAGCCTCCTCCGATGTTCCATTTCTCCTCTTTTTCAGATAGTGAAGTAATCCCTTCCCTTGCAGACGATTCACCTCGTTTCACGTTACCTAATACCCCAGTCCCCTCGGAAGAACAATACGATCACACATTGGCTAGTATGGGAGATGGCCTCGCGTTTGTTTCAGAAGGACTTCGTTCCTTACACAAGTCCCTGACAACGCAACCGCACCCTGATACCCCGGACACCGTGGTATCTGTTGCACCAAAATCTGAGTTTCCTCAACACCATGATCTTATTTCTCATCATACCAGACAGCGCCATCCTCACAGTTATCTTACTGATGAAGGATCTAGCCGCTGCCTTGCAGTTATTGACAATTCCCCACACCCTACAAGTTTGAATATCAGTACAGACCCTATCTTATCTAGTCCGCCTAGCACACCTGCCCAATATGTGGCTTTGCATGAGAATTCATGGCATTATGTTCACCCATGGGTTGATAATCTCGCAGGATGGTCTGAGGCGCTCCAGCCCCAGTCCGCTCTCTTCCCACGTGAAGGATCCTTACGTTCTGACAAGCTTTCACTTGTAAGAGATCTAATTTATGACCACCCCGACCCCCATTGGGATCAGAAAACAACCCTCTATCTAATCCAAGGTCTTCAGGTTTGGAAAAAGTATGAGAATCAGTTTCCCCCAACCACCTCGATTGATCTCCTTAAATCAGTGAAACTTTTTCCCCTGCTGAATAAAATGTCAGGTGGTGTCCCTCATACGGAATACACCCCACTTTCAGCTGTTGAATTGAATAGCCTCATACTACAGCTCCCGGATATTGCACTGGGAGGCAACCGATGGTTGAAAAAATTACAGGACATTACCCTGGGGACTACTCTATCAGTAGGTGATATGAAAGCGCTCCTGGGCAGAACCCCACACGCTAGTGTCACTGACATATTTACTCAATCGGGCTATGCAAAATTTGTTACAGATACTCAGTATGATGGTAATCCTTTGACTGAAATTCAGACAAAAGTATTCCAGGAAATCCGGACCATGTATCCGACCCTTAAAGACTTTTCGGTTATCACTTCCCAAAGATGGGAAATGGATTCAGAGCCTATTGAGGCTTATTTACTCAGACTCCAAGACCTCTATAAGGAAGAAACAGAGGAAAAATTTGACTCTGATAATGCCCTCCCAGTATTCTACCATTTACTGAAGGGAACCTTACCTTCAGAAATTAAACTTAAGTTAGAGAACACCGTGGGTCTCCAATTAGAAAAATGGCCTAAAATTCGTGAACACATCCTTCATCATTGCAGAAGGCTTATTAAAAGCAAGCAAGATGAAGCCCAACATCGTAAGACAGTGCACACCAACTTGGAAATGCTACAGACTGAAGATCTCAAAGAGAAAAGAGCCTCTAAGAGCTCTGACACCAATACCAATACTCCTAACACTTCTCCCCCTGTTATTGTTATGTATGCTGATCAACGCTATGACAATAACACCCGAAATCAGGGCCCACGGCCCTACCGCCCAGACCGTAGAATTGATTACCCTGAAGAAAGAGGTCGTCGCTCTCAACCCCAGCGAGGTCCCCCAAGGGGCCCTCTTGGAGATACTAGGCGACAACGAGACTATCGTTCCTGGCCTAGCCCTGATCGCTATCCTGATGTGCTCTGTTATCGCTGCCAACAATACGGTCATTATGCTGCTGAATGTCTTCAGACACAGCCATATAGATTTAGAAAATCGCAGATCCGTCAAAATCCCCCTGAACGGCAGTCATTCCCTTTATGGAACCCGGATCAACACCGTCCGCAGTGACCACAGATTTAGGGATCAATATTACCCACCCCATAATGACTAGGCGTAATCCGAACACGATTTGATTTTGTTGCTCTCAGTTACTCAAAACTACTCGGCTCCTCATTTAGTATCCGGTAACCATTTCTCTGTATATGTGTTGGTTTGATGTTTCTGTTTCCATTACAGGTAACATGTCTTTATTTTATATTTCTCTAGGTTTAATAGCAAGTGTATATTTATGGTACCATACAAATGACCTAACTAAGTCAGCAAGTTATTTATTTGTTTCTATGCATACCTTCCCTGGGGAGTTCTTATCAACTGCAGGGGTGAGCGATCCCCAGAGGATGTTCATTTTATGTTTTTTATATGTATACCTGAACTGACTTATTTATGCCATTTTACTTTATACGGGATCCCTTTTTAATAAAAGCTGTGTATTGCACATTTAAAAAAAAAAAAAAAATGTTTTCTGCTTTAACTGTTATGCTGTTTAAATTGATGTGACATTCACTTCTTTAATTTTTTCATGACTATAAAGCCTTCATTTTTGAAATCTCTCTATGGTATGTGTGATATCTGAAGGCTTTTCATTATTTCCTTGTCCAAGAAAGCAAAATATTAAATAACCATTATCCGATTATATGGAATAAATGCGAGAAATATTCCCTTGAACTGGCCATTTGGGGGAGCATTTTGCGCTGATCATAGATTTTATAGTATTCTTGGACTGAGAATTGGTGAAGCTTTCAGACATAAATTAGGAAAATTATACACTCCACTTTCTGATTCCTTTCTATTCAAAACAGCAACTATTACTCTTTTTATCTCTCTGTCTTTCACTGTGAGTGATTGTGAGAAGAACTGGTGTACATTATTTGTGTGCAGCGGTCCTGGAATTTATGCTTTGTGTATTTAACTAACACCTTGCTTCAACTAATTCTTACCACGTGGTGGCTTTGTCTTAAAGCGATATGCTTCTCCCTACTTCTTTGACTGATTGAAAAAGGTTACTTAAACTCTATGTGAGGTCAATCACTGGTGTCTGCACTTTTGAATGTTTTTTTCATTTGTCTTTTTCAAGGAACCTTTTTCTTGCATTGCCATCTGAATATGCCTTGTTACAATTCAGATATATCATATTTTGTTTTATTTTTATTTTTCTTTTAAGCCTATTTTTATCTTACACCCTTCAGGGTGCTTTTTTTTAAATATTTTAATCTTTTTTAATTTTTTTAATTTTTTTTAATTTTTTCATTCTCGATGCTTTGTTTCTTACCATGCCTCCTTCCTGAACCCCATTTATACCCACAGCCCGCCTCCTAGCATTCTGACTTCTTTCAATAAGCTTACCACATAAATTGCACTACTGGTCTGTTTAACGTTTGCCTTTCCCCAGATGGATACCGGAATTCCGTTGACGTCCCTTACCGAGGAGACGACTGCTAGCAAAGAAGAGCTATGTTGCAGCAAAGAATCGCTAAATTAAAAGACAGATGCACAGACCCCAACATTACCTGGTGTGAGAAACGAGACATTATTCAGCGTGAGTTTCGACAGATGCATCAATTGGTCCATGAGCAAAAGAGATAGGCTCTCCACTTGCTGGAGTTACACAAAGCTTTGGCCTCTACCCTTCTAACTCGTAAGTCCTGCTGGCCTCCTGCAGCTGAGGGCTCAACCCTTGGTGAATGGTAGTCATCGTAGGTGAAGATTCCATATCTATTGGCGATAAATGGCGACGCATTGCCCTCCATACATCAATAATTGAACATTTACCATCATCTCTAAATTTTAATTGTTTTTCTCTTTTGTTCCATATACTTTACCATTGTTATTTGATCATGCCTTTGTAATAATTACCAATCTGTCTTGCTATTTATGTAAATTGGCTTTTCATTATTGAACCCTTCTGGGTTCCCTTTTGCATGCCTAGAATAAAGACATGGAAAGATCCCAGTTTGTACACCACAAGTACATCTTCAAGATCTATCCTGGCCCAAATGATGTTAAATCCCCCAAGGTTGTGGCAATGACCTTTACACCTTGCAAACTACTGGACCACAAGTCTTGGGTCCATGTGAAAGATATACGTGTTTACTCAGCCGCAGATGTTACGAGCCTAACCATCTCAAGACCGGCAACTTCCTTCAGCAAGCCAGCCTGAAAATCCAGCCCTGTTAGATCTTCCAGATTCTTCAACGCTTCCACCGCCTCAACCATGATCGATGAAAGAGAATTTAGAACTGATACTTAATTTGAGAACTACTGTTGCTGTTTATGGACATTATAGATTCATATTTTGTTTTATTTTCAGTTTAGCAACAATCCTGTCTAGATATTGAAAAGGTTTTATTTTTATTTTCCTATTATTTCCTATTATTTCCTTTATTGTTCTAATTGTTTTTCTAAGAGTTTTCCCGTTATTTCTGTTTATGTAATTTAAAGTGAAAATTGATATTGTTCAGATACAAGGGTAACATCAAACCCTAATACTAGCTAAGATATCATAATGTAGATGTAAACTCTGTTAGTATCAACCTGTTATGCAATTGTTTAACTTTGGTGTAGGCTTACTTGAGCCGCATGTCTTTCTGTAGGTTTGACTAAGCTCCAAGAGGGGTAACGGATATATACAATGCTTCCCATACTTCCAGGTCATACTTGCTATCCACTTATTAGTGCTCATGATTGGATGCCAATGATGAGTACTAGTAAGGTCCAGGAATCCTGACCTGTTTTAGGATTCTGAATACCTACAACCTTAAACAGCCTATTAGTATGATCCACCTGAAATTACTATTACCCGCATACCTATATGTCATGAGATTTTGTAAATGAGCTCATGGATTAGTCCCATTCATAAAAACATTTCTCGCTACAGGTTTGAGTAGGTCTCAACCGAAAACTAAACAAATTGTACCAGTTGATCTTAAGACTCAGATAATTTGATGGCCTCATAGAATACCTTCTGGAATGGATGGTACCAAGGTACGTTAACCCTGGTGTCACCCTATGGGATAGGGTGAAGAGGGGAATGTTAATATATGGCCTAGCTTTAAGGCTACCACTGGAATATTGCTGGCCAAAGCTATGCAGCCTAAAAACAACTGAAAAAGTACTGACTAGGCCAAACAACAAGTAAGTGATTTAATATTTGAGAATCTGCAAAAAGCAGGTCTGAACAATGAGTCCTGCCACAAATTGGTACAATTTTTAATTCAAATATAGCACCTGTAATGAAAGATCAGATGAATAAAATGGAGCTTATTAGTTTTGGTATACAATGATACAGAGGTAATACAGAGTTCATGAGAAAGGTATGAAAAGTATTGCAGCCGGAAGATGTGAAACTGTTATCTCAACGCTTCCCAAAACATGTTGATAATTAGCAGTAGCTGAGAACGGAAGGAGGTGGGCACATCAGATAGCAGATCGCATGGGAAAGTATGATCTCAGGAAGTTGAGACATATTAGGAGCTAGGTTTCTCACCATTCACTTCTATGGAGAGGTTTGTGTATAAAAGAGGGGAGACGTTTGCCTTAGTAGAGGACTCCTCTCCAACGCTTCTGTCAGACGGCGAAGCTCTGTGCGGTTGAAACCAGAATCTGATGTCTGTATTTGTACCAATTTGAAGACTTGTCTTTGGGTAAGAAATAAAATGTACCTATCTATCTAAACCTTTCTCTGTCTCTATTTTTATAGATTCTGTCTTCTCTTTACCTAACATTTAGCCTACAAGGTAGATCACATACAAGTGACACTCAGCCTTTACAGAAACTTAGACAGATTTTTAATAAGCCTGGGATTGGGTGACAATGGAGGTCAGAGAAACTATACAGAACCTGTTATATGGAATAAGTACCTTCAGTCCCCCGTGTGAAGGAGTCAGATAGAGGTCTAAAAGAGGGGAAATTAAAACATTAGGAAGATATATTCAAGGTAAAAAAACCAAGTTCGTTCCAGGGAGTTTTAGCAGGACAAGTGCTGTCTGAAGCAAGATGGAGAATGCCTCATGGAGAGAGAGAGAGAGAGAGAGAGGGGGGGGGGGGGGGGGAGGGGCCAAGAAGGGCTTACACAGGCCCAGGGAGGAGGAGGTAAAGACCAATGGGGACAGAGTCTGCCACCAGGTGGCAAGGGTGGTCCCAGAGGACAGCCCTCGATTGGAGAGAAAGGTTATACCTGGCTGACCTTTCAGGACAGAGATAGTAAGGATGACCAGGAAATGATAGCAGGAAGATAAAGGAGCCAAGCTTGGCTGAGAAAGAGAGGAGATCTGGGCAGCAGCACAAACCAGTGGTAACAGTTCTTGTACAGACAGGCAGGAGTGGCTGCATTGCCTGTGAACTGCATTACACACAATGCATTGCTCACGTATCTTTGCAGTGAGAACTGCAGCAATGAAAATCCTTAAGGAGTGAGAATAACAGTAAAAGCATTAAACACATTTTAGGGTCACATTATAAACTAGTGCGAGGCTGTCAGAGGACAGAACAATGACATAAGCTGGTATGTCAAACTATTGGCACACCAGAGTGGCTTTGCATTGGTATTTTATAATGGCCTGCATACATAAGAACATAAGTATTGCCATACTGGGACAAACCGAAGGTCCATCAAGCCCAGTATTCTGTTTCCAACAGTGGCCAAACGAAGCAGATATGTATGTGGAAAACAATATTTAATTGATATGGATCAATTAAATATTGTTTTCCACATACGTATCTGCTTTGTTTGGTGTCCATCTTGGAGTTTGCAGATTGATTACCCTGCTGTTTTCTTGGTCCAACAGTGGCCAATTCAGCTCACAAGTACCTGACAGGATCCCAAAACAGTAAAACAGATGTTATGCTGCTTATCCTAGAAATAAGAAGGTGGCTTATGGACTTTTAGATCTGAATTTATGATTGTGGAGTCATTTTTTGGTTTAATAGGGAAGGAGAATGAGACTTGATATACCACCTTTCTGTGGTTTTTGCAACTACATTCAAAGCAGTTTACGTAAGCATATACAGGGTTAAGTGATTTACCCAGAGTCACAAGTTCAACCCAGTTCCCCAGGATCAAAGTCTGGTGCTCTAACCAGACTTTGATCCTGGGGTTGATCCTAGGGTACATAAGTACATAAGTAATGCCATACTTGGAAAAGACCAAGGGTCCATCGAGCCCAGCATCTTGTCCACGACAGCGGCCAATCCAGGCCAAGGGCACCTGGCAAGCTTCCCAAATGTACAAACATTCTATACATGTTATTCCTGGGATTTTGGATTTTTCCAAGTCCGTTTAGTAGCGGTTTATGGACTTGTCCTTTAGGAAACCGTCCAACCCCTTTTTAAACTCTGCTAAGCTAACCGCCTTCACCACATTTTCCGGCAATGAATTCCAGAGTTTAATTACACGTTGGGTGAAGAAAAATTTTCTCAGATTTGTTTTAAATTTACTACACTGTAGTTTAATCGCATGCCTCCTAGTCCTAGTATTTTTGGAAAACGTGAACAGACGCTTCACATCCACCTGTTCCACTCCACTCATTATTTTATATACCTCTATCATGTCTCCCCTCAGCCGTCTCTTCTCCAAGCTGAATAGCCCTAGCCTCCTTAGTCTTCCTTCATAGGGAAGTCGTCCCATCCCCGCTATCATTTTAGTCGCCCTTCGCTACACCTTTTCCAATTCTACTATATCTTTCTTGAGATGCGGCGACCAGAATTGAACACAATACTCAAGGTGCAGTCGCACCATAGAGCGATACAACGGCATTATAACATCCTCACACCTGTTTTCCATACCTTTCCTAATAATACCCAACATTCTATTCGCTTTCCTAGCCGCAGCAGCACACTGAGCAGAAGGTTTCAGTGTATTATCGACGACGACACCCAGATCCCTTTCTTGGTCCGTAACTCCTAACGTGGAACCTTGCATGACGTAGCTATAATTCGGGTTCTTTTTTCCCACATGCATCACCTTGCACTTGCTCACATTAAACGTCATCTGCCATTTAGCCGCCCAGTCTCCCAGTCTCGTAAGGTCCTCTTGTAATTTTTCACAATCCTGTCGCGAGTTAACGACTTTGAATAACTTTGTGTCATCAGCAAATTTAATTACCTCGCTAGTTATTCCCATCTCTAAATCATTTATAAATATATTAAAAAGCAGCGGTCCTAGCACAGACCCCTGAGGAACCCCACTAACTACCCTTCTCCATTGTGAATACTGCCCATTTAACCCCACTCTCTGTTTCCTGTCCTTCAACCAGTTTTTAATCCACAATAGGATATTTCCTCCTATCCCATGACCCTCCAATTTCCTCTGTAGCCTTCATGAGGTACCTTGTCAAACGCCTTTTGAAAATCCAGATACACAATAGTAGTGGGTAGTGGGTTTATGGACTTTTAGGAAATTATCCAAACCTTTTTTAAACTAACTGCTTTTTACCACATTCTCTGGAAATGAATTCCAGAGTTTAATTATTCATTGAGTGAAGAAAAATTTCTCTGATTGTTTTAAATTTACTACTCAGTAGTTTCACGTTGTGCCCCCTAGTCTTAGTATTTTTGGAAAGAGTAAACAAGTGATTCACTTCTATCATTTCCACTTCACTCAGTATTTTATAGACCTCTATCATAACTCCCCTCAGCCGTCTCTTCTCTAAGCTGAACAGAATAGCCAGAGGTACCATTCATAGCCTAACCGCTTTAGCCTTTCCTCATAGGCTTAAGTGCATCCAGAAACCTACAGAATTCGCACTAGGCACACCCCAATTTATAGAATTTATCTGTTAAACTGTAAGCCCTATATACATGGGGAAATGTCTACTGTAGCTGTATATATCTTGCCTTGAGCTACTACTGAAAAGGCATGCACCTAATCCAAAATACTAATTATTAGGTGTTAGGCTATTAATTTGTATGAGAATAAGGCAATTGCTGTGAGCTAATACAGCCCTTTAGCATCTGTTCTTTGGGTTAAGCTTGGGGAGCATGTCGTGAAGGAGCGAGAATGGGCAGGGGAAAGAGCTTGGCAGTAGAACCCCAATCACTGATTTCCTTCTGCAAACTAACTAATCTTTCATTGCGAGTGGCAACCCTTCAGTTAGAAGCTGGGGGAATTGGGCTGTCATCACAACACAGGCTTGTTCAATTCTCAGATAATTTATCAGCTGAAAGGCACCTGTGTGTGCTTATTTTGAGAAGGCCTGCAATGGTCTCTTGTGGCCCAGGAAGGCATGCAAAAATATCACAGCTGGTGCAATGGTTTCCACTAGAGGAGAAAATGACTCTTTCAGTGTGAAGAATCAAGAGAGCTGGAGGGCTATTAATTCATGATTGACAGCAAAAGACTAATCACAGACATGAAGAGGTGAATTAAGCAGCCATCTGTTCATAACTTTCAGGCACCTAGCTCAATCCCTCTGTCTCCCTCTCCTCCTTCACTGTGCCTTGCTGGCCATGCTAACCTGCCATTTTCCCTGCTCATCTGAACTGCTCAAACCTGACCAGGTTTTTTAAGAACTGAAATATGAATTCATAGGCTTTCAGTAACGTTTTCAGTTTTGGAAGTCAAACAACTGCACAATAACCCAAGCCTGGGCATATTCTTAAGGTTTTGAAACTCAAAAAACTTTTAAAAAGCTAACAAAACTTGGTGTAAATGCTGCCACCTAAATTAGGCCCGGATCGGGTGTATTTTATAACAATGCCCACAACCCGTCCATTCCATGCCCATTGCCATGCCCTCTTTTCAACTTTGCAACTTAGAATTTACAAGCCTTACTTTACAGAATACGCTTAGACAGTTCTGCACGTAAATTCTAATTAATTCCATTTAATGTCAATAATTGCTCGCTAAGTGGCAATTATCGGCACAGATTGGCTTGTTAACTAGTTAAGCTGTATGTGCAAATCCAGCATACAACTGGATTTGCGTGTGTAACTTAAGTTGCGCTATATAGAATCCTGGGGTTAACGGGTGCAGTGCAGGTTTGGAGGGGGCCTGAGCCATGACTTCTGCAACTGGGAAACTTGCTGCTTTCTGTGTTTTACAGCTCTGTGCACTGCCTCTCATCCTTGTGGCCTTAACTGTACACTTTCCATTGTTGCCCTTCCTGTTGTGTCCTGTAATTTTGTTGGAATCGTGGGCTTGTGATGCTATCTGTTTACTTTTGGTGTATTTTTGCATTCTTTTGCTGTAGTTATGACTTCTGTTACCATCTGCTGGGACTGTTTCTCTGTTTTTGTTCTTTTCCAGCAGGGATTGTGTGATCTCTGGACATAGTTTCTCAAAGTTGAGTGCTTTGGGGACTCCTCTCATCCTAAACCTTGAGGGGTGGGGGGTGGGAAGTTTGGTAGCTGTAAGAGACTGTAAGGACGGGTGGCCCAAAATTTTTTCTGTCAGTTTTTTTTCCATTCCAGAATAAATATTGTCAAGGGTGTGTACTCCTTGCAAAGTAGTGTATGCTGGACTAGATTATATGGCACAGAGATTTCCACGCAGATATTGGAGCGTATTTAGATACACTTTATAGAATAAATCTAAATTTTCATGCAGTTTATAGAATACGCTGAGAGCCAGTCTACATGACTAAATTTGGTCATGGTCAATTACGCTAAGTAAAACCTGGTGTAAATTCTGACGCCTAAGTTAGGCACTGAGCGGGTGTATTCTATAATATCGCACATAGATTTTAGAAACACCCATGACCCACTCATTCCATGCCCATAACCACACTCACTTTCAACTATGCAACTTATATTTATGTGCACCACGTTAGAGAATACACTTAGCATGTAGTGCATGTAAATTTGAATTAATGCCAATTAGTGCTGACAATTGGTCGCTAACATCCAATTATCAACGCTGATTAACTTGTTAACTGATTAAATTATATGCATTGTTATGGAATACGCTTTGATTTCCATGTGGAAATCTCAGCGCAATATATAGAATCCCGGGGTGTGTAAAGAGGGCGCACTTTCTTAAAGAGTGAACACAATGGGCCGGATTCTATAAATTAAGTCAAAAATGAGTACCAGAAAAGATTGGTGCTAAGCAAGATTTTATAAAGGGCGTCTGCCCTTTATAGAACCATGCTTAGCGCCAATTCTTCACCAAACTTTAAGCATCAGATTTATGCCTACTGAAGCCAGATATACCTGTTCAACAAGGCATACCACAACGATCCATCCTAATTCCGGACAACGAAACTGAAGCCTGCACTGAATAAGACCTAACTCTCTATACTCGACTACCAAAGCCTACTCTACCATGAACAAACTTTCAACAAAATACCACACTATCTCTTATTCCTAACATGAACTCTTTATACTTGACTGCTTAATCTACTAGGTCAATCATGATCTTTAATGTAATAACACTTGTATCTCTCACTCCAGAATGGCGATCGCCATGACGGAACAATGTAAGCCACATTGAGCCTGCAAATAGGTGGGAAAATGTGGGATACAAAAGCAATAAATAAATAAATATAAATGCTCCTGGGGTGCGCTGAGCCAGTATTCTATAAATATGGGCGCAACATTTTGGAATACACCTGATTTGCCCATGGCCACACCCCATTTTGACATACTTGCTATAGGAGTTAGGTGCACTGTTGTATAGAATAATGCGCAGCCAAATGCGGGCGTAAATTCAAATGGGTGCCAATAAGCTTCAATAACTGGTTAATAGCAATCAACTGTTGATGATTAACAGTTCATTAGCCAATTAATTTACACCCAAGTTTAGGCATGCAAATCTGGGTGCCAGATATAGAAGTTTTGGGAGCGATACTGGATTCATCTTTAATAATGGAGACACAGATTAATGGCTTAATTAGAAAAGTATTTTTCAAGTTAAAACAGCTATGCTTGCTAAGATCTTACTTTTTAGAAGATCACTGTATAACTTACTATTCTGGAAACTCATTATATTAGGGTCTGTGTTCCAAGCAATTTTCTAGAATTCAAATGATTCAGAATTCAGCCACTAGGCTTATCTTTTGGAAAACTCAGTTCGATCATATAAGTCCTTTGCTGGAAACATTGCATTGGTTGCCTGTAAGGACTCGGGTCATTTTTAAGGCACTTTGTTTAGTATTTAAAGGGCCCTTTTACTAAGCTGCATAAGCATCTATGTGCACCCAACGCATGCCAAAATGGAGTTACTGCTCGGCTACCATGTGGCTCTTGCGATAATTTCATTTTTGGCACGCGTCCGATACACGCATCCAAAAAATAATTTTTATTTTCGGACACGCATATTGGATGTGTGCCAAGTAGCATTTGACATGCGTAGGTCATTACCGCCCGGTTACCGTGTGAGGCTTTACCACTAGGTCGATGGCTGGTGGTAAGGTCTCAGACCCAAAATGGACACGTGGCAATTTTCATTTTCCCGCACGTCCATTTTCAGCATATATTTTAAAAAGGCATTTTTTACAGGTGCACTGAAAAATGATTCTGCGCGCACCTAAAACACACGTCTACACTACCGCAGACCCTTTTTCAGCGTGCCTTTGTAAAAGGGCCCCTAAGTTTTCGGAGGGTACTTGCCCTGATGGTGGATCTCAGTTGGTGACTGTGTTAAAATCTAGGACAATCTCTAGAAAATGTAATTTGCTTACTGTTAGCTTTTCCTTCAACAAAAAAATGTGCGGTTTAAAGCTGATTTTTCTCAATCATTTTTTTTCTAAGCTGTTCATTCGCTATTGGAATAATCTTCCTTTTGAATTATGCTTGCTGGGGAGTTATCTTCTATTTCGCAAAACCTTAAAAACATATTTGTTTTTTAAGCTTGGGAGGTTTTAATGTCTGCTTTTTATTATGTTACTTTCTGGAAATTGAAAATTCCTGTCATTTGTTGTCAGTTTTTTTAATTGAATGTAATTTGACTCAAATATTATATTATAGAGTTGGTGAGAGATAAGTCCCTTATAACATAACACAACACAACACTCAAGGGGAATGTATGCACTTTCTTTACACATAGTGTGAACTCTCTAAGAGCACGCACTATTATCGATGAATGACATTTCACCACATACAATTGATCCCTAGCAGACTGCGACAGACGTTTGCCCTGAAACATTTCTGAAATTCATTGGATCACCCAGGGAATTTTATGCACACTGAGGTTTTTCCTTCTTTTCATTACTCATCCTCTTCGCTCCGTTGGCCTGACAGACTCAGGTTCACCTTTCTTTTACGCTGGTGAACAGCGCCTGGAATAGCGCAGTAACAGTGCAGATAAATAGCTTCCCAATGCTCAACTTAATTTCATGTAAATAATATGCATGCAGCAAGACTTAAAGTATGGGGGAGGAATGTTCCTGGCGCACGTGCACACTAGTTTTGCAGTAAGCATGGCTTTTGTGCGCATGCCTAGGAAAACCCGGAAATGAAGCATACATTGGTACTGGTCCTCTGTGCCTTTAAATATAATCCTTTCAAAACAGTTTTTCACCGGAAGGCTTATATTTAAGCGCAGAAAACAGGTGCCCATGTGTGCTTTCATTTTCAGCTTTGCTTGGACTCGCACACATGTGTTTCACACTCCCAGCACTCAGGGGCTTCCTTCTACTTCCAAATTCAATCAAAACCAGCAGATGTTAAGGAGAAAATCATAGGTAATCCTCTCTTCAAACACCCCAATGCCACCTCCAACCTGGCGTTAGATTTCCAGCAGTAGGTGTGACATTGCTTTGTGCGCTGTTCTCTGAGCATTGGGAGAAGAATAAGAAATGACCTCATTAACATCCGTTTGACTAGCGTTAGTCCAGCACTAACTGGCTCTAGCACCGATGTTAGGCCCATTTAGGCATCTGCACTATTCCCAATGAATTATTAATAGAATCCTTATCCAAAGCTTTTTCCTTGCAGCTTGCTGAATGCTTTATTTATCTGAATGGGTATCAGCTTTTTTTTTTTCCACTTAAAAATATTTTTATTTTGCATAACTTCATAACAAGAGCACATCTCGCTCACATTTGCCCATACAGGGGCTCATAAGTATTCCACTACTATGTACCCACTGTAACAAATTACAATATCATCACCAAAACACAACAACCCCTACCCAACTAAACCTATAATATAACATCCCCCCCTTTCCCTTTACCCCTCTCCAACCCCCGCTCAATTGGAGCACCCCATGGTTCTTTGGGATACTCTCTCTCCCCCCCTCCCCACTCACCCCTAACCCTTCCCCCTCTAATAACATTCCATTAACCTAAATACTTGTCAATTGTTGTTGTAAGTGAGCCCATCTTCCCTGATGTCCCCATGCCCCATCTCTGCGGTGAGCCGTGGGTATCAGCTTTTTATCACCAATGCTGTTCAAAGTGTCTGATCTTTGTCACTTTGATTTAAAGCAACTTCTAAATATAATAAATAAGTAATTATCATACCTGAACCTCACAACTTCAGTTTCACTTGCCATGCCAAGTAGAATAACAAGAATGATGCTTGAACTGAATTATTTGTGCTGTTTTTTTTTGTCAAGTTACATATTTATTGATATTGATTTTCATTAATGGGTTTATAAACAGTCTTCTCAGATTTCTATCCTAAGTTGTTCTGGAGGTTCAGTGGTTGCAGTGATTTGCTTGATATAAATCGATTGCATTGTTTGTAGCATGAGATTAGAGCCAGAAGCTGAAGACTGGCTGATTCTGTAATTTGCAAGTCACTCAGTGACAGGTAGAAAGCCTGATGCTAATAAACTCTGGGTAGAGTTGACACTAATGGTGGCAATGATTGGAATGTAAGTGGTATTCATCTTCGAGCAGGATCCCAGCATGCTTTTCATTTTCAGCCCCTCAAAAATGTTCATGTTGTCACTACTGTGCAGTATGACTTGGCAAAATATTTTGGACTCATGCTGCCCAAGGGTAAACTTTTTCTAAGATATTTAAGATGGAGCAGGAATCTGAAATAGGGCTTTAGATGGAATGGCTTTTCATCTTGTTACAGCCAGTGGCATAGCCACAGGTGGGCCTGGGTGGGTCGGGGCCCACCCATATAGTGCTCAGGTCCACTCAACAGTAGTACACATTTAGTGGTAGCTGATGGGATCTCAAGCTCGGCCAGCTAAAGACTTCCTCCTAATGGTAACAAAAATGCTACTCTCCACGATACTGGCACCTGCACATGCTCAGTTTTCAGCGCATGCCTGCTGCATACTGCCAAGGTGGAAAGAAGCATTTTCCCGCCAGCTGAAATATTTTTTTGGGTGGTGGTTGGGAGGGGGGAGAACACTTGGTGCCCACCCACTTCTTGCCTAGGCCCACCCAAAATTCATTGTCTGGCTACGCCCCTGGTTACAGCATGAAAAAAGAAGTGACTAGCATCTTTTCTGCGAATCAGTAAGAACTCTAACTGGGCAGAAAGTACAGTAACTAAAGTACAACACAGTTCAGGCAACAAAAGAAAACATTACTTGAACCTTTAAAAGAGAATATTGCCATCTCCTGGCTTTACAATAATGCAGGTTTAAATTGTGGCTGTTGCATATCTCAACAGTATGACTATTAGTTTTCAAAATGGGTAAAAAAAAATGTTGAGAGCTAATATTTGGATTAACTGAGGGGTCTGTTTACTATAGTGCAGTAGAGTGTCGCAGTTACCATGCATTAACTGCCAACAATGAAACTTAAATTCTCTACCTGGACGGAGACTCCTAATGTGGAACCTTGCATCATTTAGCTATTGTTTGGGTTTGAGAGTGGAGGAGTAGCCTAGTGGTTAGTGCAGTGGATTTTGATCCTGGGGAACTGAGTTCGATTCCCACTGCAGCTCCTTGTGACTATGGGCAAGTCACTTAACTCTCCGTTACCCCAGGTACAAAATAAGTACCTGTATATTATGTAAACCCCTTTGAATGTAGTTGCAAAAAACCACAGAAAGGCAGTATATCAAGTCCCATTTCCCTATTTGAGATTATAGATGGAATGTTGCTACTAGTTGAGATTCTACATGGAATGTTGCTATTCTACTAGCAACATTCCATGTAGAAGCCTGCCTTGCAGATCAGCAACGCGGCCGCGCAGGCTTCTGTTTCTGTGAGTCTGACGAAGCCTGCACTGCCGCATTGCTTATCTGCAAGGGCAGGCTTCTACATGGAATGCTGCTAGTGGAGGAGTAGCCTAGTGGTTAGTGCAGTGGACTTTGATCCTGGGGAATTGAGTTGGATTCTCACTGCAGCTCCTTGTGACTCTGGGCAAGTCACTTAACCCTCCATTGCCCCTGGTACAAAATAAGTACCTGAATATATGTAAACTGCTTTGAATGTAGTTGCAAAAACCTCAGAAAGGCGGTATTATCAAGTCCCATTTCCCTTTCCCTATTTCAGATTCTAAATGGAATGTTGCTACTATCTAAGATTCTACATGGAATGTTGGCTACTGTTTGAGATTCTGTTGCTACTATTTGAGATTCTACATGGAATGTTGCTATTCCACTAGCAACATTCCATGTAGAAGCCTGCCCTTGCAGATCAGCAACGCGGCCGTGCAGGCTTCTGTTTCTGTGAGTCTGACGTCCTGCACGTACGTGCAGGACGTCAGACTCACAGAAACAGAAGCCTGCATGGCCGCGTTGCTGATCTGCAAGGGCAGACTTCTACATGGAATGTTGCTAGTGGAGGAGTAGCCTAGTGGTTAGTGCAGTGGACTTTGATCCTGGGGAACTCAGTTCAATTCCCACTGCAGCTCCTTGTGGCTCTGGGCAAGTCACTTAACCCTCCTTTGCCCCTGGTACAAAATAAGTACCTGAATATATGTAAACCGCTTTGAATGTAGTTGCAAAAACCTCAGAAAGGCGGTAGATCAAGTTCAATTTTATTTGGTTTACAATCAATGATAACGAGGATGAAGGTATATAAAAATCAAAGAACAAAACAAGGCAAAAATTAAACAAACACATAATCATAATAGACATAACCTAATAGATACATGCAGTCTGAAATTCATATACCAGCTACACTTCTGTATGCAACATATAGGGCCATTTTATTTGCTAAAGATGTGCACTTGTTAGCACTTTGCACTTGTTCACATTAAATGCCATCTGCCATTCGGATGCCCCCATCCCCCAGGCTTCTAGTCCTCTTGTGATTTAACAACTTTGAATAACTTTGTGTCATCAGCAAATTTGATCACCTCACTACCAAAATATCATTCTAAAACTAAAATCAGAATTAGCATCTGCAATTGCAAGAAAAAACATTACAAACAAAGAAGACCGTGGGGCTCATTTTCAAAACACAAAAAGTCCAAAAAGCTTCATAAGGTGGCAGAAGAACACTTTTCTCTCAAAAACATCCAAGTTGCAATTTTCAACACCCTGATTTTCGATGTTTTGCTCCACAGTTTGTCCAAATTTCATGTTTTGGGCAGGATGTGGGCAAGACATGGGTGGCACCAAAAGATAGATGTTTTTCTGCAATAATGGAACAAAATGGAAACATCTAGTGCCAAAATTAAGACTTTTTGACTAGACTTGTTCAATCATGACTAAGTGACCACAAGGTGTGCCCTAAATGACCTTTGATGGGATTAAGGCATAACCCCCGTTACTCCCCAAGTGGTCACAGTCCCCATCCCAGCCCCCTAAGATGTGACAATGACAGTACATACCAGGCGCTATGACAGCTTCAGATATGATGGCCATTCCTATTAGAATAGCAAGCAGGAACCAGGAATAGCCTAGTTGTCAGTGCAGTGGACTGTAGAGAAGGGGACCCAGGTCCATATCACACTCTAAGTGGTGCACTTGTAGTGGAATGTGTGAGCCCTCCAAAAATATGAAATACCAACTGTACCTAAATATAGATGACACCTGCAGCCATAAGGGCTATTGTAGTGGTGTACAGTTGGGTACAGTAGGTTTTTGGTATGTTTTGGAGGGCTCACCATACAATTTAAGGGGGTTATAGTGAGATGTGTACCTGGGACCTTTTATGTGCAGTCCACTGCAGTGTCCCCTAGACTACCCCACTGCTCTGCTGGGACGCCTGTGTGCCAGTCCACTAAGAATGCTGCCCCCCCATACATCCCAAAGGCTTGTTTTGTGCATTTTCCCCATGGATTTTGTTTTTCAGAAATGGTCCTAAAAGGTAGATGCACTGAGCAAAATGGTGACCATGTTTAAAAAAGACACCACTCCAAATTTTCCAATCATAGTGTTATGTGCATTTCATTGCACAACAGTTCTTTCATTCAAGTAGTATTATTTAAAAAAAGGAAATATGTATACACACACACATATCTCTATCTATATCTATCTTATACGCAGGTATTCTTTCAGAAGAAATGGTGCCATTCCAATGACTTATTCAGCCCCAGAGTTTCTACTGTGCCCAAACAGAAAATCCAGAATTGCTCTCGTTGCTGTAAGCGTTCTTCATCTAAAGTATAGAACAATTTTATGGACTGTTGAGAGGTAAAGACATAATTTTTAATGGAGTTAATCTTTTTGTGCACTTGGATTGCTTTTCTTTCCATTTCCATTTTTAACCAGCAACGTATACAGCTAGAGTCAGTTAATGGCGCTCAAAAATCGGTGCCGAAAATATCGGCAATCAATACTATTCTATAATGGGTACTCAAAGATGATGCCCATGATAGAATAGCATTGAGTGACGATTTCAGTGCTCAGATTTAGGTATCAGGATTTATACTTGCAGAAACCAGGTGTAATTCCCGGCACCCAACTTGGGCGCACATCACTGATATAACACTGTGCACAAATTTTAGGAACACCCCTGACTTGTCCATGCACCTCCCATGGCCATGCCCTCTTTTGGGTTGCTTGATATGGGATTTGGACACTCATTGTCATAGAATAGTGCATAGCAAGATTTTTTTTTCATTTATGCATTCTTGTATCCCACTATTATCCAAAAACAAATTTCGGTTCAAAATGGCTTACAATTTACGTTTTGGTGGAGTTACAATAGTGTTGTACAACGTGGAGAGGGCATCTATACGTGGAGAGGGCATCTATGGTTCGTGTAGTGCGTGCAATTCAAAATTGGTCCCAATTAGCACCCAATTATTTGCAATAATTGGCTCATTAGTCATTTTAGCTGGGTGCACATCTTGGTTCAGCATCCAATTCTGAGCGCCATATATAGAATGTGGGGCATAATTATATTATAATTATCTAGAAAACACATAAACAAAGCCTGTACCACTGTCAATCTGCCTAGAATGATAGAGATAGTGCTGAATATAAATTTTGAAAAGTAGGTAAGTAAATAAATAATTACATGATTATAACTTGCAAATGGCTTTTAATTGTATTACTGCTCCTTGAGTCACATGCACAATTTGTTCCTCCTCAATCTTCTCCTTACTAATCATCACCCTCAAACATCTCACTGAAGAAACCAAAATTATATGTGATGGGAACCTCTCTACACATAAATAGTGGCAATTATACATACAGATCGCATACATATGTAAATGGTGGTTTCGGAAAGATGCTATTTGCATGTGGAAATCCCCAGGATACAGAGAGTTCAAGGGAGCATGGTATGGGTGTAGTCTAGTAGGCTGAAAATTTATGTGTACTTCCATCTTACAATGGGAATACATGTATATTCAAATACATTTCAGTGTCAAGGTTTGCATCTGGTATGAGGTTATACGCAGATTATAAAACAGTGTTTGTTTCAGCCAGGGCTTTGCATGTGGGTTTAAGGGCGTAACTCTACTCATTCCTTCATTCTTTTTATTTCTGTCTCCAAATTGTAAAAAATAAAAAAAAAATAGTGGCCTCTGTTCTGGTAGTTAATTGGCAGAACTTATACGTATAGGAAAAAGGAGGTGATGATGCCCCTGTATAAGACTCTGGAATATTTAGAATATCTCCCCTAATTCTAAAAATCAGTGCCCAATTTAGGCTCCAATCAGCAATTTCAGCACAGAAAAGACAGATTCTATTTTATTCCGGCTTTTCTATCTCGCTAATTTCCCTCAAAGAATCATAGCGGGTTACAATAATGATCAAAACATAAACAATATCAGGGGTCCTTTTACAAAGGCATGCTGAAAAATGGCCTGCGGTAGTATAGACGTAGGTTTTGGCCATGTGCAGAATCATTTTTCAGTGCACCTAGGTGACTGTGGCTATCCCCTCAAAACATGGCTAGTGACGCCCATTGTGAACTCACAGGGATGGGCAGAGGAGAGGTACAATGATGCCAAACTTCAGACATGGGCTGTTATAGAGAGGACATTTGGCCTACTGAAGATCAGGTCCGATTGTCTAGATTGGTCTGGAGGTGGGGGGGGGGGGGCTGTTATACAGGTCCTCAAAAGTCTGTGACATTTTACAACATGCTGCATAACCTTGCAATTACCCACCACATGTCAGACCCAGAGCCAGAGGAAGGGACCAGGCAGGAAAGTGATACTGAAGATGATGATGACCCACCTCAGGATCAGCACCCCCCTCCCCAAAGCCCAACAAAGAGGATGAGATGTGAGAAATAACTTGATCCAGACACATTTTCTGTGAAAAGGTGATCATTTTATTAACACAGTGAATTTTCTAAACATAAGTGAATGCTAACCCCAGCACCCCTCCTCCTCCCCCTCCAACCTCACCCTTTCCCCAACACTCCCTCCCCTCACCCATGGTAAAAAAAAAACAGTGTACAGTGAAGATAAGGTGTAGTGAAAAAACCTGATCCCCCTCCTCCCTCCCTCTCCCTCCCTGTGGCAAATATAATGTCCTGTATGGGAATGGAGCTTCAAAGGTGAGGGTTAATACTAACTTCTCTATCTGGCATCACATCTGCAAGCAGCTAAAATGGCAGTATCACTCAACCGTGAGGTGCAGGAACAGTAAGAAATTCAAAGAGAGAGATCTGCATGACCAAGCCCCAAGTAAGGTTTCCTAGAGAGGCACAGTCCTCAGCAGCTACATGTCCCTATAGCCAACGGAGAGGGACGCTTGCATCATAGATGATCATCAACTCTTGTCTTTCCCATGGTCACATACTCGAGCACCTTTGCTACGGGAACTAGTACCTACCCAGCTGGTGGAAGGCTGGCTTGCAGCTGGCTTGCAGTGGTGGTGGGCTGGCTTGTGATGGTGGCCCTGGTGGTGGAGGGCTAGTTTGCAGTTATGTCCCTGGTGGTGGTGGGCTGGCTAGCGATGGTGATCCTGGTGGTGGAGAGCTGGCTGGCAGTGGTCCCATTAGTCCCTGCAGTTTTTGCCTGAGTAAAGGGGAAGACCATGAGTTCAGTAGATGGTACATTTTCTAGCATTTGGATGGGAGAAGGGCAGTTATCAGGTGGTAGGCTGGGCTTGTGGGGTGTGATGCGATCATTCCTCCTTTTTCCAATCAGGGATCCCAATTCAGAGCAGGTGTTAGGGGTGTTGCAAACATGTTACTTGCCCTGGGCCCCCATGCCAGAAGGGGTCCCAAGCCTGCCTAAAGCTGAAGGCAGCACAGCCTGCTAGCGGGCTTTTGGACCCTCCTTGCAAATTTGTGCCCAGGGTCCCAGCATGTCTAACACCAGCCCTGTCGCAATTCATCTCCCCACTCCTCCTCATCCATCTGTCCATGATCCTCCTCTCTACCCTTGCTTTCCTTTCCTTTCCTTCCTCTGCACTTTCCCTACCTTTCCCCTTTTCTCTCATCTGTCTTTCCATCCCCTATCCCTATCAAACTGAGAGCCCCTCTTCCTATCTGCCAGATCCTCTCTCTCATTCACTATCTCCTCCTCCCAGCATTAATCACTAACATCTCCTTATTATTATTATTAACATTTGTATAACACTACCAGATGCATGCAGTGCTGGCAAATTAAATTGCATGTTTGGGGCTAATCGGTCATATTCAGTGGCATTTACATAGTAGATGATGGCAGATCAAGACCTGCACAGTCTATCCAGTCTGCCCAACAAGATAAACTCATTACATAGTAACATAGTAACATAGTAGATGACGGCAGAAAAAGACCTGCACGGTCCATCCAGTCTGCCCAACAAGATAACTCATATTTGCTGCTTTTTGTGTATACCCTACTTTGATTTGTACCTGTGCTCTTCAGGGCACAGACAGTATAAGTCTGCCCAGCACTATCCCCGCCTCCCAACCACCAGCCCCTCCTCCCAACCACCGGCTCTGGCACAGACCGTATAAGTCTGCCCAGCACTATCCTCACCTCCCAACCACCAGCCCTGCCTCCCAACCACCGGCTCTGGCACAGACCGTACAAGTCTGTCCAGCACTATCCCCGCCTCCCAACCACCAGTCCCGCTGCCTACCACCGGCTCTGGCACAGACCGTATAAGTCTGCCCAGCACTATCCCCGCCTCCCAACCACCAGCCCCGCCTCCCGATATATGGTATATGATACTTCATATGTATACCTGATCTTGATTTGTCCTTGCCATTTTTAGGGCATAGACCGTAGAAGTCTGCCCGGCACTGTCCTTGTTCTAAATTTCAGAAGTTGTCGTTGAAGCCCCTGAAACTCTCCACTCCAGCCCATCCAAATCTATTCCACCATGATCAGGTCACAGACTGTAGAAGTCTTGCTCAGCACTGGCTTTGCTTCCCAATTAGCGGTGTTGATACCTACATAAGTACATAAGTACATAAGTAGTGCCATACTGGGAAAGACCAAAGGTCCATCTAGCCCAGCATCCTGTCACCGACAGTGGCCAATCCAGGTCAAGGGCACCTGGCACGCTCCCCAAACGTAAAAACATTCCAGACAAGTTATACCTAAAAATGCGGAATTTTTCCAAGTCCATTTAATAGCGGTCTATGGACTTGTCCTTTAGGAATCTATCTAACCCCTTTTTAAACTCCGTCAAGCTAACCGCTAAGCTTCTTTGGATCCATTCCTTCCAAACAGGATTCCTTGGCTGATTTAAGCGGTATATAAGCAACGGAATGGAATAGATTTCTTTCTTTTTATTCCATTACCGTCTGCACCGCCACTACATCCCATGGGAGGGCATTCCAGATACCTACCACCCTTTCAGTGAAAAAAATACTTCCTGACATTATTGCTGAGTCAACCCCCTTTCAACCTCAATTTGTGTCCTCTAGTTCTACCACCTTCCCGTCTCTGGAAAATGCTTGTCTGCAGATTTATACCTTTCAAATATTGTGCCGCTGAAAAAGTCTGGTTAGCGCCCAACTCGAAACTGGTTATTTTGGGGGCATACCAGGGGTGCAGTCATCACTTGATCAGTTAAGTGCCAATATTTATTTATTTATTTGTTGCATTTGTTTCCCACATTTTCCCACCTATTTGCAGGCTCAATGTGGTTTACAATTTTCTGTCATGACATGCCATTTCAGAGTAAAGATACAATTGGTAATGGATATAGAACATGGATGATAAAGTGAACAGTCAAGTAAAAAAGGGAAAAAAAACATACAATAGGTATCGCATATTCAGCACTTAACTGGCCAAGGTAACTCCATAAATAGAAGCACAGAAAAGGCAGTCCTATCTTTGGGGCCCTTTTACTAAGCTGCGTTAAGCGCCTACGCATACCCAACACGTGGCAATTCTGAGTTACCACTCGGCTACCGCATGGCCCGGACAGTAATTTCATTTTTTTACGAGTGCCCACTACGCGCACCGGAAGATATTTTTATTTTCTGGCACCCAGGCGGTAATCGGCATTTTACTTGCATACACCATTACTGCTCAGTTACCGCGTGAGACCTTACCGCTAAGGTCAGTGGCTGGCGGTAAGATCTCAAACCCAAAATGGATGCGCGGCAATGTTCATCTTGTTGCACGTCCATTTTCGGCAAAAATAAATTTAAAAAAGGTATTTTTTACAGGTGTGCTGAAAAATGATTCTACGCGCAGCCAAAACACGCATCTACACTACCGCAGGTCATTTTTCAGCGTGCCTTAGTAAAAGGGCCCCTTTATGCAGTTTGCCATAGCCGATTAAGCGCTGAATATTGCACTTAGGGGTCCTTTTACTAAGGTGCGCTAGCGGTTTTAGCTTGCACTAAAAATAAGCGTGCATTAAACGCTAGAGATGCCGATATATTCCTATGGGCGTCTCTAATGTTTAGCATGTGCTAATCATTAGCACGCACTAAAAACATTAGCGCGCCTTTGTAAAAGACCCCCTTAGCCAGCTTCTCCAACTCCATAAACCAAAGAATTCAAAGCCAGAGCCTGGATGTGGCCTGTCATTGAATCTCCAAGTATAACATTGCAAAATGCTGAGCTCAGCCAGCTGAATATCAACCCTGTCAATTTTGCAGTTAAAAAATACTATATACGTGAATTTGCAAATTTATGCACATTTATAAACCTGTGCCACATAACTGTTGCAGGGTTTGCAAGTTCCAGAAAATCTGCTGTAGAATACCTGGAAAATCTGGGCTGTTACTGAGCAGTAATTGCAAAACTTTCCTGCACTTTGGTAAAAGGGGCTCCATAAACTCCTTACTGTGTTATGCAGCAACAAAAAAAAGAACATACACAATTATTTACATAGAAATAAAACAATTACAAATAAAATGTGTGCCTTAAATTTAGAATAAAGAAGAGGGAAAAGAAACAATAAGACAATAGTTGATATGGTGACGGAAAAATGGATTTTTCACCAGCTGTGCCAAGTAACTGCTTTCAGCGCATGCAGTCCCCAACAAATGAGTTAAGAATGACTGAAGATTATCTCAGTGGGTATGCTTGAATGCCACACAATTATGCTTCAGGGAACAAACAGTCTTCAGGAGGGAAATCAAACACTGTCTAAACTAAATACATGTCTAAATTCTGGTTGTGGCATTGAAATCTTTGAATGGTGGGGGGAAGTCTTAGATTTTTAGTACAAGCATTCACATGCTGACAGCATGGTTAGCGTTACTGGCTGAAAGCTGTAGATCTCTCTCTGATACAACCTGTATTTTGTGGGGATGTGCATTTGGTAGCATTACATTACATTCACAGTCTTAAAATAAAAATGCTAAGCGGTTTACAAAAAAAAGAGGCCCCAGCAACAGGGGAAAACACAGTACAGATAAAAATATCTAAAACTGTTAAACAAATCAGTGAAATATTTAGGGGGCCTTTTACAAAGCCACGCTAGCGTTTTCAGCTTGCGGTAAAAATCTAAAAACGCTAGTGTGACTTTGTAAAAGACTCTCTTAATTTAAGAAACAGGTACTTTTTTGCGCTGTCAAACTTTAGCCCCTGAAAGAGGAAAGAAAGTTCAATCTGTCTCCTTTGTTGGACTCCTTTTAAACGGGGGAAGCCAAGCTTTAATTTATGCATTTCACTTCCCAAAATTTGGAAAGAAATATTTATATCACACCTTTTCTGTAGTAGCTTAAGGTAAGTTATAGTTAGGTACACTGGGCATTTCTCTGTTGTTGGAGAGCTCACAAGCTAGATTTGTACCTGAGGCAATGGAGGGTGGAGTAACATGCCCAAGGTCATAAGGAGCAAGGAGCAGCAGTGGGATTTGAAGTGGCCATCTCTGGATGTTAAGACGGAGTGCTCAAACCACTAGGCCACTCCTCCACTCCATGATGTTAAGATTTTAACAATACCTTCAGCATTCAGTCCTAGAAAGCATTAATTCACTTTGTTAATGCACTTCAAAAAAATTGATGGACCAATATTCCAACAGGGTTATATATTCATTGGTGACCAGTGAACATGCAAGTCTGCTATCCCTGTATTTTCAATCACTATAGTGACAATTTTGTAAACTGGTGCCCAAATTTGGTGCAACGTGGTTCATGCCAATTTTACAACGGCATCCGGGACCCCAGATTCCATTATAGAATACTAGTGCAAACTGGTATTGGCGCATCAAAATATACTTGCATCCCAATAGGTCAATGGCTGGCATAAACGTGGGAAGCCATGTGCGCATCTTATAGTGTTCTATAAGGTGCACGTGTCAGTGGGAGACATGCCCATGTCTAGCCCAAGCTCCACCCACGTGTATGTTCCCCTCACAGATGCACACGATGCCACTTACGTGCGTGCTTTCATATATTACCACGTAGGGGAAATGTCTGCATAAGTGGCAATTAAGGGGTAAGGAGCAGACTGGAACAAAAACCAGAAGTCCAGTAGAAAAGTTAAATCAAGCTTTTATTAGCAACAGAGGTTGAGGGTTTAAAAAACTGTGCCTGATTTGGACAAGTTTTGCCCAACAAGGGCTGCCTCAGGGGCATAAGGTGCTATAGAATAAAATTAGTATAAGTGCCACATACAACAATAAATAATAACGAATGACAATACAGATAACGTGCACTATATCACAATTTCACTACAAGGAGCATGCCTGACGTGCAGCAATGTGGTGGCACTGCTGCAGACCAGCGCTGGATAAAGTCTTCAGCTGTCAGGGGTTGGGGACCCCCGCCAGCCAACCAGAGGCCCAGAGCAAATTTGGGGGACCCAGGCCTTCATGGCCCCACCTAGCTACACCACTGGCAAGAAATAAAACATAAAGAATAGGTATAGACAGTGCTTTTTTTGTAGAAAAAAAGGTGCCGGTACTCATTATGGGCGGAGTCACCACATATGGCTCCACCCCTATGATAGCCACACCCACATTTGCCACACCCCTTATACCAGCCATGGCGCATATAAACAGACATCATTGAAAATATACTGGTATAGTAGAAAAACAATAACTTGTGATTTTTTTTTCATTATAAATCCTTTCTGTAAGATGTTACAGCTCCAGTATACCCAGTGCAAAATAAGACAGCAGATGTAAATTCTCAAATTGGACAAATTCCAAACACTAAAATGAAAATAAAATGATTTTTTCTACCTTTGTTGTCTGGTGACTGTTTTCTATCCATACTGGTCCAAGTGTCTGATTCTGCTGCTCTCTATCTGTTCTCTTAACTCCGTTTCCAGGGCTTCCTTTCCATTTATTTCTTTACTTTCCTCCTTTATTCTTCCATGTACAGCATTTCGCCTCTGTCCCCGCCAACCCCTCCATCCATCCATGTCCAGCAATTCTCCTCTATCTCCTGCTCTCCTCTCCATCCATTTCCAGCATTTCTCCTTCCTCCCCTGCCATCTCATCCATGTGCATCTCCTTCCTATCTTACCTTCCCTCCATCCATGTCCAGCATGTCTCCTCCATCCATGTCCAGCATGTCTCCTCTCTCCAGTGCCCTCCCATGTCCAGCGATTCTCCTCTGTCCCGTCCTCTCCTGCTATCCATGTCCAGCGATTCTTCTCTGCCCCCTGCCATCCATGTCCAACGATTCTCTCTTCACTGCCCTCCCCTCCCAGCAATGTCCAGCAATTCTCTGTTCCCTCCCCTCCCAGCCATGTCCAGCAATTCTCCGTTCCCTGCCCTCCCCTCCCAGCAATATCCAGCAATTCTCTATTCCCTCCCCTCCCAGCCATGTCCAGCAATTCTCCGTTCCCTGCCCTCCCCCTCCCAGCAATGTCCACCACCAATTCTCCGTTCCCTGCCCTCCCCTCCCAGCAATGTCCCCCACCAATTCTCCGTTCCCTCCCCTCCCAGCAATGTCCAGCAATTCTCCGTTCCCTCCCCTCCCCTCCTAGCCATGTCCAGCAATTCTCCGTTCCCTGCCCTCCCCTCCCCTCCCAGCAATATCCACCACCAATTCTCCATTCCCTCCCCTCCCCTCCCAGCAATGTCCACCACCAATTCTCCGTTCCCTCCCCTCCCCTCCCAGCAATGTCCAGCAATTCTTCATTCCCTGCCCTTCCCTCCCCTCCTAGCCATGTCCAGCAATTCTCCGTTCCCTGCCCTCCCCTCCCAGCAATGTCCACCACCAATTCTCCGTTCCCTGTCCTCTCCTCTTCCATGTCCAGCAATTCTTGGACCTTTTTTTTTGCCCCCTCCCCCCCGGCGACATTCCCAGCGAGTCCTGACCTTACTTTTTTTTTTTAAGACTCAGAACGCGCGAACGATGCAGCCGGCAGCAATTGAAAGAGGCTGTCTGGCGTCTGCGTCGGAGCTTCCCTCACCCTGTGCGAGTCCCGCCTATGCGGAAATAGGAAGTTGTAACAACGAAGGCGGGACTCGCAGAGGGTGAGGGAAGCTCCGACGCAGATGCCAGACAGCCTCTTTCAATCGCTACCGGCTGCATTGTTCACGCTTTCTGAGTCTTAAAAAAAAAAAAAAAAGTAAGTGCAGGACTCGCCCGCAGTCTCCCGGGGGGGGGGGGGGCAAAACAAAAAGGTGCCAGTATGCCATACCGTTGCCTACTGGCACAAAAAAAGCACTGGGTATAGATATATGTATATAGATATTTTTTTATTTGTACAAACAGAAATAAAATACACAGGAGTAGATAAATTTTAAATATGTTTAATATAATTTGTAATAAGTTCTTATTCGAGCGCATTTTGATAGATATCATTTTTTGTTTTTCAATTTGGAGCATATATGTATAAAGGCATTTGAGCCAACTCGTGAACAGGTGACATATAATTGGCCATGTGAAAAACATGGTTTTTTTTTAAGTTGACACCTGTGACTTTTAACGTTTGACCTTGAGCCTTATTTATAGACATTGCAATGGCTAGTTGAACTAGAAACTGCAGTCTTTTGAACTGTATCTGATAGTCAGATGGAGTAAAAGCAATTTTAAGTATAAAAACATGCAGTCCTTTAGCACAACCTGTCAAGATTATAGCTTCAACAACGTGTGGCATTAGAGTTTGAAGAGCTAAACGTGTGCCATTACATAGCTTTGGAGCATTTAGATTTCATAGCAGTATGGTTGGCAAACCAATTTTTAAGTGTAGTTGATGTGGTGGCATTTTATGTATTTAGCGGTGACGTTTTATGCATTAGCGGAATAGCCATTGTCAAGTATGCTTCGTCATCAGTAGAAAAGATAGCCACCTTGTGCCATTTGAGTTTCAGGACAAAAGTTCTTTCAATACTTTTTGAACATGTTCCTTCTTGCATGCATATAGATTGTGGATTGAGACAGCCACATGGGCCATGTATCATGTTTTTTATTATTATATCGAACAGTATTGGGTCTTTATTTTTATCAGGTATTTGGTGAGTGGGGGGTGTACTGCTGAGGAATGAGTGTGAGAATGAACGAGTGTGAATGGGGGTGCACTGGTGAAGAGGGTTTGAGTGGGGTTTTCTGCTGAGCGGTGTGTGAGAATGGGTGAGTGTGAGTGGGGGTATTTTGCCGAGGGGTGTGAGAATGGGTGAGTGTGAGTGGCGGTGTTTTGCCAAGGGGTGTGTGAGAATGGGTGAGTGTTTTGCTGAGGAGTGTGTGAGAATGGGTGAGAGTGAGTGAGGGTGTTTTGCTG
The DNA here is from genome assembly GCF_901765095.1 of Microcaecilia unicolor. Classification (NCBI taxonomy): domain Eukaryota; kingdom Metazoa; phylum Chordata; class Amphibia; order Gymnophiona; family Siphonopidae; genus Microcaecilia; species Microcaecilia unicolor. The sequence continues at coordinate 53,052,330 of NC_044032.1, forward strand.
AGGGGTGTGTGAGAACGGATGAGTGTGGGTGGGGGTGTTCTATTCTGTGGTGTGTGAGTGGGGGGTGTACTGCTGAGGAGTGAGCGTGCATGGAGGTGTGCTACTCTGGGGTGTGTTAGAATGGGTGAATGTCAGTGGGAGTGTGGTACTGAGGGGTGAATATGAGTGGGTGTGCTATTCTGGGGTATGAGTGTGAGTGGGGGTATTTTGCCGAGGGGTGTGAGAATGGGTGAGTGTGAGTGGCGGTGTTTTGCCAAGGGGTGTGTGAGAATGGGTGAGTGTTTTGCTGAGGAGTGTGTGAGAATGAGTGAGAGTGATTGGGGTTGTTTTGCTGAAGGGTGTATGAGAACAGATGAGTGTGACTGGGGTGTTTTGTTGAGGGGTGTGTGAGAAAGGGTGACATTGACATTGCGTTTGATACTTCTTTAAATCAGAAAATGTGGAGACTGGATCCCTACCTAGCACTAACTTTTCTTTTCCGATCAATTTGTTTAGATTGATTTTCTTGATTTGTTGTTTCTTTCAATCTAAGGTTTTTAATCCAGTTTTAAACTTCTTAAAGGAACATTCTAGGTGGAGGTGCTGAGGGAAGAAGTTCCAAAGGGAGGGGCTGACCACACTGAAAATTCATGTTCTGACAAAATCATAGCAAATATGTTGTAAAGATAAAGAGGGAACTGCAAGAGAATTAGTAAGCTCATAAGTAGGGCATCAATATTCAGGACACATACAGTGGGGAGCTGGAGTAATGAACTTTGTGAACCATGGTTAAAAATTTTGTGAGTTACTGGTAGCCAATGCTCCTCTCATGGTGGGGGTGGTGTGGTGACAAGGTCTAATTTATTTGAGCCTGTGAGTAGTTGTATGGCTGAGCTTTGGAACCTTTGAAGTCGACAGAGGTCAATAACTCTTAGGCCTTGGAAAAGATTGTTACAATAGTCTAAGCTGTAGATGACAAGTGAATGTGTGAGGATTTGTTAGGCTGTTTCAGTAAATGATCTATGGACCGAACAGATCAAGCAAAACTTAAAGAAAGATTGTCTAACAATATGAGAGACATGAGCTTGAAAGCTTAGGATTTGATAAAATATCAACACCCAGGATTTAAATACAGTGGGGGAAATAAGTATTTGATCCCTTGCTGATTTTGTAAGTTTGCCCACTGACAAAGACATGAGCAGCCCATAATTGAAGGGTAGGTTATTGGTAACAGCCCCCGAGGCTCCCTGTAGCTATGCCACTGGAATAAGTCACAGGGGAGGAGGAGGACAACGATACTGAGAAGGGACCTGAGCCCAAACTTAATAACTGGTTCCCAAAATTCTTTTAAAAATGAACAAACAGATCGTGCAAGTTGGCTCCAGCACACCACTATCTGGCTGCATAAGGCAGAGCTTCTGTGGACGGAAGGGAGGGATGGCGGGAGGCAGGCACAGAGAAACGGGACCAGGAATAGTAACTGCAACTGTTTTTTTTTTTTTTTGTTACTACAGAAGCAAAGCTTTTTACTGCTTCCACAGGGCGGTAAAATGTTTGCTCCTGCATCTGCGGTAAATAGCCAGATTTTTTTCTTTTACCACAGATTACTACTGTTTATTTATTTATTTATTTACGGTTCATTTCTACCCCACATTTTCCCACAAATGCAGACACAATGTGGCTTCCATGAATTACAAAAGTTAAAAGATACAACACATGAATTTAGCAGTAGAATAAGGATAAAACGTTAGCAGCAATTAGGATGGCTAAACAGCAGAATTACTAATGGAATACACTTGTTTAAAATGGTACGTTTTCAGCAGCTTCTTGAAAAGAAGGTGGTCAGCTTGCGATTTTAGGTACAGAGGAAGAGCGTTCCAAGTCTTCGGGCTGGAGAAGTGGAAAGTAGAGGCAAAAAGAAGCTTGTATTTAACACCCCTGCAAGATGGATAATGTAGTTGTAAAAAGGTGCGTGCTGTTGTGATGACATTTCTAGGTGGAAGATCTATGAGCGGAATCATATATTCCGGAGCTAAGCCGTAGATTATTTTATGTGTCAGAGTGCAGATCTTGAATACGATTCGTTCTCTCACAGGTAGCCAGTGTAGATTGAAACGTAGGGGCTGCGCAGAAACCAAGCGCGGTTTGCCCAAGATGAGTCTTGCAGCAGTATTCTGGGCAGTCTGGAATTTCCTCAGTAGATGCTCCTGGCAGCCTGCATAAATCCCACTGCAGTAGTCCAGGTGAGACAGAACTAGCCAGTGAACGAGAGCGCGGAAGAGCTCTCTGGTGAGACAAAACCTAACACGCCGCAGCCTCCACATTGCATAGAACATCCGCTTGGTGACCGCTCGCACTTGCGGATCCAGGTGCAGGTGAAGGTCCAGCTCAACACCCAGAAGTCTAAGGCTCTGTGAAATAGGGAGGGTCTGGTCTTTAATGACAAGGGAGTTGGTGGAAAATCTGGCATCTGTGTCATTCTCTAACCTGTACCACTTTTTTTTCTGGGTTTATATACAGGGAGAGTCATTAGGCAGAGCTATTTATATATAGACAAGAACTCCTGTCCATGCCTATCCTGTTTGCCAGATGACACCTCAGGGCTGTTGTTCTCCATCAAGTTGCTCAGCTACTTCCCCCAGGCTCCTTCCATCAGTGCACCTCCCAGGGCTACACCCGGCCTTGAGCAAGCAACTTCCTGCCTAAACCCTGCTTGCGGGCTGGACTCCACAATCCACCTGAAGCTCTGTCTCCTTCTTCAGTTGTTGTAATTGTGGCAACAACTGCTCTTTAATCTCAGCCCAACTGCAATTTCGCACTTCAGGATCCTCTTTCTCATTCCAGGTCCTTGACAGGGGCTTGCAGGCAACCAAAGACCACTAAGTAAACAAGGCTTGAGGCATAAACAAGGACACTTTCCAGCTCTAATTCTCCTCTTTCATTTCCTCTTAATTCCTCCCAAATCTGTTATTCACCCCAACATGGGCACTATGTTTGTACACTTTATTCTATAAACCCTCCCAAAGACTGGGCTTCCTCCTACCCAGGGACACTTCCTCCTACCCAGGGACCTTCCAGCCAACCCCCCCCCCCCCCCCCAGTGACTCTGTACCAGGGCCTACTGTTTTCAGTAATCCCAACCTAACCAGGGATTACATAAAGTTTTGATGTCACCTCAGAAAGGCCAACATATAATTCCTCCACTGCAAAACACTATATGCAAACTTATAGTATGGTAAGCTTCTGAGTGTTTTTTTGCACAACAATACTAACTCCCAGGACTCAAAAATCAACAATCTTATGCATGGAAAAGCAGCACTGTAAATATTCCACCATGCCCTAAAACACTGATACACCATCTAGTGAACCCCCCCCCCCCCCAACAACAACAAACAGGACTGCAACAAGATCTCTACACAGACTCTACAAGCTAGCAGAATGCCATACTTTGGTCACACACAAAACACATACAGACCCCTCAACAAATGTGAAAAGGGACCATACATCTAGGGATATGAAGACAAAAAACTGAACTGGGAACCTCAGAAAATCAAACTCTGCACACAGCATTAACAGAGAAATAGAAACTCAAATGCAAAATAGCAGATATATGCATTTCTAAAAGCTGACATATTCCAATAATAAATTCAGAACAAAATGCTTTTTTGTTTTTTTCTTCCTTTGTTTTCTGGGTATTTCAATTTTCTATTTGATTTGGTCCTGATGTGTCTTTTCTGCTTTTCTCTGTTTTTTCCCCCAACTTTTCAGGGTCTCCTGTCCATTTGACATTTCTTTTCTTACCATGTTCTCTATCCATCTTTCCTCTGTGTCCTTGTCCCTCCCTGTCTCCCTCCATGTTCAGAGTGACCTCTCAGCGCCCCTATCCTCTATATTCATCATTTCTCTTGTGTGTCTCTAGGTTGACCCTGTGTCCATATCCCTTCCCCTGTGATCAGCATAGCTCCTGTGCGTCCCTATCCTCCCTGTGTCCAATACTGCCCCTGTGTGTCCCTATTCCCTCTCTGTCCAGCATTGCCCCTCTGTGTCCCTGCCCCTATGCTCCCTCCATGCCCAGCATCTCTTCTCTCCCTGTCCCCTTCCTCCCACCCATGGGGCCAATATCTTTCCTCCTCTTTTCCTTCCTGCTCCTCCCCTATGGTCCAGTGTCTTTATAACCTCTCTTCCAGTCAGTCTCTCTCTATATATATATCCATCCCCTCCACCTCCCCCTCCAGTGTCTTTCCCCTCTATACTTCTCCTCCAGTCCAGTTAATCTCAGTCTCTCTCTCTCTCCCCACCCTCCCCCTCTTCCTTTCCTCCAGTCCAGTCAATCTCAGTCTCTCTCTCATTTCCCCTTCCCTCCATCTCTCCCCTCCAGTTTCTATTTCTCTCTCCCTCCATTCCACGGATCAGCATCTCTCCTCTTTCCTTGCCCCCCTTCCAGCGTCTCCCCTCCTGGGTCTAGTGTCTTCCCCTTTGACCCCTCTTCTAGTCCAGTCTCTCTACCTTCTTCCAGACCCCTCTCCCTCCTGGGTCCTGTACCTCTCTTCCTGTGTGTTCCCCGCCCCCAGGTTCAGTGGAGCAGCACCTACTACATCTGACTCTCCCTGGATCCAGCACCTCTTTTCTCCTCCATTACTTCTGGTCTAGCATCATTCTCATCTATCCTTCTCCCTCATTTCTCTCCCCTTGTAGCATCTATCCCTCTCCCTTGCAATGTCTATCCCTCTTCCTCATTTCTCCCACCCATTGCAGTGCCTATCCCTCAGCCTCATTTCTCCTCCCCCCCATTGAAGGGTTTATCCTTTTACCTTGTTTCTCTCCCCCATTGCAGCATCTATCCCTCTCCCTCATTCTTCCCCATTACAGCGTCTATCCCTCTCCTTTATTTCTCCCCCCCCCCCATTGCAGCATCTATCCCTCTCCTTCATTTCTTCTCCCCTTTGCGGGAATCTATCCCTCTCCTTCATTTATCCTGTTGCAGCATCTAGCCCTCTCCCTCAATTCTCTCCCATTGCAGCAACTATCCCTCAACCTCATTTCTCTCCTCAGTGTAGAATCTATCCGTCACCCTTGTTTCTCCCCCCCTGTTGCAGTGTCTATCCTTCGCCTTCATTTCTACCCCCCCATTGCAGTCTCCCTCCCTCATTTCCCCCCATTGCAGTGTCTATCCCTCGCCCTCATTTCTCTCCCCCTTTGCATCTATCCCTCTCCCTTGCTTCTCTCCCCCCCACTGCAGTCTATCACTCTCCCTCATTCTCCCCCCCCCCCAGATGCAGCATTTATCCCTCTCCCTCCCTTGCTGCGGTCCCTCTAACTTGATTAGATCATCACCATAGCAGCACTGCACTAACTAAAACTGCCTGCTTCAGTCTTCCTTGTGAAGTGTCCTGCCCTCATGGAAGCAGGGATTTGCATCAGAGGTGGCGAGACGCATCACAAGGAAGGTTGAAGCTCCAGAGCAGGCTGTTTTAGTTAGTACAGTGCTGCTATGGTGATGATCTAATCAAGTTAGAGAGACCGTGGGGAGGGAGGGAGAGGGATAGATGCTGCAATGGGAGAGGAGGGGGAAATGAGAGAGATGCTGGACCCAAAGTAATGGAAAGAGGTCTGGATCCAGAAAGCGAGGGATGCCAGCACCTGGAGCAGACCTGATATGGAGAACCTGGTACTTGACATAAGGTTTGAGGGCTTGTGACTTGGGAGGCTTAGCTTCCCCAAGCTATGATCTATTTCCCTATCTGCGGTTGAGATGGAGGTCCTAATGAAGGGATTGTTGTTTGTTTTTACCATGACTTAGGACTTTTGTCAAATACATATAGATCTTTTTAAATTGAATTGGAAACTTCAGATAAAACACTTTTTTTCAAACCAGGATACAGATGTATCTGTGGTTAAAAGCAATTAAAAATGGATCCCCCTTGGTCCACCTGACCCGTTGATAGCTGCTTTCACTGAGCTTGTACTCAATTATATTAAAGCATGAGTGAGATAGTACGAAAAAGCCTTTTTTTTTTTTTAAAAACATGACTAGGAATGAAAGTAATGCCATCCGCACATTATCTTCTAATCATGACATTATCATAAAACCAGCAGACAAGGATGGTGGGAGCATGATACAAGATTGGAGTAAATATATACAAGAGGTAGAAAGGCAGATCATAGATAGGGAGTTTTATGCTTCTCTTGATTCCAATCCCACAGAAAGCCTAAAGTTTGATATTAAAGAAGTAGTAAATTATGCATAGAGTCATAATTATTTAACCCTCAAAGAATGATCATTTTTCATCATGGACCACCCTGTCATTCCCACAATCTACATGGTAGCCAAGATTCATAAGTCTCTGATAGACCCCCCCCCCCCCCCCCAGGAAGACCTATAGTTTTGGGGAATGGCTCAGTTGTGGAACCCTTGTGAGCTTTCATAGGTTTTTGAGGCCAATATACCACCAATTGCATCATATATAAGGCATTTATTCCATCTGCTAGATCAATTTGATGGAGACCTAGCTGATGCATACTTAGTATCTATGGATATAGATTCTCTATGTACAAATATTCCCCAAATGGAAGCCCTGACTGAATTCCTAATCACTTTATTTTAACCTTGGCCACAATTGGTCTCACAAATAACTCTTTCTATTTTAATGGTAAATTTTATCAATGTCAAAGGAACAGCAACGGATGCCTCTATGGTGCCTGACACAGCAAATTTCTGTGTGGCTGAATTCAAACAGTTACATCTTACAGAAGGTTAATGAAGATCAGCTATGGAAATTTGTCAACTGGATAAACACCAGAGGTGCAAACCTCAGATCCAAAATGCTATTTGACAGAGATAGTACACCTTTTTTGGATATTCAGATTATGAAAGATAAATATATATATATACTGTATTATCACATCTTTATACAAAAAACCCACTGATAAAAAAAACCAGTGCTAGAAACCCACTGATAGAAATAATTTCTACACTTCAACAATTTTCACAAAGACATCTTATAACAAACTTGCCATACTGTCAATTTTTAAGGCTGTATAGTTTATGCTCCAAACAATCAGTTTTTAAGAATCAGGCCACTCTTATGGCTCATAGGTTTAAATACAGGGGATATCCACTAAAATGTATAAATATAGGAAACAATGGCATGTCACAAATACATGAATGTTTTAAAATAAGCAGTCTGTTATAGCTTATTCCTGTAACTCAACTCTTATGAACAAATTGGTCCCATCTGTGTTACCAGATACATTAATGGAAAGCCAACTATCTCTGGGTCATAATCCATGTGGATCATGTTTACTGTGTAAGCATTCAATGCAATTGTCCTGTTTTACTCATCCTGTTACAGGCAAAAAAAATATATATAATCTCAATTTCTCTAGCACTTGTACATCCACTTGTGTGGTGTATGATATCATCTACCCTTGCAATTTACTTTATATCAGGAAAATGAAGAGATTATTGAAAACTAGCACAGAACATTGAAATTGCATTGTGAGAAAAGTAGAATCAGCTCCAATAGTAGAGCACTGGATACAGTTATAGCATACTGTGGAAGATTTAAACTTCTTTGCAATTAAAACCGTCAAACCAAGATGGAGAGGGGGAGATCTATATCTGGCGGGACTGTTGGTTGGGAGGCGGGGATAGTGCTGGGCAGACTTATACGGTCTGTGCCAGAGCTGGTGGCAGGAGGCGGGGCTGGTGACTGGGAGGCGGGGATGGTGCTGGGCAGACTTATACGGTCTGTGCCCTGAAGAGCACAGGTACAAATCAAAGTAGGGTATACACAAAAAGCAGCAAATATGAGTTATCTTGTTGGGCAGACTGGATGGACCGTGCAGGTCTTTTTCTGCCGTCATCTACTATGTTACTATCCCTTCAACGCCTTGCACAAAGACTGATTTTTGAACTGGACACTGTCCAACCGGCCTCAACTGTGAAATAGATATGTCATTCTTTTTATAAAAGTATTATAGCCTTTGCATATATTAGTGTCATACTTCAATTTATTTTATCTTATTGTTTTATGTATATTTATGGTATATTTCATTTTATATAAACATCTGTTTTTAAAAGCCAATATATCATAGATTTAATTTGATCCCATATTACATTTATTATTCACTTTTTATATACAGTGCACTCCATTTAAGTGCACATTGGATAAGTGCGTGCTCTGTTTAACTGCATGCCGTACTTCGGTCCCGTTTTTGGCGCCATCAATTTCTATGAGGACAGACTTCAGTTTAGTGCACCACTGATAAGTGCAAGATTCACTTATATGCATGGTTCAAGACCGCTCCTCTGCAGGAAAGACTCCGCATAAGCGCGCACACAGAATATGGAAGCCAATTGGCGAGTGACAAAGGGGCGGTAAATTTGAAATCTCGTTGGTTAACTGCCACAGGCAGAATAAGTGAAAGAATGTTGTTAGAGTGTACACTGAAGTCGTCGTCGTCGCGCAACTGTAAGACTTTAACACTGGCTGAACGAATAGAAGTTCTTAAAAAATTAGAAAACAAAGTCAAGTATCTATTGCTAAAGAATATGGTGTCAATCCCAGTCAAATTTCATGTATCTTGAAGCAGAAAGACCAGCTTCTGGAAGACTGGCAAAACAATACAAATCCACACCGGAAACGAAAACGGGCGGGAAAAGCTGAGGAGGTAGAAGATGCTCTTCTTCGGTGGTTTTCTCAAGTCAGGAGCAGACAGTTTCCTGTCAGTGGTCCACTGCACATGGAGAAAACTAATCAGCTAGCTGAAAGTCTTGGACTAACTGAATTCAAAGCCACTGTTGGATGATTGGAAAGATGGAAGGAGAGAAACAACATAAAATTCAAGAAACAGACGCTGATGAGTTTGGTGCTGAAAATTGGGTTGTTTCAGTTCTTCCTACCATCTTGAACAAGTTTGCACCTCGTGACATTTTCAATGCTGATGAAAATGGACTCTACTGGCGAGTGATTCCTGATGGAACACTTGCATTCAAACAAGCCAAAACTACAGGAAGTAAAACGTCGAAGGACTGACTGACAATCCTCCTTTGCTGCAATATGGATGGGAGTGAGAAGTTGGAACCACTCGTCATTGGAAAGAGCAAATAGCCCCGTTGCTTCAAGAATAATTAAGCGACTTCCTGTGTCATACGAGGCTAACGCAAATTCATGGATGACTGGGGAAATTTGGAAGCAGTGGATAAACAAGTTAGACACTAGAATGCGGGCACAAAAGCGTCAGATTTTGTTGCTTTGTGATAATTTATTATTAGGATTTATTTACCGCCTTTTTGAAGGAGTTCACCCAAGGTGGTGTACAGCAAGAATAGATCAAACATGAGCAATAGGCAATTACAGCAGTAAAAATATTCGAAAACAATACAAAGTATGGCATGGTATACTAGCAATGTCAACACAATACATAATAGAACATTATAATTGGTAGTGAAGGGTAAGGCAAAGTTGTAACATATAGTTGTAACAAAGTTGTAACATTATTGTGCTGCACACAATGATGATGTCAGGCTGTCTAACGTCAAGGTGGTCTTCCTGCCACCAAACACTACCTCTCTGATCCAACCTATGGATCAGGGCATAATAAGCCAATTTCAAACAACATTATCGTGCTCTTGTGCTATGTCGTCTGATGAGCGTTATGGATGACCAGACTGGCAAGGATAAACGTGCTGTTGAACTGGCTCATAATCTATCACTGTTGGATTCCCTACATATGCAGAAAGAAGCCTGGAATCATGTTACACATGCAAACATGGTGGACTGCTACAAGCGGGCAAGCTTTGTTAGGGATGTGGAGCGGGACGAAACAGATGGAGCTGTTGCAAACGCGTCAGATGAACAGGCTGATGACATCCCAGTTTCATCACTACATAGCTGTTGATTACGATCTACAAAGAGCTGATGACAGCACTGATGTCCAGATATGCGCCTACATGCAGGCAACGGCTGATGATGGAACAGATGATGAAATGAGCAGCGAGGCACATGCTGACGAAATTCAACAACCTCCTGTCACTTTTGCAAGAGCGCTGGAGAGTCTCAACACTGTGCAGGCCTATCTGGAGGCCACTGGATGTCAGTGCTATGACAGTTTTTACCATCTGGCAGACGTAGTCTATGGAACTCACAGACAAGAGAGTACAGAGGACTATGACTGATTATTTCAAGTAAGCCTAACATCAGTTAACGGAGACTGTATACTGTACATATAACAGTACTGTACATATGCTTATCAGATGTCAAGCTTCCTTTTTGGGTCACAACGGTTAAGTGCACGCTCCGGTTAACTGCATGTATTTCTTTGGTCCCAGACCCTTGCACTTAAGCGGATTGCACTGTATTTATATATTCTACAGGTTTAACATGACTACATTAGGTCCACTGGCTTGTGAACATTTAAAAATTTTTATGGCTTCAAATATGATTTTATTTCAGTCTGTTTAGTAATATGTTTTAGGCTTTTATTAATTAACAGTATTCATCACAGATCCAGTGCCATACTTATGGCTGCTAAAAGCAGGTGTAAATGCTGGTGCTCAACTTAGGAATGCTTCAGGTGAATTCTGTAAATCCACGTGCAACATTTTGGAACACTCCTAGCCATGCCCCCTTTTCAGATACAAGTGATTAAAGTTAGACATTATAAAATAATGTGCAGTGAGATGCACATATACATTTTTCAAAGGACTTCCAATTAACATTGGTAATTAGTTAACACCCAATTATTGATATTTCCAAGTTCATTAGTCAATTTGCACAGAAATTTGGGCACAATATGTAGAATTCAGGGGACTAGGTCTAGGGGAAGCCCTATGAAATGTGCTCAGGACTCAAAGATAGGATTGCCAACTGTCTGGCTTCTTTTCAGAAGTCAGCAAAATTCTACAAGGTTCCACATTAGGAGTCACCACCTAGGAAAAATATCTAAGTGTCATCATTGAAGATACGTTGAAACCCTCTGCTCAGTGTGTAGCGGCGGCAAAGAAAGCAAATAAAATGTTAGATAATATTAAGAAAGGAATGGAAAACAAAAATGAGGATGTCATAATGCCTTTGTATCGCTCTATGGTGCGACCACACCTCAAATACTGTGTGCAATTCTGGTCACTGCATAAAGTGGAATTAGAAAAGGAATAAAGAAGGGCGATGAAAACGATAAAGGGGATGAGATGACTTCCCTATGAGGAAAGGCTGAAGCAGCTAGGGCTCTTTAGCATGGGAAAAAAAAAGACAGCTGAGGGGAGATACGATAGAGGTCTATAAAATAATAAGTGGAGTGAAATGGGTGGACATGAATCACTTGTTTACTCTTTCCAAATATACTAGGAGTAGGGGGCACACAATGAAGCTACAAAGTAGTAAATTTAAAACAAATCGGAGAAAATATTTCTTCACTCAACGTGTCATTAAACTGTGGAATTTGTTGACAGAAAAAGCAGTTAGCTTAGCGGGGTTTAAAAAAGGTTTGGATATCTTCCTAAAGGAAATGTCTATAAGCCATTATTAAGATGGACTTGGGAAAATCCATTGCTTATTTCTAGAATAACAGCATTTTTTTTTTTTGTTACATTTGTACCCCGCGCTTTCCCACTCATGGCAGGCTCAATGCGGCAGGCAATGGAGGGATTAAGTGACTTGCCCAGAGTCACAAGGAGCTGCCTGTGCTGGGAATTGAACTCAGTTCCTCAGGACCAAAGTCCACCACCCTAACCACTAGGCCACTCCTCCCCTGTTTTCAGATCTTTCCAGGTACTTGTGACCTGAATTGGCCACTGTTGGAAACAAGATATTGGGCTTTATGGACCTTCAGTCTATCCCAGTATGGCAACACTTATGTTCTTATGCAATATCCAGAAGGTAGGAGGAAGGGTAATATATTTGGACATATTTTTAGCATCTCCCTCCCCCCAAAAGTAATTTTGGCTAAAGTGAGAGGTGCAGTGAATTCCCTTGAAGAGGCGAGTCCACAAAACAAGGGGCTATTGTAGGGAAATGTCCTACTGGCATGTATAACAAGTTTGAAGGCTAAGAACTTTTTCTGTGAGATCTGTGGATTTATTATTTTAGTGAATTATAGATAGTGGCTATGCATCTTTATGTGGTTTAATTGGTAATTTGATACACCTCCAGACATCACTGATTGATTTTTGGCACTGAAGGGGATTATTTTGAACAAGTGTCCTTTTGAAGATTATGGGGCTTATTGTATTATTATTGTGGAGGGTTTTTTTTTTTAGGGGGGGGGGGGGGTGACAAAAACTGTAGCCTTCTATATTAACAGCTTTTTAGTATTTTTGACTGAGGTCTTTTTTCTCCACATCTTTGATGCCCACAATTTTACACATTTTGTTTTTATTTTACATTTGTACCCCGTGTTTTTCCCACTCATGGCAGGCTCAATGTGGCTTACATGGGGCAATGGAGGGTTAAGTGACTTGCCCAGAGTCACAAGGAGCTGCCTGAAGTGGGAATTGAACTCAGTTCCTCAATTCCCCAGGACCAAAGTCCACCACCCTAACCACTAGCCCACTCCTCCACTCCATTTCCCCTGACAACACAAAAACATTCTTTGAAACTGTAAATAGATTTTCATGGCAATTGAGGTCACATTATTACTGTGATGTCAAATTTGTTAGCATTCCTAATTTCTGATAGCAGATCACCTGTCTGTTGACTGACACAGTAGACAATAATATATCATCTATTACTATTCTCTTCCTCTTTGGAAAAGAGGAAAGGAAAAGGGGATGGGACTTGACATACCTGTGGATACAATCAAAATAGTTTAACATATTATATTCCAGTATTATTTTGTACCTGGGGCAATGGAGGGTTAAGTGACTTGCTCAGAATCACAAGGAGCTGCAGTGGGAATTGAACCCAGTTCACCAGGATCAAAGCCAGAAGACCTAACCACTAGACTACTCCTCCACTCCATAAATATTTCACAATACATCGTGTTCCCATCCTCTGACTCAGTGCCCTCCTTAAAATATTGCATTACTCCTCCATCCAGTTTGACCCACCCCCATCAATATAGTTTGTATCCTAGTAATTCATTCACTACCATATATTCTAACTCGCTCAATTTGTTTTTAAAGACTTCTAGCATTTGCATATAGACATTTCAAAATATACTTCTGGCAGGGGTAATTTAGAATTAGATACCGAGCATACTGCATCCTTTGTGTAAAAACAAAAAAGTATGCATTGATTACATAGCAGGCAAACTTTAAGCTACATTAAAAAAAAGAAAATGTGTGTGTTGAGATTGGGAGAGAAAAAAAATGCCACATGTACATTTGATCTTCATACATATATTATTTTACACACCATTGGCCACCTGGTGCAATCAAGCAGGAAAATGGACGTTTAACAAATTTCCTTTGCACTTGATCATTTTCAGTCTCAAAGCATGCAAGTTAAACCCAGCTATACAACCTGAATAGTTGAATTGCCCACATAATGGTATGACTACCCTTGCAGACATCTTTTTTTGTACTTGAAAAAAAAGATTTTTTTTTTTGTCAAACAAGTATCTCTCTTCAAATTCTTTACTCTATTTTGTTGTTTTACATGTACTAGTGCTTATGCTCATTAGATTACCCATTTTTTGAAAAATGCTTTTCTTGCCTTTAATAGCCTCTTTCACAGCACCACTTAAACATGCTGGTGTTTAAGAGCTTTAGAAAACAATTTGTAGGCTTCTAAAACTGGTGATAAATGCCATATACATGCCTTGTGCAAAACATTAACCTCCCTCCCCCCAAATGTCCTCATTTCATTGTAGTAATATAACAATTACAGTAGTAGACTATGAACCAGGAACGCCAGGGTTCAGATCCTGTTGACGCTCCTTGTAACCTTAGGCAACCTTTCACTGCCTCAAGTAACAAGATTAAATTGTAAGCCCTTCAACAAGTTACAAGCTAAATCCTAAGAAATGAGTCATCTTTTTTTCAAGTTAATAAAACCACCACAGTAAAATTTACCTTCTGTCACTTATTTCAAAATTAAGGACCACTTTTACTAACGTGTTTAAAAACAGGCTTAGCATATTTTCATTTGGGACTTTCTAATACGCTAAGCCCATATTTAACGCATCAGTAAAACAAGGCCTTATTTGCAGGTCATGAGCTGTTACTAGCGTACAGCAAATGCAAATACTTAGCACAGGAGCAGTTACCACCCCTTATTTATGAGGCAGTAAATGCTCCTGCAGTCTGAACAACACTTCCAAGCCCATGGCATGCTCCCTCCAAAAAAAGTGCACTTAGCATGAGGGAAACGCCACATTTACTTTATTTATTTACTAGTAAAAAAAGGCCCGTTTCTGACACAAATTAAACGGTCACTAGCAAGGTTTTCCTTGGAGTGTGTATGTTTGAGAGTGACTGTGTGACAGAGTGAGATTGGGTGCGAGTGTGTCTGAGTGAGACTGGGTGCGAGTGTGTCTGTGTGTGTGAGAAAGTGTGTGCCAGGGGCCCCCCTCCCAGTTCCAGGGTCGCCCCCCACCTCCCTCCCAGTTCCAGGGTCGTTCCCTCCCTCCGACTTTCAGGGTCGTTCCCTTCCTCCCTCCGACTTTCAGGGTCCCTCCCTCCCGAGGATTCGTGGCAGCTGCCCACACACCCTTCCATGGGGCACGGAGGGGCAGCCGCCGCCTGCTTTCCTCCTCTGCAGCGCCGCTCCAACTCCTGAGATTCCCCCTCCCCCAGTGCAGGAACGTGCAACACAGCAGCACACTCTCCGTGGTTCTGCCCCCTCCGCTCATGCCCAAGGAGGACTCCGACGTTGCGAGGCTCTTGGCTGCTCCGCCCAACGCTCGTTTCTCTTTCAAGCTCTGCCTCTGCCCCTGTGCCCTGCCCCTTTTGCTCCTCCTCCTCTGGCGTTCTACATGACATCAGCCTGGGCTACGGAGCCTAGCAGACCAACTCCGAAGAAGCCACGGACACAGGCAGCAAGACGCATAGAACGTTGGAGGTGAGAATTATTATATAGGATGTTTTGCTCATACCTTTTTCAGTAGTAGCTCAAGGTGAGTTACATTCAGCTACACGGGGTATTTTTCTGTCCCTAGAGGGCTCACAATCTAATTACCACAAAATGCTTTGACGTGTTTTGCAGGATGTGTTTTCTCACGTGCTAAGTGCACATTACGGCTTAACGCCTTCTAGTAAAAGGCCAATAAGTGCATTATGATCACTAGTAGATTCAGCATCATTGCATTGTTTTATATTCCAAGAACTAGATCATAAATAGCTCCTCTATTCTAATATTCATTAGAGAAAACTGTAGTTTTTTTTAAATTCACTAGTGCCTGTGTATACCCTGCATCAAAATATTGTCCACCTGAACTCAGCAGATCCAATATAATTCCTAGACGGCTGAAAAAGAACGAAGTGTTCTATTCTTCCCTCCTCCCCCAACCTATACATATAATCTGAATAGGTTTATTATTAGGGCAAGAGATTTTCTAAAATATATGCAAATGATATTTAGCTTGATCCTGAGTTCTGTCCATGGAAGACTGAAGCACTAGCCTGCAGGCGATTGCAGGGTTAGGTATCAGGCAATAGCTTGAAGCTTAACTGAGGGAAGTCTGAACTGAGTTAGGAAATCTATCCACATACTTAGCCCTATGGCAGTAGCTCCCAAACCTGGTCCTGGAGGCACCCCAGCCAGTGCGGCTTTCAAGATATTCATAATGAATATTCATGAGAAGGATTTGCATATGGATATCCTGAAAAAAACTGGCTGGGGTGCCTCCAGGACCAGGTTTGGGAATCCCTGCCCTATGGTGATGAATGCACATCATGGATAGCGTCATGGATTTGGAATGGACTATGACAGTGGTTCCCAAACCTGGTCCTGGTGGCACCCCAGCAGTCAGGTTTTCAGAATATCCACAATGAATATTCATGAGATAGATTTGCATGCTGTGGAGGCAGTGAATGCAAATCTCTCTCATGAACATTCACTGAGGGTACCTTGAAAACATGACTGGCTAGGGTGCTTCCAGGACCAGGTTTGGTCTATGAAATTCTTGTACTACAAATTTTCTAAGGCTTTCTTTTTACTAGTCAGTTATGAATGATCTGCCCATTCCTGGAGAGGAATGATTTGGCCACCTGAATTCACTTTCTCATTAGCACTAGACCGTATTTCAGTTACGCAAGTATCCTTGGGGTACGCTGCAACACAATCAAAAATTTAGCAACTTTAGTGTTAATTCCCTGATGTGACTGAATTTCATCTTTCTTACATTGGCTCTCTGTAAAGTATTGGCATAAATGTACATTGTTCTTTGCTTTTAAAAGCTGCCATTGTATTTGAGAGAATGCTCTGTCCACTATAGTTACCTTCAGCCAGGGATTCTCAACCCAGTCTTTGTGACACAACAAGCTATTATATGCAAATCTACCTCATGCATATTCATTATGGATATCTTGAAAACCAGACTGGCTTGGTCTGTCTCGAGGAGTGAGTTGAGAACTCCTGCCTTTGGATGGTGGCATATCACTGTTTTTTTTTCATGGAAGGCTTGGCTAAAGCAATGGTTCTCTTTAGCCATCATGGCACACCAGCCAATGAATATGCTAGAGAAAGATTTGCATTACACCGAGGTAATGCATGCAAATCTGTATCAATTCATATGTATTGAGCTTATCCTAAAAACCTGACTGGCCGATGTACTCCAAAGACTGAGCTGAAAAGAACTGGGCTAAAGAGTACTAAAACAAGTGCCGTTTCTAGTGATATGCTTACTTTGTGGAACTTTTAGTGTACAACATATGGGAGATTAATTTTTTTTTAAACTACAGACTGCAAGTCTGAGAGCTATTGAAATGGTGTACATCGGGTACAGCAGGTACTTTTCTGTCCCTGGAGGACTCACAATTTAAGGGCCTCTCTTACTAAACCGCGCTAGCGATTCCTGGCACAGCAAATGCACTGCAGCCTATGGGATGCGTCGCATTTACCATGTGGGAATCACTAGTGCAGATTAAACAAGAGGCCCTAAGTTTGTACCTACCTGTTTAGGAAACAGAAAATAAAATATTTTAAAAAATCTTTTACGTGTGAATTTTGTTTTAGTTGACTTGGTTTCAATATATTTGCTTGCATTTTAAAAATGCTCTAAGCGGTTTTGGTAATGTGTCAACCAAGTCTGAGCTAATAAAGGAATACAAAATGAAAATAAAGATGAGGCTTAACATCAAAACAAAGCAAGCAGGACATGTTAAATGGAAACAAGTCTTTATTAAGGAACTTTTAATATCAGAAAAATAAAACTCTTATAATTCTCTTTACAGCAAATATATATCAGTGCTTTGGCCATCATAAGTTAAAGGCCCTTTATCATAAAATATATGGTTTTTAAACTTTACTCAAATTGAATTTATAACCCCTATGACCTCCCTACATATACATAACAAAAGTGTAGTAAAATTAGCAAATACTAAACTATATCGATAGTTTGTGGTTTATAGAAACGGTACACTCATCTAATGTATATTCCTTGGCTTATTAGTTGCAGTGTACGATGCAATACAATATAAAATACATGCTTGGCGAACATTCGTTCATACTACAAGACGGCAGCTAGAGATTACATTTCAATACTGACATTTAAACTATTCTACAAGCAATTAGCATTAAAGTTATGCATTACATCATAATATGCCATCAAGGCAACTCTTATACTTGAAAAAAATAAAAACCGTTATTTGTAAACTTTTATACGAAATGTAACTCTTCAAGTGGAAATAAAAAATAAAATTTCTATATATATATATACTAGTTCAATAAACATAGAATTTTAAAGTTATACTGACAGAAAATCTTTTCTTTTGCCATGGGAAAATAATGCTTCCAAAAAATAATTAGTAGAAAAAAATCCATCAGGAAATCATTATAATTTCAATCTGAGTTCAGATTTAACAAAGCAATTGGTGTCCCACAGGTTGAAATGCAAAAGTAAAAAGGAGCATGATAAAGTAAGATTATTCCTTGTGACTGGACATTTGACTTTTGATATTTAATAAACTGATTGCAGGCTGAGGTCACAGCTGCTTTTGTAAATTTTGGGAGGGCACACAGCTAACCCTGTTCCCACTTTCCCTATGATTGCTAAAATAAAATGTATACATAATATGCAAGATGGACGGGACATAAAAACTGCTTCACATTAAACTTATATATACCAGTTAAAAGTGTAACTTTTAAGAGTAGTTTGGTAAGACTAAGGAAAGGAATAAAAGCATCCTTCCTATTAGTCAAAAATATGCACGTCCCAATGCCCTTGTTGAAATGGAAGAAATCCTATTGGCAGATTTCTTTTCCATTAGGTTAAGAAAAGCAGTGGGTAAGAACTCACAATTAGTGAAAAATTTACAAAAAAACTGCATAATTAGGCAGAAGTTATTATAAGTTAAAAGGAAGAAACTGTTTTACAAGAATGGCAGTAGAAACAAGGCAGTATTTAAAGTTATCTTGATAAACTGAAAATGGCATAACCCTTCACAGCACATTATATCTCTGTTAGAACTATAAGGTTAATGGTCTAATTAAAAAAAAAGAAATAAAAAGAAAAAGGAGTTAAGAATCTAATACAGTTCTTGTGAAAGTCATAATTTATATGCTCTTATTAATTTTTCCTCCTTATTCTCAAATCATAAACCAGGTGTCTAGCAAATCAAAAGTGGACCAGAGACCAAACAAGGGTTTAGTGTTACAATAGCAGCTTTTTTTAGATAATAAATGGATGAACATTAGCCTAATTCTAAGACAGTTCAATGACAGTTATAAGAATCTGTAAGGAAATTTAGTAAGAGGGGGGTCTGTTATACCCATGCCATTAAAAGTTTAAGAGTCCACAGATCTAAGAATGGATTCGGATTGCCTGAGTAACAGCGGTCTGGCAGACAGGACACATTGGTGTTTCTCTTTCACAGATTTTGTTAGCACATTCAATGCAGAAGAGGTTGTGGCCACATGGAACCAGGGCTGCAATGATTTCATTTTCAAAGCATATCACACAGTCATGCTTTCGTCTCGACTCTGGAGGTGAACTTGAGGTGGAGCCACCATTGGAAGAAGAGTAGCTGTTGCTACCATTGGAAAAAGCAGGGATGTAGATTGGAAGGCCAGCCTGGTTGTTCATAGCAAGAGGGTCACTTCTTACCCTCCTGGCAAGTGGATGTTCCATACTTTCAAGAAAAGTAGGTGACAGACTTCCTCTGCGTTGAGCCTTCATGCATGCTGTGGGATCACTGCCAAACCCTGAGAGTGGATTTGCTGGCTCAAATGGTGCCCAGATGGTTTGGGAAGGTGCTGGCAAAGAGTCAAAGGCAGGAGGGTCAACCACCAGATCTTCTGAGCCTACAGATTGGATTGTATCTCCAAACCAGAAGCTTCCTGTGCTAAATGGGCTAGTTGGGCTGAAATCTGCCAACCTATTGCTTCCAAAGAAAGAATCTGTAGAACCACTTCCTAGAGAGCTAGAGCTATCATTTCGATAATTTGAAATCATTCTAGTACGGCCAGGAGCTGCTGGATTAGAGGTCAGCCAAACAGATGTAAAGTTGCCACTTTCAATGCTGACATCTGTACCGTTGTAATGGAAATCATTTTCTTCATTCAGCTCAATATAGTTTCCTGTGCGCATGGCAATATGCATTTCTATTTCTTCACGTGCTCGATCTACATTTTCGGGCATTCCTGTCACCTCAAAGACTGGCTCCTTGTCTCTACTAGGAGTTACTATGTATGTGTGTGTCTGCTGCTGAATTCGTTTGATGGTAGCGCCTTTGGGTCCAACCACGAGTCCAACTACACGATAAGGCACCCTGACCTGGACAGTGGTCTGCCCTGGCAGGTTGGGTGTGCATGGTGTACCCCCAAGGGCAGGACCATTTTTGTTACGAGATGCTCTGATCATGGAAAAGTGCTCAGCAGCTGACAGAATCTCCCGTTTGGCCATGGCTACATCTTCTTTCCGTCCAGTGACTACAAAAACTGGTTCTTCTCCACGAACAGGTGTTTTAATGTAAGTGTTTGTCTTGGCTCTTAGTGCTTTGATTTTGCAACCTATTTAAAAATATGAAAAACAGAAAACATTTGTAAGAATTTATATTTCAGAAACATTTCAATGTCATTATCAGTCTTCTCTCCTTTTCCCACCAATCATGTGTTACTGGTCAGGTAATAGCCCATAGCCATTTAAATACCAAATCATAGACAGGAAGGATATTTCCTGATTACTGTCGTCATGCAGAGTTGAGAGTCTCCAGCTGATCTGAAACACTGGTAATTATCTCCATTCCCAGATATTATGCTTATTTCAATTTGAGCGCATCCTGCACCACAAAGTTTGGTCACTTACCCAAACACATTCATAAAATAAGTAAACAAACACAATCATGAAAAATATACTCTTCCCAATACTATTCTGACAATCAATCCAGTAATTCCCTACCCTCTTACCAGAGGAATTTTAAATTTAAAAGGAAGGGCAAAAACTAATTTTAAATTGGTTGTTTATTCTTCTGAAGACCTTTACAATGGAGTAAAGTAATTCTGAAGTAAACAGAATACTGGAAATCTAGGCTCTTAGAATATAACCAGGATTATCCAAGAAGTTTTAACACACACAGTTGTGGATCAGTAGAAATCAAGCATTTTTCCTGCTGAAGGTCCTACTGAGGACTTGCTATATAACAAGTTTTTCAGTCATTATGGGAGAGATTTTATATATAGCAACTAAAGAAAAACAAAATTGGTGCTGGTTTAAGCCTGATAATTGGTGCCTAGATTTAGGCACCGATTATAAAATGTGCTTAGTTGATATTTCGGCGCCTAAATATGCCCATCCATTTACACCAACAAAAATGTGGCATAAATCCCAGCGTGCAGATTTAGGCGCACTGGGCCACATTCTATAACTAGGTGCGTAAATTTCAGAATGCCCATGAAATGCCCACTTCCCCGCCCCTTTTTGCCTACAAGCATTAGAAGTTCAGTGCACATCGTTACACAATACACAGCGAGTTGTGCGCCTAACACCAATTAATGCTCATTATTGCTTGTTAATAAGTGCTGTTATCAGCCCTCATTAGCTTATTGAGCTTGTTAAATTACAACTACTGTTACAGAATCCGCGCCGGGCTATCTATATAGAATCCAGAGGTATACCTGCAATTTCCACCTTGACAAAGAAGTTACCTAAGGTGCAGGATTGTCTAGACTTAACTAGTTGCTGGATGAACAAATTTAAGCTTAAACACTGATAAAAACAAAATTTATATAATTCGTTAACCCAGTTCTTAACTTAGGTCATATTCTCAAACAAAATATTCTTTTTGCCCTACAATTAAAATCTTTGGAGTCTATTTGGATCAGCCCATCATGTTAATGATCTAATAAAAAGGTTCTTTTTTGTTGATGAGGAGGAGAATTAGGAAATTCTTTGAAGTAGAACAACTTACACAGTAAAACAGTAAGACGGAAAGATCTGAACGTTCCATCCAGTCTGGCCAACAGTCATATTCATTATCAATTCAAGATTAACATCAACAATGAACTTGATATTATATACTTCATCATGGTCTCTCTTTGGTGTTTCTGGGACGTAGACCGTAGAAGTCCACCCAGCTCTGTCCTTATGTTCCAAGTATTGGAGTTGCCGTCAAAGCCATTTTACTGTAAACTGCTAGAACGCATTTTTTAAAAATATAGCAGTAAGTAAATCAAATCAAAAATATTCCCCATAGTCTAATGCAACTCCTGGAGTTCCAGGTATTGCAGGGCACCAGGTGTAGGTATCCTTAAAAGATACAGTCCTGTTGCACTGTGAACACCTTTTGAAGATGCCGAGAGTCTTCTTTTGATATTTCTCATCTAGAAAAATAAGTTGCGGCAAAATCAAATGACTCAATAAGAATTCGCTGGCTGGGAGCTCAAGGCCTATAGATGTCCCACACTAAATAAGAAAAAAAGAAGCAAAACTTGAAAGTGACAGAAAACCTAAGGATCTACCAGGGAACTTGTGAAGTGAATCACATGGCAGAGGCAGGACAGCTGAAATAAAATAAGGAAAATAAAGATAGTAACTGAGGTAACCACAATTCCGTGCCTATGGAAAAAGTTTAGACTGAGGAGTTCCCACATGATAGAACCCCTTAGTCACATAGTTTCTCACAATTGTACCACAGAGAAGAGATTTAGCTGAAACTGCCCTCAACATCTAAGAAGACAGGACTTTAATCAGTCACACCCCTGCCCCAGGTAAAAAATAAGTACCTGTATATAATATGTAAACCACTTTGAGTGTAACCACTGAAAGGAGATATCAAGTCCCACTCCCTTTCCCCAATGAAAAAAAAAAAGGTTATGCATTTCAAACATCTATTACACAGTAATCCTATTATATTTGTGTTATCACCAAACTTCCATCATGGCCAGCAATTAGTACAGGCCTTGCTACTCTCTAAACTAGACTATTAATCTGGGTTCACTGAAGCAGTCAATCCAAAAATTCTAACTATTCAGAACATTGCAGTCAGATTAATTTTCTCCTATATAATAATTTGCACCTCAAACGTTCCATGTCTGTCTGCCTGGGTTCGTAACATCTCCTGATGTCAGCCAGCCTCCAGCGTTTCATTCACCTTCACTGTCCCACCCTTGCGTCAAGACGCAATGACGTCAGGAGGGATGTTACGAACGGAACGGAAGCCAGCCAGAGAACGTTCCAGTACAAATCGAGGGGAGGGGAAGAATCGCTGGACATGGAGAGGAGGACAGGGGAGAGAGAGAGAGAGAGAGAGAAAAAAAAAAAGCTTACAAGACAGCCTTCCTAGGGCCCGTTTCATTGTTGAGGAAATGGGCATGGTTCCACTAGTTTAAAATGTTCTATTCATATTGTGTTGACATTGTAAGTAGTATACTATGCTATACTTCGTATTATTTGAATATTTTTACTGCTGTAATTGTCTATGGCTTATGATTTATTCTTACTGTACACTGCTTTGAGTGGATTCTTTCAAAAAGGAAGTAAATAAATCCAAATAAATAAGATCTCTGCTTAATAAGTTACACCGGCTGACTATACAAGCTAGAATTCACTATAAATTATGCTGTATGTTATTTAAAATTTTATAAGGGGTCTGTCCAGACTATCTAGTTCCTCTTACTGAATTTGGGAAATTTAATAAGCTTTGAAGAACCTGTATCTTTCTTACTTTGCTTTACCTCCTATTAAGAGCAACATTTATTTATTACATTTGTATCCCACATTTTCCCACCTATTTGCAGGCTCAATGTGGCTTACATAGTACCGTAAAGGTGTTCGCCCAAGTCCAGTAGGGAAACAAATACAAGGTGGTGATGTGGTCGAATAAAGGTACGTGTGTTTCAGGCACAATTGGGGTCGAAGAGAGGGAAGGTTATATAGTGTCCAATACGATCTTTGGTTTTGCTGTGTTGCAGAGTTTAGTCATTTATATTGGGTCGGTAGGGTATGCCTTTTTGAACAGGTTGGTTTTTAGCGATTTCCTGAAGTTTAGATGGTCGTAGATTGTTTTCACAGCTTTTGGCAATGCGTTCCATAGTTGTGTGCTTATATAGGAGAAGCTGGATGCATAGGTTGCTTTGTATTCGAGTCCTTTGCAATTTGGGTAGTGGAGATTTAGGTATGTTCGTGATGATCCGGTTCTGTTTCTGGTTGGTAGATCTACGAGGTCTGTCATGCATCCTGGAACTTTGCCGTAGATAATCTTATGGACCAGGGTGCAGATTTTGAAGGTAATATGTTTTGATTGGGTGCCAATGCACTTTTGAATCGTTTTTTGCCGAATATCAGCCTGGCTGCTGTGTTTTGGGCGGTCTGGAGTTTGTGAGTTGTTCTTTACATCCCGCATAGATTCCATTGCAGTAATCTGCATGGCTTAGTACCATTGATTGTATTAGGTTACGAAATATTTCCCTTGGGAAGAAAGATTTTACGCATTTAAGTTTCCACATGGAGTGGAACATTTTCTTTGTAGTGGAGTTTACTTGGCTCTCAAGTGCAAGATTGCGGTCGATTGTAACACAGAGTATTTTTAGGCTGAGATAGGGAGGGTATGGTCTGGGGTGTTTATGGTTGTGGGTTTGTACTTATTGTGTTGGGATGAGAGGATGAGGCAGTGTGTTTTTTCAGTGTTCAGTTGAAATGAATTTGCCCGTTTAGACTGAGCTTGATTTCATTTGGTGATTTCTGTCAGATCGTGTCTGAAGGGAATGTAAATTGTGACATCGTCTGCATAGATGAACGGGTTGAGGCCTTGATTGGATAAGGACTTGGCCAGTGGGATCATCATTATGTTGAACAGTATTGGTGATAATGGTGATCCTTGAGGTACTCCGCAGTCTGCTTTCCACGGTGGTGATATGTTTTAATTTGATTTTACTTGGTATGTTCTGGTGGTTAGAAAACCCTTGATCCAACTAAGTATATTTCCACCAATCCCGAAGTGATCTAGGAGTCGTAGTAGTATATGATAAACTAAAGTACTTGCTGTGCAATATACCAAGATTTGGAAGCTGATATCCTCCTATTTTAATCAGTTTTCTAATTATGCAATATTTAGGAAAAATTTCAAAACATTCTTCAAGAGATATCTGGATTCATTATAATGGGAAAGGGAAATGGGACTTGATATACCGCCTTTCTGAGGTTTTTGCAACTACATTCAAAGCGGTTTACATATATTCATGTACTTATTTGTACCAGGGGCAATGGCGGGTTAAGTGACTTGCCCAGAGTCACAAGGAGCTGCAGTGGGAACTCAGTTCCCCAGGATCAAAGTCCACTGCACTAACCACTAGGCTACTCCTCCACTCCCTAACACAGAATTTATGATGAAAATTGCTAATAACTATACTATTTTTTTTAAAAACTTTTGTCTACCGTTTTGTATTTTTTTTTTACATGTATGTAATTGCCTTATTGTAAACCACTCAGAATCAACTGGTATAGAGCGGTATATAAGCCTTTAAAAAAAGTTTTCAAAGATCAAACTATGAAACCTCTTATTGACACAATTCCCACACACCCCGCTAGTCAGGTTTTCAGGATATCTACAATAAATAATCATGAGAGAGATTTGCATGCAGTGAAGATATGTATTAGCATGCACTTCACTGTGAGTATCCTGAATACCTGTCTGGCCAGGTAGGCCCCAAAGATTGGGCTGAAAACCACTAACCGAGTTTTTTTTTTTTTAATCTAGAGGGAAGAGGGGAGGCCGTGTTTGGAGTACAAACATGTCACAGGTTTGGAAAGAATAATAAAGTGAAACCAACTGTGATAATAAGTAAAACTATCATTGCGTTCAAGATCTGCATGATTGTACACAAAATCATTCACGCAGAAGCCCCAATCTACATGCTAAACCTCGTGGACTTGCCTCCCAAGAACGCCATAAGATCATCCCGCAAATTTCTCAATTTGCACTTCCCCAGCTGTAAAGGACTAAAATACAAGCTGATACACGCTACCACCTTCTCTTACATGAGCACGCAGCTGTGGAATGCATTACCTACAGCCCTGAAAGCTACTGACGAAATAACTAACTTCCGCAAATCTTTGAAGACACATCTCTTCAACAAAGCCTACAAAGAGAACCCATAGCCTCACAGAACTACCTCACCAATCCATCCAATCTCTAAAGTCCACCTTCCATACTATCCTGCCTAACACCTTTCTTCTGTCTTCCCTTACTTAATCTCTATACAATACTAAGTGTATGTGATATCATGGAATGACAATGTCATAAACTCTGTAAGCCACAATGAGCCTGCAAATAGGTGGGAAAATGTGGGATACAAATGCAATAAATAAATAAATCAAAGGATAGATTTCACAGTTTAACCACAGGGTGCTACCATCTCTTATCAATAGGCATTGCTATGCTTCACCACTACTTTACAGCTTTCTTAATCAGTAAGTTTCACAGTAGAATTAAAGAAAATTAAAATACAAATCTAAATCATTAAGAGGCAGCATATCAAACACAGAAACTTGGGACGGAAGAGCAGGTATGATGGAAAAAGCATGCAGAGCACCCTTATGGAAGTATTTCCCTCTGTATGTGTCTGATCGGGAATATACAGAGATTCTCTAATAGCCAGCCCAGTAGGGACAGGGGTATGGCAGTGTGGTTGGAAGGCAGCCATTTATTTTATTGTATTAATCTGTGTGGGGTTAGAGAGATTTTTGCTGCTGCTATCCATTTCCTTCCTCATCCACATCACTTTACAATGGCTTTCTAATGGCATAATCCTTACTTTACAAGGGGCTTATTCTGTGTGTATATGTTTTCAGTATCTACTGGACACTAAAGTCACATCTTAATTCACTTAGGGCCCCATTTGCTAAGCCGCTCTGTAAGCATGCTAGCTTTTCTTTTATGTGCGCTAACGCTAGAAATACCCATATATTCCTATGGGCGTATCTAGAATTAGCAAATGCTAAAAACACTAGCACACCTTAGTAAACAGGGCCCTGATATTTTACGCTAAATAGAAAGAATGAAGAGCATCTTAAGATCAAAACAAATTAAAGGAAGAAATCATGCAAAAATCTTTGTGTCTTTACATTAGAAGGACAAGATTAGGCCAAATCCTTTTCCATGATGTTATGGAAGAAATAATCAGATTAAAGTAAGTCTTCTGGTAGTGGTTCTGTATAGTGCCCCTCAGGACCATTTTCCATCCGGTTATGAGGACTGCATGATTACTTCTATTTTGTGCTAGTCCAAAAAGGACCTGTTTCAAGAAAATTTGTTTTTTTAAAAAGCAATCTAGTAGTCCAATTTATGTTTCCATTTCATTCATGAATTTGCTTTTCACACCAGGATAAATTTTTTTTTTTTTAAAGTTTAGTCCATAGCGTTCTACATCAGTTCCAGATAATTGTGCTATAACGTGGCTGTGGCTATGCCAGCCAAGTGGGAGAGTAAGATAATGCTCCAGTCGTTGTGGATACAAAAATAAGACTTGCCACACTGGGTCAGACCAAGCATCGTATTTCCACCAGAGGCCAATCCAAGACACAAATACCTGGCAAGATCCCAATAAGTACATAGCTTCCATGCTACTTACTTTCAGATATCTGTCCAAACTTTTTTTTTTTTTAAACTCAGCTATACTAATTGCTTTTACCATATTCTCTGATAACAAATTCCAGAGATTAACTGTATTGAGTGACAAAAAATATATTTTCTCCATTTTATGTATCTCTAATATATCCAGAAATGTTCTTTTATGTCTCTTGCTTTAAAACCATCATGTATTTCATCACCATGTAACCCAAAACCCTCTGTAAAACCAATTGTATGTTCTCTTCTACCTCCAGCATCCATGAAGAATTGTAAGCCACATTGAGCCTGCAAAGAGGTGGGATAATGTGGGATACAAATGCAATAAATAAAATAAATAAAATAAATGTACTACTTAGTAACTAAATGCAATACCCTAGTCTTTGTACTTCTTGAAAAAAAAAAAAAAAAAAAAATCGGGCTGCACGTTAATTGCAATTAACAATTAACCGCCCTCCCTCCCCTGCAGTCGGCCCAGCATCTCTCTCTCTCCCCCCCCTCCTCCGGACTGCCAGCAGCTCTCTCTCCCCCTCCCCTCTTCTCCCGGTTTACCTTTTCATTTTCAGTAAGTCTTCACCCTGCAAGCAGCCATATTGAAATGCTGCCTCTGCTTACATGGGGCCTTTCCCTCTGACCCATCCCACCCCCTTTTACCTCAATTTCCTGTTTTCAAAAGGGAATGGGACGAGTCAGAAGGAAAGGCCAGGTGCAGGAACAAAAGATTTATACAGGTCCACTGGATCTTAGGCAGAAAATCTTGTATCATATATCTATTTTAGTTGAATGCTCTAATGCATGCTTATTAGGTGTATTATTAGCATTATGCAAACACTGTATTATATCTTTGGTATTTGAATTCCAGTGTTATATTTTTGATACTGTTTCACAGTAGTTCTAAGTTTCAAATTTATTGTTTTCAAGTTTACCTCATTTATTCTTGGTTATTTTATTAATATTATGCTATTAACAATCGTACCTACTGTACACCGCCTTGGCTGAATCTTCATAAAGGCGGTCAATAAATCCCAATAAATAAAATACATGGATTTTACTCAAAATTGTGGAGACTTTTTCCCACACTGGGAGTACTTAAGTATTACCACACTGGAACAGACCAAAGGTCCATCAAGCCCAGCATACTGTTTTCAACAGTGGCCAATCCAGGTCATAAATACCTGGCACGATCCCGAAAATGTTCAATACATTTTATGCTGCTTATTCCAGAAATAGCAGTGGATTTTCCCTAAGTCAATTTAATAATGGTCTATGGACTTTTCCTTTAGGAAGCCATCCAGACCTTTTTTAAACTCAGCTAAGCTAACCGCCTTTACCATATTCTCTGGCAACGAATTCCAAAGTTTAATTACAGTGTTGAGTGGAGAAAAATTCTCAGACTAGTTTTGAATTTACTACCTTATAGCTTCATCGCATGCCCTCTAGTCCTAGTATTTTTGGAAACAGTAAACAACTCACGTCTACCCGTTCCACTCCTCTCATTATTTTATAGACCTCTATCATATCTCCCCTCAGCCGTCTTTTCTCCAAGCTGAAGAGCCCTAGCCGGTTCAGCCTTTCCTCATAGGGAAGTCGTCCCATCCCCTTTACCATTTTCGTCGCCCCTTCTCTGTACCTTTTCTAATTCCACTATATCTTGACATGCGGAGACCAGAATTGAATTCAATATTCGAGGTGTGGTCGCACCATGGACTGCTACAAAGGCATAACATCCTCACTTTTGTTTTCCATTCCTTTCCTAATAATACCTAACATTCTGTTTGCTTTCTTAGCCACCGCAGCACACTGAGCAGAAGGTGTCAACATATCAATGACGCCGCCGAGATCCCTTTCTTGGTCAGTGACTCCTAACGTGGAACCTTGTATTATGAAGCTATAGTTCGGGTTCCTCTCACATGCACCACTTTGCACTTGCTCACATTAAACATCATCTGCCATTTAGACACTCAGTCTCGTAAGGTCCTCTTGTAATTTTTCACAATCCTCTCACGATTTAACAACTTTGAATAACTTTGTGTCGTGAACAAATTTAATTACCTCACTAGTTACTCCCATCTCTAGATCATTTATAAATATGTTAAAGCAGCAGTCCCAGCATAGACCCCTGGGGAACCCTGGGGAACCTTCTCCAATACTGACCATTTAACCCTACTCTCTGTTTTCTATCCTTTAACCAGTTTTTAATCCATAATAGGACACTACCTCCTATCCCATGACTTTCCAATTTCCTCTGGAGTTTTTTCATGAGATACTTTGTCAAACGTCTTTTGAAAAATCCAGATATACAATATCAACCGCTCGCCTTTATCCACATGTTTGTTCACCGCTTCAAAGAAATGTAATAGATTAGTGAGGCAAGATTTCCCTTCACTAAATCCATGTTGGCTTTGTCTCATTAATCCATGCTTTTGAATATGCTCTGTAATTTTGTTCTTTACAATAGTCTCTACCATTTTGCCCAGCACCGATGTCAGGCTCACTGGTCTATAATTTCCCGGATCCTCTCTGGAACCTTTTTTAAAATATTGGCGCTACACGGGCTACCCTCCCATCTCCCAGTACCACACTTGATTTTAAAGATAAATTACATATTACTAATAGTTCCACCAGTTCAGTTTTCAATTCTATCAGTACTCTGGGATGAATATCATCTGGTCCAGATTTGCTACTCTTCAAATTTGTCATATTGCCCCATTACATCCTCTAGGTTTAGAGAGATTTCATTCAATTTCTACGACTCGTCAGCTTTGAATACCATTTCTGGCACTGGTATCTCTCCCAAATCTTCCTTGGTGAAGACCGAAGAATTCATTTAATCTCTCCACTATGGCTTTGTCTTCTCTGATTGCCCCTTCTACCCCTCGGTCATCTAGCAGTCCAACCGATTTTTTTGCCGGCTTCTTGCTTTTAATATACTGAGGCAGCTTGGACAGAGAAATCATATTAATTTGTTAATTCTGTTTAAGTTTGGTTCAGTCCTGCAAGTGATAGAATGCCATCTGGGTTTAATTACTCAAATGTCTAGCTTTTGCTAGACTAGAGGTTAGAAAGGTCAGAGAGAAATGAAACTTTCTTTGTCCCTTTTTGAGTGATGGATTGTTCAAAGGCATAATAAACCACATCTGGATGCCATTCTAAGTAAGGCATACTGGACAATCTCGAGGGGATCAGCAAGCAAGCTGTTTTAAAAGATTAGGCTGAATGCTGTTTAGAAGGAGATAGAGTAGATTTAAATAATTCTAGATAATTTAGATTTTGTCTTATAAGGAATTCTGATTTTTGCTTATTTTAAAATATGTTTTATTCTGTTTAATTAATAAGTTTTATTTCTCCCTGTAAAATATCTTTTCAATTCAGTGTCTGACTTTCAAGTGAGATTTGTCTGCAGTTTAAGAGGTCATCATCTGGTTTGAATTATCCACAGTCCTAGCTAGGTGAAAGAGGTCAGGAAAAGTCAACTCTTCTCCTTGATGGATTATAGCTAAGTGTAGGACTGGTCTCCTGAAAGTAATAACAAACCATGTCTGTGTGCCATTAAGCAAGATTGGCCCCTTAATGAATGCCAGAGTCCGGTTAGTATTTTAAGTTAACTGGGAATCTGAGAATTTAATAATAATAAAATGCAGGAGATAGGTGCCACATTGTCTAGTTTGAGAGGCCCCAGGTCAAAGGTCAGTTTAGGAAATATCTCAAACCTATGTAACTGATATTTTTGAGTAAATGTGTAGAGATAATTAGTTCAAGACAGGGTAATCAATCTATTCTTTACCATCTGGTGAGAAAGGGGGGCTAGAGGGGTTTAGGACAATATATAAATGAGAACAGAAGCAGCTTACGTTAGACGAGAAGGAACCAAGACAGGAGACACAAGACACAGAGAGCTGAAGAGAAGGAGAGAGCTAGCGCTGATGTCCTACTTTGTTTGCTGGCAAATAAAGAAGATTTCTCTCTCATTCTGGTGTGTGGTATTTGACTCCTGAAGTACCACAGATTCTGCTAACAATAGTGGTAATTCCTGCAACAATACCTAAACAAATTTTTACTATGTGTTTTTGCCTCCAACGCAATCTTTATTTAAAGTCCCTCTTTGCATAAGACTTCACCTTTACCACAGTTTTGGACCACCTACCAACTGGATAAAAGTGAACACTAGATTTGCATCTTATGAGAACACTGGATGCATATGCTGCATAACTGATGTTTATGGTCGCTATATATGGTCAGTATCCCCCAGATTCTATATGGCGCGCCTAGCGTTTTGCGCTGAAATCCAAGCTATGCTATAACAGGCATAATTTAACAAGCCAATCAGCATTAACAGCATTTAAGCAATAATGACCACTAATTGGCAATAATTAGAATTTATGCGCACAACTCACTAAGAGTATTCTGAATCTCAGTGTGCAGGCAAAAAGGGGCATGTCATGGGTGGGGGCCAAAATTTACATGTGTAGTTACAGAATATAGCCCAGTGCGCCTACCTCTACGCACAGAAAATTTCCACCATGTTTTCGTTGGTGTAAATGGACACACATAATTTTAGGTGCTGGGATATCAACTAAGCATATTCTATATACTGCACCTAAATCTAGGCATCATTTATAGAATACAAAGGCAGAAATGTTTTCTGCGTGGATTTTTTAAAGTGCTATATATAGATCCCCCCCCCCATTTACTGTGATTTATATTAGTTCTGTGATATATTGATAAAAATAATAGATCGTTAAGAAGTGCGTAGTTTACTAGATATTTTATTATTATTGAAACTACTTTATATTGTATCCCTCAATTTGTTTGTGTTTTAATTAAGAATATAAGGGAAGTTGAAAAGAAAGATGACCACCGGGAAAGGTGGAAGGGGGGGGGGGGGGCACAGAGAAAACTGTGAGAGGATACTATTGAAATTTATGAGTGGAGTGGTTTGGCTCAATCGGGCACAACTAACTTTTTGAACACTAAGCGGTCCTTTTACCAAGCTGCGGGGAAAAAGGGTCCCGCGATAACAGCGGGGCACTTTTTTCTATGTGCCAGGGCCCTTTTAGTGCAGAGGGGAAAAAAAAAGCCCCCAGACACATGGCCATGCGACAGGGAGCCCTTACCATCATCCACTGAGGTGGTAATAAGGGCTCTTGTGCTAACCCGGCGGTAACCAGGCAGCGCTTGCTGACGTCCGATTACCGCTGCCAAGTTATTTCCAGGGTTTTTCTTTCCCCCCCAGAAATGGCACACACACCCAAGGCAGGACTACCGATGGTGGCTGCGCTGGGCTGGCAGTAGTCCCGGAACAGCAAGCGGTAAGCCGCGTTGGGCTTACCGCCTCCCTGTAAAAGGGCCCATCCCATTAGAGGACATCCCATGAAGTTTACCAGCAAAAAACAAATCTTAGAAAATGTCTTTCACTGTATACAAAAATTGAGGAAACTGTTACTTGAGGGTGTGGTCAAGGTAATTAACAGAGGGGTTCAGAGATTTGGACAAGGTACGACCATACAAATTTATTAATCAGGTATATTTGGGGAAAGTCATTGTTTATTCCTGGAAATAAGCTGTAATAGTACTTGGACAAACTGGCCACTGTTTGAGACAAGATTATTAGGCTCGATGGACCCAGGTCTAGTTGAGCATAATTCATCTTCTGTTCCATTTTACAATTGCCCTGTCAAGCCTTCTTTTTTTGTTTTGCCTACCAAATTTTTTTTTTTGTTACATTTGTACCGCGCGCTTTCCCACTCATGGCAGGCTCAATGCGGCTTACATATTGTATACAGGTACTTATTTGTACCTGGGGCAATGGAGGGTTAAGTGACTTGCCCAGAGTCACAAAGAGCTGCCTGTGCCTGAAGTGGGAATCGAACTCAGGTCCTCAGTTCCCCAGGACCAAAGTCCACCACCCTAACCACTAGGCCCTACATTCTCTCTTCCCAATTTATTTAGACTCGGGAGGATATTCTATAAATGCACCTATTCATCACGGACTTACCTGAATCTCCACTACCCAAATTGCAAAGGACTTAAATACAACTCAACCCATGCGTCCAACTTCTCTTACATAAGTACATGACTGTGGACACACTGCCACAAGCTGTGAAAACAATCTACGACCATCTAAAATTCAGAAAATCACTAAAGACTCATCTGTTCGGAAAGGCATACCCGACTGACCCAACATAAATGCCTTAACTCCGCAACACATCAATACCAAAGATCGTATTGGACATTATCAAAGCCTCCCTTTCTTTAACCCTACGTGCCTGAATCTTATCTTCCCTATTCCACCCTAACATCCAATTGTATTTGTTCCCTACCGGACTTGGCGAATGACTTTCGGTATTATGTAAGCCACATTGAGCCTGAAAATAGGTGGGAAAATTGTAACAAATAAATAAAAAAGTAGGCACTTTTCTTTTATAGAATACTTTATTAACAGGCCAAAAATATACCTATACGTTTAGATGCAGTTATATACATCAGCCCCTATACTGAGAAAGCATGCTCATAGATTATAAAGTTTTATAATTTACACAAGGAACTGGGTTTTTTGCCCATACACAGCTCACTAGAATGCTCACCTACAAAGTACACACCATTGAATATTGGCGTGTACTTACAGAATAGTGTGCTGGCCAGAAATGGTTTATTTACATGCATGCGTATTCACATATGCAAATAAAAAACTAGAACATGATTTGTTTATATAGAACTATCCCAATGGTGCCCACATCAGAAGGAACTTTTAAAAACTCAAAAGCTCTTGTTAAATTAGGGAGTTGCCACATTATGAATTTAAATATAGGGTCTTCTGGTGCAAATCATGGAATATAATCATAATAAAAGGCTACACGAGCCATTACAAATTAGGGACAAAAATATTAGATGATTCATGAAAAAATATCAAACGAAACCAAAATGATTACTTGAAGCATTACATGTTAAAAAGAATCTTTCTACAGTTATTTGCTCAAACTTGTAAGCTTCATTTTATAAACAAGACTAAGGAAACTTTCAAAAGATCTCAACATTAAAATATCTACATATGTCCTCTTGCTTTTTAACAGCAACCAGACACAGTTTTGGAAATCAGATTCCCAACTGTAAAGAACAAAGAAAAAAAATCAACTACCTTGATATGAAATGCAGAAGCATTTTTTCCCCTCAGTGGCCTATCCTTTAGTTTCCCTTCAAATATGGAGTTACTTCCTCTATCAATGACTTACTCTTGGAGAAGATTTCTCTCAATATTTTAAGTGATCAGAAAGCATGTCTGCTTTTCTTATGCAAAATACAAACGTCAAAAATCAGTGAGAGGGATTAGATCCAGAATTTGTACTTCCTAAAATTTCTTTATGTTGCAAAAACCCAGAAGCAAACTGACAGGGATATACACTCTGGGAATAGTTATTAATTAGAACAGACAGCTTTGACAAAAACAGGATGGCTTGGCCTAGGATTCCTACAACCTTATGGTATGGATAGATTTTTGTCCCCTCCATTTTTGGAAATGATGTGTACTATGCATTAATGCGATTCATAAGAACATAAGAATAGCAATACTAGGTCAGACCAATGGTTCATCTAACCCAGTATCCTGTTTCTAACAGTGGCCAATTCAGGTCACAAGTACCTGGCAGAAATCCAGATAGTAGCAACATTCCTTGCTACCAATCCCAGGGAAATTAGTTGCTTCCCCATGTCTATCTCAATAGCAGACTATGGACTTTTCCTCCAGGAACTTGTCCAAATTTTTTAAAACCCAGATATGCTAACTGCTGTTTACATCCTCCGGCAATGAGTTCCAGAGCTTATTTGTTGGGTGAGATATTTCCTCCTATTTGTTTTTAAAGTATTTCCATGTAATTTCATTGAGCGTCCCCTAGTCTTTGTCTTTTTCATACAATCTATTCACTTCTACTTGTTCTACACCATTCAGGATTTTGCACACCTCAATCATCTCTCCCCTCAAATAGCAGAAACAATGATGACGTAAAACTTCAGTCTTTATGCAACTGAGGTAATCATTAATTCAGCAATTAAAGCTATTTTACATTTTTTTTTAAAGATGCAGAACAGTAAAGCAGCAATGCTTCCTAGACACTAAGCGCCTAAATGAAGTTGCATTTCAATCTCTCAATTTTAGACTAAAACCCCTAGTAAGTTCCAATAAGATTTAAGGTAACTGACATTCCTAAGAAAGGAAATGCACCTTTATTGACTTTGCCACAAATGCCCACCTAATTGTTTCCACATGGCCCACACACAGCTTCAGCTTATTTTACACTACTTCTATACTATTTCTGTATACTTGATTACGCAACAGAAACTGGCCTTCCATAAAGCAAAGCTGCTTACCTGCAGTACGTTTTTCTCAGAAGACATGTGAAATCGCCAGTCACACTAGTAATGGCACTGATTACAAGAGAAATCTCTGGGTACTTTCCAAAAGCTAAAAGTCCCTTGTGAGTATCAGTGACAGCTCCTGCTTCTCTGCAATGAAGAGCTCAACTCCAGAGGGTAAGGAGGGTGGATTTGTGCTTGCTGCAGCTTTTTCCCTTATTGTCAGGGAATGTATTATGGACATCTCTAATTAAATTTGGTTTTGTTATGGTTCACTATATTTTACAACTTTACAGTTTTATGTAAGTGGTTGGCTGGTGTCCTCTAGCCAAAAAAAGAGAAAAGGGGACGGGGGAGCAAGATTAATCCAGCAAAAGCAGCCCCCGAAGTAAGGACTGGGCTGTGCAGGAAGTTGGGGGAAGTCTCGCAGGACTTGAAATCATGAGACTTCCCCAACTTTCTGCACAGCACGGCTCAAGCACCTGTAGAGCCTGGCTGTGCAGGGAAAGAAAAAAGATTTGAGGCAGTGAAGAAAGAAGGGAAAATCTGGAGACTGAGTTGTTGAGGTAATCGTGGGGTGGGTCTGCGTTAAAAAAAAAAAAAAAAAATCAGCTGGTATTAGAATGCTATTGATGTGTTAAAATATTAACACATTTAACAGCATTATTAACATGCTAATTACCCACCCTTAATAAATATTACTTAAAATAGTAACAGGCTTGATCTACCTTATTCTATTCTGGATAGGCCCATATGGTCTTTATCTGCCTTTCGTTTTTCTAGGTTTTTATTCTTAGGCTTTTATATAGTCTTATCTATGACTGTCATTACCAGACAGCAAGTAAAGGCTGTGTTATCACACACACTACTACTACTAATAGCATTTATATAGCGCTACCAGACGCACGCAGCGCTGAACATTTGACATAGAGAGACAGTCCCTGCTCAAAGAGCTTACAATCTATTAACTCAAATATAGAACAGATAAGGCTCATAAAGCCCATCTACTTCCTGGTGCAATGCCACAGATCACTGTTGATCTCTGCTCAAAATAGATGGCAAAAATCTTTGCATTAAGGCTTGTTTATCTTTCTTGGTATATGGCACTAAGGGGGGGGGGGGGGGGGGGGGGGACTGGCTGCAAGGTACCCAGAACTGGTTTGGAAAGCTGTGTACTAAAAAACACCCAAAAACAAATAAAAAAAATCAAGTGATAAGTATGACAAAGATGAAACTAGTGTATTTTTCTAACCTTCGTACAATGAACTTAACTAAATGTAGTTTTAACACATTCACCTACTGAAGTTAGGTTAACCCTTTCTATGAGCAGCTCAACAACATTTAGCTCTTGTATGTTTCTGTCAAGGTACAAATGAGCATCCAACACAGACCTCTAACCTAGAAAAATAAAATGTTAAAGAGTCCACCCATTTTTTTCCTCCAACGAATGGTATGTTTAAATAGAGCAGACGGAACTCTTGAATCTATGCTCCAGGACTTCTAGCTGAATCATAAACCAATATTCTAATCCAGAATTTCCCTCAACAGCTGAACTCTACAAATTAACCAGTTTTAATACCGCATGTACACAACTATACTTTCATGAAAATTCATCATGACCATACTAGGCAGCAACCC
This sequence comes from Microcaecilia unicolor, assembly GCF_901765095.1. Lineage (NCBI taxonomy): Eukaryota > Metazoa > Chordata > Amphibia > Gymnophiona > Siphonopidae > Microcaecilia > Microcaecilia unicolor. The sequence continues at coordinate 53,089,456 of NC_044032.1, forward strand.
TGATTGAGACAAGGAGCTTATCTATAAACTGATGGTCTCTAAAAAACAAAGAAACAAAAACCCCAGTGAAACCACTAATCACATTGATAGGTGACACCATAAGTGGACCCAAATCAAGAAAATAAGAAGCAACATAATTACTGGCGAGTTAGATGCAAAGCATTGATAAAGAAGGCTAAAAGAGAATATGAAAAACTTGACACAAAGGCAAAAACTCATCAGCAACAAGTTTTTTAGGGACATCAGAAGCATCAAGCTTGCAAGGGAATCCACGGGACAGATGTCATGAAGGAGCAAAAGGGGCACTCATGGAGGACAAGGCCTTAGTGGAGAGACTGAATGAATTCTTTGCTTCAGTCTTTACGAAAGATGATGAAAACCACTTCTGATACAGGTAGATCTCTTACAAGGGTGATGATGCAGAGGAACTGAAAGAAATCTCCGTGAACCTGGAAGATGTAATGAGCCAAATCAACAAATTAAGAGTAGTAAATCATCTGGACCAGATGGTGTGCGCCCAAGGGTACTGAAAGAACTCAAAACATGAAATTGCTGACCTGCTGTTAATCTTAACCTGTCATTAAAATCGTCTGTAGTACCTGAAGATTGGAGGGTGGCCAATGCTGATTTTTATAAAGGGTTCTGGGGTGATCTGGGAAATTACAGACCGGTAAGCCTGACGACAATTCCAGGTAAAATAGGGGAACTATTCATGGGACAGAGTCAGCACGGTTTCAGCCAAGGGAAGTTTTGCCTCACCAATTTGCTTCATTTCTTTGAAGGCGTTAAAAACTTGTGGATAAAGGTGAGCCGGTTGATGTAGTGTATCTAGATTTTCAGATAGTTTGACAGAATTCCTCTGGAGAGACTCCTAAGAAAATTAAAGTCATGGGATAGGAGGCAATGCTCTGTTGTGGATTAGAAATTGGTAATTGGACAGAAAAAGCATAAAGTGTAATGGACATTACTCTCAGTGGAGGAGGGTGAATACTTAAGTGCTGCAGGGATCTGTAATAGAGCACTGCACGGGAGCGGGGATGGTGGGATTCCCATGGGAATCCCCTCCAGGTCTGCAGGGATCCCGCAGGGATGGACCCGGGTCTTGCAGGGTCCTCACGAAAATGCACAGCGATCTGTCTCCCCTCTCCCCAGCTGCAGGGTACTCTCCTGGCACATACGTCAGGCCACCCTGGTGGTCTAGTGGATTCTTTGGAGCAAGAAAGATCCCCACTCTTTCCTGCCTTCTGTCGCTGATCCTCTTGCTGCCGCACCGTTTCTTTAAAATGGCTGATGACTTCTACTGGTTGACTCCAGTGAAAGCAACAGATATTTTTTTTTTTTGCCCAAGTTAGATTTCTGTGTGGCTCCTGAGCATTTGCCCCTTCCTCTTTATGCTTTACTTAAGTTTTCCAGCACGTATATATCAACAGAGGTGCACAGCATGGCTGGCTGGCTGGCCACGTTTGGACACATTAACTTACATGCACACAACACTCTGAGGTTGACTGTCGGGCCACTGTGGGGTACTGTGAGAGTCTGCCCCGCTACTTGTGGTGAAGACAGGTGGGGTAAGGCAATTTGAAAGGACACAGCACCACAACCCTTCCTCCATCATTCACAGCTCACCCTTGCAATTGCCCAGAATTATGGGGCTCTTCTGCAGAACAGCAGGAAAACGTTGAAGGGGAGGAAGGAAGAGAAAAAACACTTGAGAGGTGGGAAATGACAAAGTGGGATGGGACAAAACGGATGAGATGAATGAATAGGGAGAAACAGAAAATGACATATAAAAGCTATGTCTGCCAGCTAAATCAACTACCAAGCTCTATAGATTAGCTGGTAACATTGTTTTAATAAAATAAATGAAATACAATTCCTCTCCTTCAGAGGTAGTCTGTACTCATCATATGCTTTCTTGAATTCAGATATATACCATCTTCATCTCCACTACATCTACTGGGAGGCTGTTCCATAGACACTGCCCCTTCTGAAACATAATGCTTCCTTAAATTATTCCTGAGTTTATTCCATTTCAGTATTTTTTTTTTTTTTGGGGGGGGGGGGGGGGGGGGGGGGGAATTGGGGAGTATGCCTTGGTCAACTTGCAGAACAGAATGCTGGGGCAACTGCACGAAGTTTCAAATTTTGCCCACAATCAGTGGCGGCTTTAGGAGGTAGGCAACTGCCTAGGTCTCCAAATCCAACATGTATTACCGACAATGCAAGTACAACTTGGAACAAAATATAGAAAAATCAAATTATTTCTATGTGCTAAAACTCATTTTACCGATGTAAACAGTGTACAATATATTATGCTGCCACTGTAGCAAATCTGATGATGTAATCTGTATATGAGCTATCAACATATAATTTGTATAAATTACTAATGCCATTAAATCCCTCTGTTTACCAAGACTGCAGATCCTACTTGAGGGGTAACTTCCTGCACGTAGCATCAAAGATCCCTACTCTAGCTCTAAAGGAAGCAAGGACGTTTTTATAGTCAGCATTTGCTAGCAGAACTGCAATGAAGCACATCGCTCCAGAGAGGCTGGAGCTGCTGCATTCTACCAAGGTAGGAGCTTAGTGTTGCTCTGTTTTCTGAATAATCTCATAAGACTTCCCAAACGGCATAGCTCCAGCTCTCTTGCACTGCTCACAGTCACTGGGAAACATACAGTTGACAAGTAGGGTAGACCTTGCAACATAGAAAATAACAGTAAAGAGCATACATCTTACCCAATATGCCTATTCATATTATGTACTAATTTCTACTGTTCCTTCTCCCTTGTTCGTCCCATGCTTTCTTGAAATTCGGATAATTTTCATCCTCACCACCCCTTTTATAAACAAGTCAATCCCTTTCACATACGATATGGATGCTGAGCTGATAAATGCCAGATGTGTGGTATATACTATAAAAGATAGGCAGCAAATTTGACAGATGATTAGGTAGCAGATACTGGGAGAAGCATTAAGTATGTCAGTATTTCATGAGCGGCCAACGTGTTGAAAATTGAATGGCTAGTTTTCATATTGCACTACCCTTACAAACTTTATATTGCTTTAGTTACTATGCATAATTGTTTGCTCTGACACCTTTTGGACACTACATTGGTGGTTGTTTCTGATTGTGACGGTTATACAAACAGTGACAAAAAAATAAATGGGTCTGGTACTTTTTAATATTGTGAATTACTGCAAGATATTAATGAATGTATTAAACTCAATGCACAACTAATCACTGTCTCCCCTACAATCTAAAAATTCCTTCCTCTTATTTCAGTGCACCTGAACTATAACCATGTCACTTTGTTAAACTAAAAAAAATACTCATTTATTGCAAGATTGTATTGTAGGTTTCAACAGAAAAATGATTAGGAATAACAAAGAAAAAGGATGTGTGAATGGTGAAGACTGGAGGACAGACAAGTTGAATAATAGAAGGAAGTGCAAATCAGGGGCAAAATAAAGGGGGGGGGGGGGGGGGGGAAAGCTGATTACAAAAGCTGTCCAATGCCCTTTCTAAAATTCTTCAAGCAGACATTTCATCTACAAAGTGCAGGGTCAAGCCAAGAGTATGGACCCCATTCTAGCATGACAGATGGTGGAACCTTGGAAAGAAAAAGCGAATTGTGAAAAATCTCTAAGTAAAGTGTAGTGCTAATTATCCTTCTTAGTGACCATCTTGCATGCCACTGTTCTGGTCTATTCAGTTCACAGTGACCTGTCTGATGTCTACCCAACACATTACACTTAATTTGCAACTACAGAAAGTAGCTTCCCCCTTCCCCATGATTAAAATTAATAAAGACTTAGGAACACACTACTATGATACAAGACAGACCATTAATGCACTGTCTTTGTTCTCTGCTGAGTAACACTCTATCTGCTGCCTTCCAAGCATTGCCAGGGGAAAGAGAATGAGACTTGATATACCACCCTTCTGTGGTTACAAAGCGGTTTATTTTTATTTTTGTTACATTTGTACCCTGCGCTTTCCCACTCATGGCAGGCTCAATGCGGCTTACATGGGGCAATGGAGGGTTAAGTGACTTGCCCAGAGTCACAAGGAGCTGCCTGTGCCTGAAGTGGGAATCGAACTCAGTTCCCCAGGACCAAAGTCGTACCTATTCAGGTAATTATTGTGTACCTAGGGCAATGGAGTGTTAGGTGACTTGCCCAGAGTCACAAGGAGCTGCAGTGGGAACTGAACCCAGTTCACCAGGATCAAAGCCCACTGCACTAACCACTAGGCTACACCTCCACAAACACTATACACTTCAACCTATTTCCATACTACCTCTAATATCTGGCTTTCAGCTCTAACCTGGTTCTGGTAAAAATTCTGTTACCAGAATTGTCCTCTTTCAGCACAGACTTTAGGTCCAAATCCAGTTACAGAAGACTTATACCTGGAAGACTACTTGGTGAATCAGTGAACCCAAGGGATGGAAGTAGTGAAAAAGCTAAAGAGGAGGATATTTAAACTGTAGGGAGAGAGACAGATACACTAAATAGACCAAACACATTAGGGCACTTGATGGAAGATAGGGAATTGAGAGGACTCACCAAGACTGTTGAAATTCCAGGTGTTAGAATGCCATAGGAACTTAGTTTTTTTGCATCTGTAAATCCATCTGCAAGCAAGAGAAGCAGCCTCTGGCCTGCATTCCTGAGAATCACAGAAGCAGCTGGAGGAATATCTATGAAAAACACCGAAACAGTAGCAGCTGAAAGAAGGAAAGATGAGCGCAGGAGGTGGAGAGAAAGCATGAGAACTGAAGGGAAGAAGTTAAGAACAAAATGTGACAAAAGCACTGGCAGACTGGTGAAAGGGCAAAATGGAGGAACGTGTTTGAAAGTGAAGGTCTAAAAGTGGATGTACTTGAGATGCAGGAATAGTAGTAAAGAAAGGGGGGAAATGGTAGAAAGAGAAAAAAAAAAGCTGAGAAATATACATGGAAGGAAGGCTAATGCGCACATAAAGAGGCAAATGGGAAGATAAAGGGGTAAAACAGGCTAGAGAGCAAGAAAAGTAGTGAGGAGATATAAAGAATTTACAAAAATCTGACTTGTGGTTGGAAGGTTTTAAATTGTATTGGATATAAAATTGTTCTTAAAATTGTGTGTAATTATGGACCTGAAGTCTGGTTATTAGTACCTCTGCACTTATTTTTACAACTACTACTACTTAGCATTTATATAGCGCTACAAAGTGTACGCAGCGCTGCACAGACATAGAAGAAAGACAGTCCCTGCTCAAACAGCTTACAATCTAATAGACAAAAAATAATAAAGCAAGCAAATCAATTAATGTGTAGAGGAAAGAGGAGAGGAGGGTAGGTAGAAGCGAGAGGTTACAAGTGGTTACAAGTCAAAAGCAATGTAAGAGTTGGGCTTTCAATCTAGATTTAAAGATGGTCAAGGATGGGGCAAGACGTAGGGGCTCAGGAAATTTATTCCAGGCGTAGGGTGCAGCGAGACAGAAGGAGCGAAGTCTGGAATTGGCAGTAGTGGAGAAGGGAACAGATAAGGATTTATCCATGGATCGGAGCGCATGGGAAGGGGAGTAGGGAAGGACGAGTGTGGAGAGATACTGGGGAGCAGCAGAGTGAATACATTTATAGGTTTGTAGAAGAAGTTTAAACAGGATGCGAAAACGGATAGGGAGCCAGTGAAGCGACCTGAGGAGAGCGGTAGTATGAGTAAAGCGACCCTGGCGGAAGACGAGATGGGCAGCAGAGTTTTGAACCGACTGGAGAGGGGAGAGGTGACTAAGTGGGAGGCCAGCAAGAAGCAGATTACAGTAGTCTAAACGAGAGATGACAAGGGTGTGGATGAGGGTTCTGGTAGAGTGTTCAGAAAGAAAGGGGAGGATTTTACGGATGTTGTAAAGAAAGAAACGACAGGTCTTGGCGATCTGCTGGATATGAGTAGAGAAGGAGAGAGAGGAGTCAAAGATGACCCCAAGGTTATCTGTTATTTCATACTTTTGAAAACAATGAGAGATGGCAGCTCAGAAGATATATATGGGAGAAAAAAAAAAGAACCAAAAAAAAAGATAAAACACAAGGAAAAAAAATTAGTAAGGGAGACAGGCCAATGAGTAGAAGAGAGGTGGAGCAGTGAAAGGGGAAAGAGGACATACAAACATACACCTAAAAGGAGGAAACATTGGTGAAGACTAAGTGGCAGAACGGGAAACAGCAAACTGTGTCTACTTTGCTGGACAGTGACATATGAGAATTTCACAAAAATAAGAAGATTAAAGGTTTATAAGGCCTAGGGTTACAGTACGGGGCTGAGAACTATGGATGTCAGATTCAAATCCCACTGTAGTTCCTTGTGATTTGGGGCAAGTAACTACCCCCTTCATGGCCTCAGGTACCAAATCAAATTTAAAACCCTCCAGGGACAGGAAAAAAACTTTCTGTACCTGAAAGTAACTCACCTTGTCTGCAACTGAACTATATCCAAAATAGAGAGCTGCTTGGGAGCAGGGACTGAAGGAATCCCGCAGGGATGGACGAAATTGCTGCAGGATTTCCGCCTGAGTATAGTCAATATCTCTGATGCTAGAATGAGGCTTAGAATTCAGTGAGCAAGGCAACTGGAGCAGAGAATGAGGCTTAGAAAGAATTGAAAGAGGCAACTGGAGCACTAGAATGAAGCTTGGAATGCCCATAGAGGCACTCCTTAGTTGAATACCACCCAAAGAAAAAACCGCTGGCAGCTATTGGGGTCAGGAGGAAATGGAGGGTTGCAAGCAATAATAGCACCGAGTATGGGTAGGGATGGAGGAAATTGTGGGGATGGAATGGATCTTTGCGGGTACAGGGTAGATTCCAATAGGGATGGGTGAAATGTCTGTCCCTGAACAAATCCATTTCTCATATATCACTGCCAGCAGTACCTTATCAGAGAGACCTGTGCAGGATTGAGCTAAGAAGTTGGGTGACTCCTAACCATGTGACCCCCAATTTTTTATAATCTTAAACAACGGCATAAGATTTTTAAAAAACCAAGTGAAATCCAGCATACTGTGTATATGCACTCTGCAAAATGGGCAGGTAGATAAGGGAGACAGAGCACAAACAGTATTTTGCAAGACGATAAAAATAAGAAATGATGGGGTTAGAGCAGAAGGCTGAGAACCAGGGAAGCCAGGGTTAAAAGTCCAAGGACACTCCTTCTCCTTGTGATTTTGGGCAAGTCGTTTAACACTTGATTACCCCAAATACAATTTAGATTAAGCCCCTGGGAACAGAAAATGTCTACAGTACCTGAATATAATTCATTCTGCACTACGAATGGGTTTACCTCATATGTGACCTCTGATCCCTTAAAGCCTTCTAGCCTACCTTATTAGCTTCGTTTTAACGATATCTGATAGTCTGAGGCCTATCATTTATGTTTTACCCGTACGGTGGTATGCTTTATCTATTTCTGCTTCACCGTATCCCCCCCGACCTGCTTGCACACTCTTCCCGTTTATGTAGTTACAATACAAACCCGTCTCCAGGACCCCCCCCCCCCCACACTACCTTCTACATACACACTTTTGAGTCCATTACAATTCCCCCATCACACAGACACCCATCAATTCAATTTCCGATCCATCGTTATCTTGCCTCTACACCTCATTCCCTTGTTTTCATACATTTCCCACCCCGGGCCCGTTTTTCCACGTCAGCCTCATTGTCTTCCTCTGCACTCACTCACCCTGTCGCCCCACGATCTCGGCGACGTGCTCGGAACTGGGCACCGGGACGAACTCATTGGTGTTGACGCTCTTTCTGCGGAGCATCGAGGCCTGTTCCCCTCCTCCTCCACTGTAGGCCTGGGACAGCATGGCGAACACCGCCTGCGGGTTCACCGCTTCCGCCCCGCACAGCAACGCCACGCCGGCCTCTTGTGCCTCAAAGGCGGCGGCGGGCGAAGGCAGCAGCACCGAGCCCAACCCCGGAAGCAGCGGCGGCTGCGGAGACAGGAGCAACGGCACCGGGGAGCCCCCCAGACTATGACTTTCCTCCTCCTCCTCTGGCGGTTCGGCGTCTTCTTCCTCCTCCTCCTCCTCTCCGTTCCCGGACTGGGCCGCAGGCTCGCGGGCGGGAAGCTGCGGCAACACCGGCACCTCGCAATCAGCACGCGGCCCGGGCTCGTCCAGGCCCAGCCCGGCCATGCACTCGCGGAAGCGCTCGGGCTCCGCCAGGACGGACGCGCTGCTCGGCATGGGCTCGGGGGGGGGGGGGGGCTCCCCTCTTCGCTTTTCTTCCCGCTGGGCTCCGGCGGCCTGCGCTGAGGCTTCCTTTTTGTGTTCGATCCCCTTTGCTATTTGGTCGACTTTCTGTGGTAATAATTTAACATGTTTGCTTTTAAAAAAATACGTCAATTAAAAAAAAAAATTAAACGTCTGTGGATACGAAACTTATTAAAAATTAAAACATTTTGCTCAAAACAGATAAAGTGGGAGGGGGACGGAGAGGAGGAAAAAAAAAGCGCCAGCGCCAGAGGATTTTTTTTTTTTTTTTATACACCAACGTGCAGCAGCTTCTAATTTATTTATTTATTTTTGTTTCTTTTGTTTCTTTTTCACAAGCCGCAGGGGCGACGCCCCGGTGCAAACAGTTCGCGAATTCTCATTGGTGTATGAGAGCGAGGTCCCTGTCTTCAGACTGCAGCTGATTTGTCTGCACTTTGCTAGTCTGTCGTTTATTGGCTGTCTGGGAACGGCTCAGCCCAACAATCTTATTGGTCGCCGATTGGTTAATCGCCCACCAGTTCCTTCCCCGGCTTCCTGTCTGACGAGATCAGGATTATGGGTAGGGTAGGGGAAAATGTTAGTGCTCCAGGATTGTGACGTCAGAGGTTAGCGTGGAGATGCCGTCTGACTGCCTGTTAGAAGCGTGCAATGCACGCGCAAAAAACTCAGGCACAGTGGCACACAGGTGTCATACTTTCGTACATAATAGCTAGCTCTGTGGGTGCTCAGCCTACCCCCCCCCCACTCCCAATCGTTTTGAAATGTTAGCACGGCACCTATGCTTATATGTTGTGTTATGTCTTCATCTTCGTGTACTGATCCTCACAAGTAAAGGTTAATAAATAAAAGCAAACCGAGGCACACAAGGCAGTATCTTTTGTATTGGGCAGATTTGATACATTTTATGATTGTAGCGCAACCTGTATTAAATACATTTTGCTTAATTGATATCACCTATTGGAGAGAGCCCATTCATATGCATATGTTTCCACATATGGAAACAAAAAATAGGTGTGTATGGCTGCACCTGTTTGTAGAATTACCTGTTGGACATGTGGCCCCATCCTTGGCCACCTTTAAATCTAGACTGAAAGCCCACCTCTTTAACATTGCTTTTGACTCGTAACCACTTGTAACCAGTCGCCTCCACCTACCCTCCTCTCCTCCTTCCTGTACACATTAATTGATTTGATTTGCTTACTTTATTTTTTGCCTATTAGATTGTAAGCTCTTTGAGCAGGGACTGTCTTTCTTCTATGTTTGTGCAGCACTGCGTATGCCTTGTAGCGCTATAGAAATGCTAAATAGTAGTAGTAGTAACGAAGAAGAAGCGAGGAAAAATCACGTGACCGCGATCAGGAATGGACGTGCGGAAGGAAACACTCCTGCCAGCATAGGTGCCCGGTATAAGAGGCTTGGGGAGGCTAAGCCTCCCCAGCCCAACCGATCCCCCGCTCCCTCCGTCAATCATCTGACGTCAGCCCGATGGCCGTCGTTCCCGTCCTGCCCTCGCCCTACCTTAAAATAGTGTAATCCTCCTTGAGCGGGCGGCGCCGGCATATTTGCAAGCAGCAGCAGGCTCCAGCATTCCCTCGCATGGCTCCGCCCTTGCGGAAACACGTCAGAAGAGGGCGGAGCCATGCGAGGGAACGCTAGAGCCTATTCCGGAAGGCGGCGGAAGCAGTAATGGCGGCACCTGTAGTGGTTGCTCTTGGGCTCGGTCTGCTGCTGCCGTCGGTACCGGGCGCGAGCAGTGACTGGACCGAACTCCCGGATTTCTCGGTGCTGCCGGACCTGGACCCTGCCTGTCAGCTGGTGCTGGGGGAGGTGGCGAACAGCAGCGTGGCGCAGAGCCAGTGTCTGGTGCGCTTTGCTCGGCCTGTCCGTCTGTGCTTGGGCTACCGGGCCCAGTACCAGGAGCTCAGCTGCCTCCTGAGCAACATTTCAGCGGCGCCGCAGGTGAGAGAGAGAGCGAGGCCAGAGACTGGGAGGCGGTCTCTGGGTCCACCTCCTTCATCTGGCAGCGCTCCTCCCCTCCTCTTCCAAACTGCACCCCCTCATCTCCCACCACCCTTCTTTTGGTAGCGCTGCCTCCTCCCCCCCAGCTCCCATCCCCTTCCTCTGGCAACACAGCACTTCCCTCTTTTTCCCAGCTGCCCCCTCTACTCCAGCCACCCCTCATCTGGCTTTGCTGCTCCTCCTCCCCCCTTCCCAGCTCCCACCACCCCTCATATGGCAGTTCTGGCCCCCCTCTTCCCCAGCTCCCACCAACTCTCATCTGGCATTGCTGCTCCTCCTCCCCCCTCCCAGCTTCCACCACCCCTCATCTGGCAGCATTGCCACCTTCTCCCCAGCTCCCCCACCCCTCATCTGGCAGCACTGCCCCCCCTCTTCCCCAGCTCCCACCACCTCTCATCTGGCATTGCTGCTCCTCCTCCCCCCCCCCCCCCCCCCCCAGCTCCCACCACCCCTCATCTGGCAGCACTGGCCCCCCTCTTCCCCAGCTCCCACCACCTCTCATCTGGCAGCATTGCCACCTTCTCCCCAGCTCCCACCACCCCTCATCTGGTAGCACTGCCCCCTCCAGCTCTCACCACCCCTCATCTGGCAGCACTGACCCCCCTCCTCCTCCCCAGCTCCCACTACCTCTCATCTGGCAGCGCTGCCCCCTCCCCCCAATAATACAGTTGAGGGAACCTTATCTCTTGTTTGTTCTGTCTGTCTGTCCTAATTAGATTGTAAGCTCTGTTGAGCAGGGACTGTCTCTTCATGTTCAAGTGTACAGCGCTGCGTACGTCTAGTAGCGCTATAGAAATAAGTAGTAGTAGTATTTTCATTATAGTGTTTGGAATATGTCCACTTTGAGAATCAGGTGCTCAACATTAAATGTTTATATTTATTTACTTATGTGTGGCATTTTATCCCACATTAAACATGAATTAGGATGTTTTGTGGCTCTACATGAGAATTGTGATATTATGATCCTTGTTTCATATTGTTGACGGTCTGCATTTTCCGTATGGGTGGTATATTGGTGTGCATAGTGTTTTGTAGTTACTATTGTGGTTATTATATGCTTTGAGCAACCACTTTATTCTTTGACATATCTAATATCTAAATTTAATAAAAGGTATTAATTGTGACTTTTTATTTATTTATTTTTTCTGTGTGTTATCAGACAATTATGAATTTAAGCTCCACCCCTGGCCCCACCCCTAACCACGCCCCCTTTAGCCTCCCCAAACAGTTGGGCCACCGACCGCCTATGCCTGCCAGCGTGCTTGTTATTCAGCATATTCACAGCCTATTTGTAAGCTCTTTGGCACATCTTACTTACTCACTTGAATAAGGTGTCATCGAAATCACACAAAACGGAGGTGGGTCATTCTTCTCAATCTTCAAGTAAATGTTTAAAACAAGACCCACAAACTCCTGAGAAGACTGCAGCCATCTAGGGTCTGGATCATCAATTTGATTCAACAAAATTTGGAAGCAACTGCAGCCATAAAAAATGAAATAAATAATATGGCCTTTCAACTTAATAATGCTTCTTGAGGACAGCAAATGCTCAGGAAATGGTGCAAAATCATCTGCGTCAATAGCGTATCTAAACTGGAACATCTTAAAAAGTGGAGGACATGGCTAACCGGATGAGGAAAATTAATATCAGAAGCCTTTAATTGCCCAAATTATCAGAAGGTCAGGCGATAATACTATTCCTACAATTTTTTATTCCCAAACGTCTGGGTTTACATTTTCAATTGCCCCTAGAAATTGAAAGGGTGCATAGGGTTCCTGCACAAAAATATCCTAAAAATTCACAGCCTTGACCCATAGTCTCGAAAATATTGAGATTCCCTCAAGTTTTACAGATATTACAAACAACAAAAAGTAAGTTTTCATTGCTTTTTGAAGGTGAGAAGATTTTATTTGTAACAGATCTTGCCAAAACGACAACACACAAAGTATTGGGGCCTAATATGGCTTTATATGCGGTGGTGATGCATGTAACATATCAAAATGCTACTAAACATATTGGCCCAATATTGGGCTGCCAAGTTGAAAAAATTTTCCCCACCCAAAACGAGCCCAAAACCGGCACAAAAGTAAACCCCGCCCCCCGATGTAATCAGCCCCGCCCCCGACGTAGCCACAGACGTCACTAACCCCGCCCCTGATGCAGCCGCTGACGTCGTTAGCCCAGCCTCTGTGGGGCTTCTGTTGGACCAAATTGGACCAATAGAAGCCCCAGAAAACCGCCCAATCTGCAACGCGACTTTTTAAAAGCTGCCCAATTTCCCGCAGCCCGCAAAAATTGCCCGCAACAGGTCGCGGAAAGCCGCCAAATTGGGCGGGAAACCCGCAGACCTGGCAACGCTGATATTGGGCTAGATTCTATATATGGCACTTGAAAATTCTGTGTGGAAGAAAATTACACCTAGAATTACATCGAGCACCTCTCCACGCAGCCATTTACACCATGTTTTACTTGGCATAAATTAGGCGCAGAGATTTTAGAAATGCCCATTCCCCACCTATGGCCACACCCCCTTTTCAACTATGTAACTTAGAATTTACATGCAGCACGTTACAGAATACACTTAGCGAACTGTGTGCATAAATCTTAATGCCAATTAGTGCTGACATTTGCTTAAGATCCAATTAGTGTTGAATAGCTAGTTAAACAATTTTACACACATTGTTATAGAGTGCGCTTCGATGAGGTATGTGGATCCATCTGTCCTCCAAAAATTTTTGGAAGAAAAAAGTATTCATACATTATGAACACTAACCATTAGGCCACTCCTCCACTGAATATGAGCAAAGGTTGTGAGTTTATTGTTTGGAAACTTCAGTATTGCTATACTTTATAATGCCTCTGCAGATTTCATCTTTAAACGTCAAAGGAATTGCTAATCTCAATAAAAGGAAAAAGATCTTACCCTAGTTTAGAAAGCACCTGGAAACCGATATTTGTCTTCTTCAGGAGATTCATTTAACTGTTGAGGAATCTCAAAAGATGACTGGTGGCCAATATACTCACTGCTTTGCAGCTGCAGCGGGGAAGAGAGAAAATTGAGTTCTTACCCTAATAAGTAAGTCCTTAAACTTTCAATTAATGTCACACAAATTTGATACTGATGGTCGTTGGCCATGTTTGAAGGGCTTGATTGACAAAATTCCTATCAATATATTGAATATATACCCTCCAAATAATGATGACCTGAACCTTTTTTCACAGTATAAATAAACGGATTCCAGCCTTCACAGCATACATAGGGGTATGTTTACTAAGGTGCGTTAGCATTTCTAACATGCCCTTAAAATTAAGGCGCATAAACGCTAACGCATCTATACATTTCTATGGATGCGTTAGCGTTTAACGCTCGTAAACCATTTACATGCATTAAAAATGCTAACGTGCCCATAACGCACCTTAGTAAACACAGGCGCTACTCACATTGGTGGCAATTTAAAATTTTCCCTTGACCCCTTCCTAGACAGTACCTCTCAAAGTCTGTTGAAATTGTGAGCAATGGCTGCTTTAAGGCAATAGTTGGTCTGACATTTGGAGACTTCTCAATCCTAAAGGCAAAGATTTTATTATGTTTTTTTAAATACTCATCAAACCTATTCCAGAATTGACTACTTTCTGACCTCAAAGGACTTAATTTCAGATTTATGTGCGACCAGAATCCATGATATTACTATCTCCGACCATGCAGCTATATCCTGAATATTTTATTGGAATACACAAATTTCTTCCTGGAAACCCTGGAGACTTAATTCTATTCTTCTGAGCGACACAGAATTTACACAACACATCACTTCAGAAACCAAGGAATTCTTTAATAGGAATGGCTCTTCACCTTTTCCCATCAAATGGGGGTCACACAAAGCTTGGCTGTGTGGAGAGACTATCAGCTTTAAGGCACACAAAAGGAAGACCTTGAGAATATGAATTGATCAACAGGAGTATACTCCAAAAAAGATCCAGACGCTGTCCATAGGCTGATGAAACTTAAATTTCAATTTATAGAAACCTTAAGATCTATGGCTAATATATATTTCCACGTAGTTCGACATACTATTCTGACTCCAATAAGTCAGGAAAACTTTTATCATCCTTTTTAAAAGGCTGTCATGTGAAGCAACATATTGTTTTTCTACAATCCACAGGGAATTAACTCCTTACTTCCACTTCTGATATACTAATTGAGTTTAAGAAATTCTATGAATCACTGTATACTTTGAATGTGGTCAAGCCGGTGACAAAATGGTAGATTTTTTTATATTGTCATTCCTAAAGTTCCTGAGGATCACAGGAAATACCTATCACAACCACTTTCCTAATCAGAAGTCCTGATGGCTGTGCAATCACTACCTTTTTCAAAATCTCCAAGTCCAGATGGTATACCGTTTGAATTTTATAAGCTATTTTCTGACATAATGATTCCTCATTTACATACTTTGTATCAAGAGATATTATTAAATCCGGATTCTAAAGGTTGCTTTACAATTGCTGAATATCAATTATAAAATCTTGGCAAAATTGTTGGCGTCTAGACTTGTAAAACTTATTCCAGCCCTAATTCATTGAGATCAGGCTGGTTTCATTAAAGGTTGCTTTGGTTCTGATAACACTTGTTTCTTTTCCCATGTTCTCCACTCTGCCTGATCAATATCCTCTTCCCTATTAACAGCTTCATTGGACTTGGAAAAGGCATTTGACCGGTAGAGTGGAATTATTTATTTTTTTGTGTTACGTCAATATGGTTTTCCTGAATTTTTTGTAGATGCAGAAAATTATTATATTCCTCTCCCACAGCAAAAACTGTAGCAAACAATAGTTCTGCTTTTTAATTACAAAGAAGTACTCAACCAGATTGCCCTATGTTCCCTTTACTGTTTAATTTAGCCCTTGAACCCCTTTTAATCACAATTGGACAGTCTGATAAAGATAAGGATATCAATTTGGCTGGTACTACTATAAAACTTTCAGTGTATGCTCATGATGTGCTTTTATATCTTTCAGATCTTCAACAGTCCCTTACAGAGTTAATTAATATAACCACCAAATTTTCTACCTTTTCAGATTATAAGGTCAATTGGGAAAAAAACAGAGCTTATGCCTCTTAGAGCCCTGTTTACTAAGGTGCGTTAGGGTTTTTAGCGCCTATAGGGATATTGTAGGTACATACATGGTTAACACGCGTACATGGTTAACACATGTTAAAAATGTTAACACGCCTATAATGCTGCTTAGTAAACAGGGCCCTTAATGATTTATGTATACCATTTACTGTTCCTCAACTAAATTTGTAATGGATCACTTTGTTCAGATATTAAATATTTAGGGATATTTTTTGATAGGGATCTTTTGTTGTCATCCCCTATTAATATATCCAAGATATCTCAAAAAGTTAAAATGCTTCTCCAGTCATGGTCTCCCCTGCACCTGTTTTGGTGGGGTAGGCTTGACACCATAAAAATGATAATAGCTCGTAAAATTACATACATTCTCAGTATGTTCCCTATTCTTTCTCCAAAAAAACTTCTTTCATTCTTTACAATTGTTATGGGTTAATAAATCTGCTAGAATAGCTTTCAATAAACTGACCAAGACTGACAGTGGTGTTAATTTCCTGGACTTGATGGGTTATGATAAAGCATTTATTTTAAGACAAGGTGCAAACAGGTTTCCTCTACCAGACTCCAGTGATACTCCCAGATGGTTTCAGGTTGAAACAGCTGTACTGCATCTTCTGGATAAATTGTTAGGTGTCACATTATCTCTGAAAGTATTACATAACACAGTTATATCTCAGTCTTTAAAACTTCTGTCTTTATTAGACTAACCTGCTTATAATCGAATGAGAAAAACGCCCAAGTTCCGACCTAAATCGGGAGATGGACGTTTATCTCACAAAAACGAATAAAGCGGTATAATCGAAAGCCGATTTTTGGACGTTTTCAACTGCAATCCGTCGCGGATGCGGACAAAGTTGATGGGAGCGTGTCAGAGGTGTGGCGAAGGCGGAACTGGGGCGTGGTTATCTGCCGAACAGAGATGGGCGCATTTCACCGATAATGGGAAAAAAGTATGTGTTTTTAGCTAGAATTTAGGACACTTTTCCTGGACCCTGTTTTTTCACGAATAAGGCCCCAAAAAGTGCCCTAAATGACCAGATGACCACTGGAGGGAATCGGGGATGACCTCCCCTGACTCCCCCAGTGGTCACTAACCCCCTCCCACCACAAAAAATGAAGTTTCTCAACTTTTTATTTTCACCCTCAAATGTCATACCCAGCTCCCTGACAGCAGTATGCAGGTCACTGGAGGAGTTGTTAGGGGGTGCAGTGGACTTCAGGCAGGTGGACCCAGGCCCATCCCCCCTACCTGTTACAATTGTGCTGCTTAATGCTTATTAGTCGTCCAACCCCCCCAAACCCACTGTACCCACATGTAGGTGCCCCCCTTCACCTCTTAGGGCTATAGTAATGGTGTAGACTTGTGGGCAGTGGGTTTTGAGGGGGATTTGGGGGGCTCAACACACAAGGGAAGGGTGCTATGCACCTGGGAGCTCTTTTACCTTTTTTTTTGTTTTTGTAAAAGTGCCCCCTAGGGTGCCCGGTTGGTGTCCTGGCATGTGAGGGGGACCAGTGCACTACGAATCCTGGCCCCTCCCACGAACAAATGCCTTGGATTTATTCGTTTTTGAGCTGGGCGCTTTCATTTTCCATTATCGCTGAAAAACAAAAACGCCCAGCTCACACATTGTTGAATAAAACATGGGCGTCTATTTTTTCCCATAATACGGTTCGGTCCGCCCCTTCACGGACCCGTTCTTGGAGATAAACGCCCATGGAGATAGGCGTTTTCGTTCAATTATGCCCCTCTAAGTGTTACAATATCCACGAGTAATCACATATCACAATCCCTTATGGAATAATAATTAATTTTATTTATTTATTTGTGTATCCCACATTTTCCCACCTATTTGCAGGCTCAATGTGGCTTACATAGTACAGTAGAGGCGATCACCAATACCAGTATGAATAAATACAATGTGAGGTTATGGCAGAGTAATGATCAGTGTGATAGACACATTGGGGGTCATAAGGAGGAAGAGTTGGGTTATGTCCAGTACGAACTTTTATATTGTTGTGTTGCGGGGTTAAGGCATTTAGGTTGGATCGTTAGGGTATGCCTTTTCGAACAGGTTAGTCTTTAGGAGTTTCCAGAAGTTTAGGTGGTCGTATGTTGTTTTCACAGCGATTGGTAGTGCGTTCCACAGTTGCGTGCTTATATAAGAGAAGCTGGATGCATAGGTTGATTTGTATTTGAGTCCTTTGCAGCTTGGGTGGTGGAAATTTAGGTATGTTCGTGATGATCTTGTTGTGTTTCTGGTTGGTAAGTCTATGAGGTCTGTCATGTATCCCGGGGCATTGCCATAGATGATTTTATGAACCAGGGTGCAGATTTTGAACGCAATACGTTCTTTGATTGGGAGCCAGTGTAGTTTTTCATGTAGAGGTTTGACGCTTTCGAATCTTGTTTTTCTGAATATAAACCTGGCTGCTGTGTTTTGAGCAGTTTGGAGTTTCTTTATGATTTGTTCTTTACATCCCACATAGATTCCATTACAGTAATCTAGATGGCTTAGTACCATGGATTGTACCAAGTTGCAAAATATTTCCCTCGGGAAAAAAGGTTTCACTTGTTTGAGCTTCCACATTGAGTGAAACATTTTGTTTACAATTGAAATTGGCAATAAAAAAAGGTATTGATCTTACTTTATACAATGATATGTAACTTCTGTAACTTCTATATTATCTATCAGTCATCCTTTCCTGACTGCAGTCATGCAGCATCTAAGTTTTACCTCCTTAAACAACTTTCTGCTACTAATTTAATGCCCTTTAAGCCATGCTGTAGATGTGCTAACTTTTTAGTGCGCACTAAAAATTAGTGAGTGCTAACACTAGAGACACCTATGGGTATGTCTAGCGTGGCTTAGTAAACAGGGCCCTTAGAGTGTGAAATTCCTGATTCGAACCGGAAATCGTTGTGGTACAATACATTTCATGTATCTCATTCATCTTCATTTGCTCAATGCATGTTTTTTTATTTACCGTACAGCTAATTGGACCCCAGTAAAATCCCACTATATTAGCTCAGATATTTCTAAAGTGTGCTGGACCTGCAACGAGGCAATTGGTAATATTAAACATTTATTATTTGACTGTAAACATACACAATCATTTTGGAATGGCATATGGATTACAATAGATGATATCTTTCACTTAAATGTTCCACTTAGCTATAAGATTATTATTTTAAAAAAGATCCTGCGATTCATAACCTATCTTCATCGGAAGACTGTTCCTTATTTTCTATTTTAATCTTGTTTGCTATCAAAATCATTGTTTCACACTGGAAAGACTTAAAGATGGTTGTTTATGATAAATGGTGGAATTTCATTTTACAGACTTACAAATATGAGGCTTATTTAGCTAAATGTCTGAACAGAATACAATCTTTTACTAAAAAATGGCAGTCATTGATATCCTATATAGACCATACTTAATTGATATATCACCAGTGAGTTGATGTGTGTTCTCTTTGTTATTGCTTCTCTGATTTTATGGTTCAATGGTTTTTATTGCTTCTCTGATTTAATATTGTATGTTATATCCAGTTGTTGTGTACCAACCTTCTCATTAAGGCATCGTTTGAAAATATTTCAATAAATAAACTAAGACTGGAAATAAAAAACGAACAACAAAGACGCTATAGCTGGCTACCTAGAATAAGAGCTGAGTTGGCAAGGATACAGTATATTGGTGGCAGGGAGTCCAGACCCTGCAAGCAGGAGGAGCAGAGCTAAGCTTGTCATCATTTTCAAAGAGAAAAATCCACCTCTTGCCCTCACCTGCCCCTAACAAATAATTGCAGCAAGAAGACCAGTGTGGCCACATTGAGGTGTGGGGGAGGGTGGGGCAAGTACAAGTTTGTATTCTTCAGTTTCCATTGAGCCAAAGTCCTCCAACATAATATGCTTCTCCTATATGGTATTAAAGCCAACAAATTGTGCATCGACAGAACTCCCCCTGACCCACCCTCAACAATAGACGCAGAACAGAACTAGGACATCTCCCCATAAAACTCACCATTTAAAGAAATTTCTGATTCTAGTGTAATCTCGCTAACAGCAACATAAAGGTATATTGTGAAGTAATACTTTACAAAAATGTCACTCAGAACCTACAGCAAATATGTTAGCACTGACTAAGAAGATTCCTTCCTATCAAAAGACAGTGCCCTAAATATAACAGTTGGTCCTAGAACATCAGTTCATTGGGGGGGGGGGGGGGGGGGGGGGAGTCATGCGACCTCATCCAGCATGGACGCTTAGAGATTTTTCTCCCGCCGGCTTTCTTTCTTGATATTGTAGTATAGCAGTTCACTATCATTTTTTCGAACTGCAACCTCGCTCCCACCATGCCTAAACAGGATGGCATCAAAAACCAACAGGAACGAAGGTTCTTTCGCTGTTCTTTCTGCCTCGAAGAGGAACAAAACTGATCCATGCCTGAGAAGGCCTTGCAATTCCCACTACCATGCGACAAAGTGAGTTTTTCGTTGATAACATTAAAGCGCTACATATCCTTATGCAACAAAATTTAAACGCAGCCTCTGAAATTAAAACTAACTGCAATTTCTACTCAACTTACTCAGTTTAATGGTAGAATCGAATTCCTTGAAGTTGATCAAAATTGAAATCATGCAGCGGGAAATCGAGAACTTATCTAATAGAATGAGAAGGAATAATCTCTGAATACTAGGAGTGCCCGAACACACGGAGGGTAAGGACATAATTCAATTTCTGCGCACATTTTTTGTAAAAATTGCTGCTCTCCCAGCTGATACAATTATAGATATAGAACGCGCTCACAACATTGCGTCACGGCCTGTTCCTGGAAAAAATTATCCGCGTCCTATAATTGCTAAATTTGTTAATCATGATCAGCTGATGTCCATATTAACAACTGCTCGATCGAAATCTCCACTAATGTATGCTGGAGCTAAAAGTCTCCTGGTTCCTCATTTCTCCAAACTTACTTCTAAGAAAAGAAAGATGTTTCTAGAAATGCGCCCCAAGCTAAAAGCCATAGGCACTCAGTATGGTCTCTTTTATCCTGCAACTAAGCGAGTAACACTCCCAAAATAATACCAAACATTATACCGACCCTGTTGATTTCCAGAAATTTCTTGACAAAAGCGCTTCTGGCATCTCATGACATTATTGCTGATCAACACGCTTATAAGTGCTTCACTACCAATCTCTGGCAAACTCCTTGATGCAGAATTTATTTACTGCTATATGTATTGCCTTTTCAATAACATATTAACATATGCTGGCTTAAGCTCTTTCCGAGTGTCTGCTCTGGGCGCATGTGCCCCAAAATTGGTTCCACTTTTTTTATTTGGATTATATCTCTTTTTCTCCTTTTTCTTCTTTTTTTTATCTCCCACATATACTGAGATTATCCATCTTGCTCTATACTCCAGTTTTTTCCTATTCTTGAGGAATACAAACTTGCCAATCATCTTCAATTTTTTTTTATCATGCATATAACTGTTGACATTGAATTGATTAGCTGGATGCAAACTTTCTACATACCTAATGGCGAAACTACAAATACTTTCCGTTAATATTAAAGGGATCTCCAACGCTATCAAAAGAAATAAACTCCTAGTATATTTGAAAAAGAAAAGCTCTGATATTTGCTTTCTTCAAGAAACTCATTTAGATGCACAGGAAGGCTGTAAGCCCTAACCCACCTATGAAAAGACAGTGCTATATGTATTAACTGGGTTCTGGAGCACCAATATACCTACTATTGGGAAACTAGAACAAGCTGCACTGTTACACATTTCTACACAGACACTGCATGCTAGCAGAATTCTTCACCTCAGTCGCATATGCAGAACATGGAAAGAACCTCATCTATATTTATTTATTTATTATTACACTTGTATCCCGCATTTTCCCACTAAAAGCAGGTTCAATGCGGCTTACACAGTAGTAGGTAATACAGAATTTTTAGATAAGGTAAGAAATTAAGTATATGGATAGGTAGAGATAGGCGATAGAGAGGGGGGTAAGGTAGGAGATAGAGTCTGGGTCAATGTCGTTGTCTCTTCGGTATATGTTAGATAGATGGGTTCATAAGATTAATCTGGGTCCTTTGGGTAGGCTTGCTTGAATAATTGGGGTTTTAGTGCTTTTCTGAATGGTAAATGGTCATGGATTGCTTGGATAGGTCTAGGGAGTGCGTTCCAGAGTTGGCTGCCCAGGAAGGAGAAATTGGATCCATAATAAGTTTTGTACTTGAGACCTTTACAGTTGGGGTAGTGCAGGTTGAGGTAATTTCGCGAAGATACTGACATGTTTCTTGCTGGGAGGTCAACCAGATTTATCATATAGTCCGGAGATTTGCCGTGTAATATCTTGTGGATTAAAGTGTGGACTTTGAAGTTGATGCGCTGTTTGATGGGGAGCCAGTGTAATTTTGCACAAAGAGGAGTTGCACTCTCAAAGCGTGATTTGCCAAAGATGAGTCTTGCTGCTGTATTTTGGGCAGTCTGAAGTTTTTTCAGGATGTGGGCTTTGCAGCCTAAGAAAATACTGTTACAGTAATCAACGTGGGTAAGTACCGTGGATTGCACCAAGTTCTGGAATGTTTTCAGGGGTAGATATGGTTTTACGCGCTTCAATATCCACATCATTGTGAACATTTTCTTTGTGGTGGATGTGGCGTGGTTCTCGAGGGAGAGGTGGTTGTCTAGTGTCACTCCAAGGATTTTCAGGTTGTCAGAAATGGGGATTGTAGTGCCGGAGGTGGTGATATTGGATGGGGGGAGTGCAGAGTGCTGAGATGAGAGGATTAGGCATTGTGTTTTTTCTTTGTTCAATTTCATCCTAAAGGCGTTGGCCCAGGAGGTTAAGATGTTCATGCCCATAGATATTCTGTCAGAGATTTCAGTTAGATTTGATTTAAAGGGAATGAATATGGTAACGTCATCAGCATAAATGAAAGGGTTTAGACCATGTCTGAATAGGGCTTTGGCTAGTGGGATCATCATTAGATTGAAGAGTATCGGTGATAAAGGGGATCCTTGAGGTACACCGCAGATTGGTGACCAAGGGGGTGAGATATCAGTAGGTGATTTAATTTGGTAGGATCTTGAGGTGACATGAGTAGCCATACTGGATCAGACCAAAGGTCCATCTAGCCCAGTATCCTGTTTCCAACAGTGGCCAACCCAGGTCACAAGCACCTGGCAGAAACCCAAATTGTGACAACATTCCATTCTACCAATCTAATACAGAAAAGGGAGCCACAGAAAAAAACCCCAACAACAACAAAAGTTGAAATAGAGACTGCCCAAAAAACCAGACTCTATAAACAGTGCAATACTGGTAAAAAGAAACAGAAAAGCATTTTCTCCTGTACTTTTTGAAAATAAAAATAGAAAAAATATACATTTTACAAAGCAGGTACATCTCAGTCCTTACAAAGTATTAAATAAAAACAATGTTTTTTCTACCTTTGTTGTTTGGGAATTTGGCTGGTCCCAGTCTTTTTTTTCCATGTTCCATGAGTCAGCCTTACAAATTCTTTTCCAGGCTGGACTTTCCATTTCTTCTCTCTTCTCATCTTCTTCCTTTCCTTCTCTACATCTATTTGGCACTGATCTTTCATTTTATGTCCCCACTATCAAATAGCTATGTATAGAGCTGTCAAGTGATCCAGTTCCAGAAGGGAGATTTTTCAACCAGTCCTAGTGTGAACTCATATCCCACATTCATGTGGGATTTGCAGTCCTTGATTCTACCCATCAAAATATGTGCTGCAGTACATCCAAAATGACTAAAGAAAATGCACTCGGACCCCTGCAAGGTTGCTAATTTGAAGATTTCAGAGATGTGCATTTTCAAATACTGTCATATTCCTAATATCAAATTCAAAATAAAATACCTTTTTCTACTGCTGTTAGAACAATTTATTTTTCAATTGCTTTGGTCCCACTGTCTCTTTTCTGTTTTTCTCTGTTTCTTCTGCCTTTACAGGGTTTCCTGCCCATCTGACATTTCTTCTGTCTCCAAGTGCACCATCCTTCTTTCCTCTGCACCACTATTTGTCATGTCCAGCATCTCCCTTCTGTGTCCTTTGTCCCTACCATACCCCCAAGTTCAGCATCTGCCCTTTCTGTTTCCCCATCTCCCCCCTTTTTCAGCACAAGCCTTCCTGGACTCCTCATCTCCCCCTTTTCTAGCATCTGCCCTCCTGGTGTCCCCATGTCTCCCTTTTTCTAACATTGCCGTGTCCCCATCTTCCTCCTTTTTCCAGCATTACCCCTGTGTTACCATCTTCCCGATTTTCCAGAATTACCTCTTTGTCCCCATCCCATCCCTTTGTCCCCATATCCCCATTCCCTCTTCCAGTAGTGCCCCTCTGTGTTCCTGTCTCCTCCTCCCCTTTCAAATAGTGCCCTCTCTGTGTCCCTATCTTCTCCCTTTTCCAACAGTGCCCTCTCTGTGTCCCCATCTCCCCATCAAAAACTGACCAGGTTGCTCAAAACCTGGCTGAACTGCTCTCAAAATAGGAGCAAAGATCAGGATCTGTCCATCAGTGCTGAGATTTTGAATAGTGCAAGTTGCCTAGTTCCAGAGGGAGATGTTAGGCTAGTCCTGGACTTCTGACTACCTCATCTTGATATACTATGGAGAAAAACATTTAAAAAGTGTCATAAAGCAGCATTTGGATGAATATCTTCTCAAAATGTTTAAAATGGTATTTTCAAAACCTGTTTTCATCTGCAGTACATCCAAATTAAAAGGGGGAGTGTGTTGGGGCATTTCAAAAGTGGGATTAGGGCAGATTTACGGCATGCCTAACACCTGGTCGTTTTACAGCTATAATGGAACAAAAAGAAAACATCCAGAGTGAAAATCTAAATGCTTTGGTCTAGACTTGTTTTTGAACTAATAAGGCACAAAAAGGTGCCCTAAATGACCAGATGACCACTGGAGGGAATCAGGGATGACCCCCTCCCACCCCCAAAATGTATAAAAATAGTACTTACCAGCCTCTATGACAGCCTCAGATGTTATAGCCAGGTCTATTAGAGCAGCATGCAGGTCCCTAGAGTAGCCTAGTGGTTGATGCAGTGCACTGTAGACAGGTGGACCCAGGCCCATACCTCTCCCTACCTGCTATACTTGTGGTGGAAACTCTGAGCCTTCCAAAACTCACCAGAAACCCACTGTACCCACATATAGGTGCACCCTTCATCCATAAGGGCTATTGCAGTGGTGTACAGTTGGGGGTAGTGGGTTTTGGGTGGGTTTTGGAGGGCTCAGCATACAAAATAAGGGAGAAATGGTGAGATGTGTACCTGGGAGCATTTATATGAAGTCCACAGCAGTGCCCCATAGGGTGCCCTATTGCTCTGTTCGGATGTCTGGAGGACCTGTCTACTAAAAATGCTTGATTTTCTTGTACTTTTTTTTATTTTAAAAGGGCCTGAAAACATAAATGCACAGAGCACAAAAACTTGTTACAATGGTATTTTTGGAAAAAAAGTAGACGTTTTGTGGTTTTCAAAATGGTCATATTTTCTATTTGGATTTGGGACATTTAGTGCAAAATGCCCCTCTATGAGACCTTAGCAGTGTAGCTCACCTGCATTTCTCAAAATTAATTGATTTTGACAGATGACACTCCCACTTCTAGATGTTCAACCAATCAGAAGCAAGGATATACCAAAGCCACGCCCAATCCCTGCCTCTTTGATTATGTTACCACCCAAACCATCCCCAGTGCCCACTCCCTTGGATGACATCACCAGATATGACATTGACCCTGCCCAAGCACCACCCTTTTTGCATAGCCATACCCCCTTGCCCCACCTTATTTGCACAGCTGCGCCCCTAACTTTACCTTCTTTTTTGCATGGCCCTGCCCCAAACCCCAACCCTTTTGGTGATGGCACAGCTACACCCCTTTTTCAAGATGATGACCACTACTGAATGTATGTGACAGAACAGTGTGTTCTAAGCCTGTAGAACTGTCTTTATTGATTCTTGAAGTGCATTTCTGTAGTTTGGCCAGCAGGTGATGCATGTTATGTTTTAAGCTGTTACAAAGAACTGACCTTTCCCTTCTTTAGTTAACACAGATAAAGGAAATGCCTGTAGTGATGTCGGCAGAGGTTTGAACTGGAAGACAAATCGCTGCTGCTACCTACTTTAAGTTAAGTCATGTAATATTGTTTGAAAAATCAGTTGAAGATGAATGTCATTTAAGATTTAAACAACAAAAGAAAATCAGCACAAAAAAAAAAAGGAAAAAATTGTGTTTTACGGGTTGATCCATGAGGATGTAAAGGACACCATTTACAGTTTGGGGCTAAGTCCCATATGGTGGAAACTTTTTAAATATCTGAAGATCCCCGGATAACAAATTATAATGCTAATATGTCCATCATTATTAGATATGCTATGATGATAAAGGTTGAGAAAGATATTTGAAAGATTATGTGTTTGGGAGATTGACCATATGTAGTGATGTAAGCATCTTTTTTTGATTGTTGTTGTTCTGGGCTCTGGTTGGCCTAGGAGCTCAATTTAATCTAGAATGTACTGACTTTTGCTCCAGCCTTAGCCAGGAAGAAGAGAGAACAGGATCTCTTTGCTGAGGCTCTGTGAACAATTATATGTCCTGATCTCCCCAGATACTGTTTAGACAGTTTTTTAATTGATCCATTTTTCAGTTATTTGTTACTGTTTGCTGATTGCACATTTCTTTTCCACTGTTCAAGTTCTGAGAATAAACATATTTGCTTGTTCACCCTGCTCGCCTGGACTGAGAAAGAATCTTGGTGGTTTGTGTGTTGGGTCTGTGATTGCTTTCTGGGAATTGTGGGACCACTGGGAGTGTGGCCTCCCATAAACTAGAAATCACTGGGGATAATTTGAGAGTGGGTGACTCGCCCAGAAGCAGTTGTGACCCAGTCAATGGGAGGAGGATGCTAGTGTAGAGCACGAGTGGCAGGTGCAGGTGGACCTCAGCTGTGCTGGGGATAGAGCCTCTAAGTGGCCACGGGGTAACCCTGGGCGGTGGCTAGACATTTCTTGACAATGTATCACGTCACTTCCTGTTTCTACCACTAGCCGCCCTCTACAGCCTCGGCAAAATTTGGTTGCACATACTGAGCTTAACCTTTTTTTCTCACAGGAAAGAAAATAGACATTTTTGTTTTCTTTTTCTTATAGTTTTTTTCTTTCAAAAGGATGTTTTGTGCTTGCTTTAAAACAGTTTTTACTGAATGACAGCTGTTTTACATTTCAAAAGAAAAGAATAGACCCACTATCCTCCTCTTTGCTTTTAGCTTACATAAGAAACCATAGAGGTCTGATTCATTAGGCTTTTCACACAGGGACAGAAGCCCGTGGGCTCTGCCTGCAAGAGCTGGTCCCCCTCTTGTTTTCAAGAGACAACTGTGTGAGATCATGCCCTCCAGGCCCTCCCATATCCTGGTCTGTGAATTCTAAAACACAGGGATAGTATGAGCAGAAATAGCGTTATACAGGGGTTGCCTGTGAAGATCAAACAGCCTGTAGCCAAGCTAATTGTTTCTGCAGTCCCTCCGAAAGGAGGCTAGGATACGCGCGTGTGTGTGTGAGTGCACAATCTCACACAATTGTCTCTTGAAAACAGGAGAGGGCCAGCTCTTGCAGGCACAGCCCATGGTGTGGGTATGGCTTGGGTGGTGATATCAATGGGGCAGGGAGTGTGCATGGCTTGGGCGTGCTTTCGCTTTTGATTGGCTGAAAACCCAGAAGTGGGTGTGTCACCTGTCAAAATCAATTAATTTTGACAAATGCAGGTGAGATACATTACTGACCTTCAATGGGTAGAATCAAGAGCTACAAACACAACACTGCTGGGTTATAAGTTCAAAACATATTGGGCAAACCCATTCATTTCTTCAAAATTCACATATGCAGGACTTAAAATAAAAATATCATCAACATAAGATAACATAAAAATATCCCGATTAGACAGCATTTCTCCCAGAGAACTCATATAGACACCAAACAACAAAGGCGAAAGAGGAGAACCCTGCGGAATTCCACAATGAGCCTCCTATGTTGCTTAAAACAGTATCTCCTTTTTTTCTAAAATTCTGAAAACAATTTCAGTACATTACCTCCCATGCCCAGAGAATAAGTTTACTTAACATTTGATAGTGATCAATGACATCAAAATCTGCATCTATGTCAAACTGAAACAACATGATTTGTTTACCACGGCATAAGATTGTAGGAATCAGTGAGGAATTTTGGGCAATCTTTTGGGTTGGTGCAGTTGTGGAGGGATATTTTTCTGGGTTGAGGAAATTTGCAGGGTGCAGGTACAATTGGGAGGGGTAATTATTGTGGGTGGGGCACTTTGCAAAGGGTTGTGCAGTTGTGGGGGGAGGTAAGGGGAGTGAGACAATTGCAGTAGAAGATTTTGGGGTAGTACCAGTTTGTGGGGTGGGGTGACCATTGCAGAGGGTAGTTTAGGTGTGGGGAAGTTTTAAGGAGTAATTTTTGTGGTTAGAGCAGTTTGTGGGGCAGTGAAGAGTTGCAGGGGTTTTTTGGGATGGGGTAGTTTGCAGATTGGGGGTAGCTTATAGGATGGAACAGTTTTTGAGATGGTGGGGCTGTTGCAGGGGGTATTTTTGTGGGTGGGACAGTTTGTGGGGTGGGATGGCATTTGTAGGGGTAGTTTATTTTTTTTAGCTGTGGGGCAGTTTGGGGGTACAGAAGTTGTAAGGGGGTGGTTTGGGGGGGGAGGGATTAGAGCAGTTTGGGGGTTTTCAAGGGTAGGGAATACCACCTTTTAAACTGCTACGTTTCACTCTATTAAAGTTTCTATGCTGCAGAAGATATAGCGCCCATGGAAATTCATTGGGCCATATTTTTGGAGGGGGAAGACATTTTTAATCAATGTATCTTTTTACCAATTTTTTCACATGCCAAGTTTCATCTAATTTTGTTAATTCTTCTCTGCTACAAAAGCTGGAACTCCTTCTTCCATAGAAATGCATTGGCTCATTTTTTTTTTTTTTGGGGGGGGGGAGCTAATTTCTCTGGAACCCCCCCCCCATCTGATTGCTTCATTTTCAAACCTGTTGTGCCTTTTCACTGGTTTTTCACTCAAGCTTTTTCATCCCATTCTGTTAAATTTTCAGTTATTTTGCCCCTAGACAGACAGCCGGCAAACAGACATTCTTTTCATTAATTATAAGGGTAAGAACTAATGTTGCAAGAGCTGATTTATCTAGCAGTGAGCGAATGGCTTAGATAGAATGTAACACCAAAAACAAGACTTTGCTACAGTCCAAATCTGAGATGAAAATAATAATTGGGAATCAAAGATACAGCCCAGGATTTTTAATGAAGATTCTAAGGGTACTTCTTGGCTCTTTTTCAGAAGGATTGTTTAGAAAGTACTTGGGGGAAGGCACTTCAAATGTGAATCATTGGAATAGAAAAGTTCTTAGCACCAGAGAAAATGTATTAGCAACAGTCTGACCAGTTCTTCTCATTAAAGTTGTTTTGTACCATAAACCTTGCTTTTCCTGGAACTCATAGTAACATAATAGTTGATAACAGATAGAGACCAAATTGGTCCAGTTAATGTGGCCAGTTGAGATTTTTCTTCTTTGGGTAGATGAGCATACAGATTCCCACATGCAACTCAATACCAACTTCTTTCCACCTTCTTGACTTTTACCTGTTATCTCTACTTTTTACCCTCCAATGCCATCCACATCCATCCCAAGAATTCCCAAAATCTAACAACTGGATAGAAAAACAAATGACTTTACTATTAACCACAGAGAATATTGGGGAGATACACTAGAATTTATTTATTTATTTATTTATTTAACGTAGTTTTTTATACCATCATTCACCAATCAGCATCGTGGCAGTATACAATCACCAGTATAAAGCAATAGATTAATAAAAGTAACCAACTCAAAAAGAGGGGACATAAGAGGAGAGGAATGCATTGCATAATAAAGGTCTCAGAAGGCACAGAAACTCAGGAGTGGAATGCACAAGGTAAGGAGACAGGAAAGCATCAGCAAAGATCATGGCCACTATATGGAAGGCTGAGTAAAATCAGAGAAAGCTTGCACAAAGAGGCATGATCTGAAGACAATGATTCAGAAAAATTGAAGCAAATTCTGAAGACAATGATTCAGAAAAATTGAAGCAAATGACTGTGAAATTGGAAGATGTATTAGAGCAAATTAAAAAGCTAAATCGCAGGAAATCACCAGGGACTGATGATTGTCATCCTGGAGTTCTAAAAGAATTCAAATACAGAATTACAGACCTGCTAATGGTTATCTGTAACCTATCATTAAAATTTGACTCGATGCCTAACTGCTGGAGGATGGCCAATATAACATTGACTGAATCTGATCCTGTGCAAAAAGAGAGGGATAATAAGAGGGGTTGGAGGTGGGGAAGTTGTGATTTAGAATTATTGTTTAAGGGTAGTGATAGGGCTGAAGGGAAAGATAGCTGGGAAATATTGTGATTGATGAGGTTGTGTTAATGAAATGGATTGGTTGGAGGTAGAGTGTGTGATTTTGGTGGGTCGTGAGCAGTCTTTGTTGGGCAAGTGGTAGGGCAGGTGAAAAGAGCTGGGAGTGTGTGAGGAAAAATTCCCACCATCCGATCCCTGTGTTTTGTGGTTATCATTGTGTTTGAGATGTGGGTTGGGGGAGAGGAGTGCCAGTGGGCAAGTTCTATTGTGCAAAAGGGTTCTGGGTGGAAAGAATGGGGTAGTCACAGCTTGCAAAATGAGGAACTTAAGATTCAGATGCAGCCAGGGGATCAAGGGAGAATATGTTTGTATTGTCACACCTCGGACCCCGGACTGCGGCCTTTACAGAATTCCTGCCTTCTCCACTCACTCGTGGCTCCTCCTTAAATGATGACCAAACATGGTCTCAACCCTTTTATCTATGCTGACGACGTTACCATATTTATTCCCTTCAAATCTAACCTGGCAGAAATTTCCGACAAAATAACCAATGGTATGAATATCCTAACTTCTTGGGCCAACACTTTCAAAATGAAATTGAACAAAGACAAAACTCAATGCTTAATCCTCTCCTCCCAATATTCCACATTCCATCCAACCACTCTCACCACTCCTGATATCACAATTCCTATATCCAACAATCTGAAAATCCTTGGAGTTACATTGGATAAATACTTATCCCTTGAAGACCACGCAACATCCATCACCAAGAAAATGTTCAACATGATGAGGATGTTGAAATGTGCGAAACCTTATCTTCTCTTGAATACCTTCTGCAATTTGGTACAATCCACGGTACTCACCCATGCTGATTACTGTAATAGTATCTTTGTTGGATGTAAGGCCCAAATCATGTAGAAACTTCAGACTGCCCAGAACACAGCAGCTAGACTTATTTATGGGAAGCCTAGATTCGAAAGTGCAACACCCCTCCGTATGATTTTCATTGGCTCCCTATTAGAGAACGAGTCAACTTTAAGGCCATCACACTAATACACAAGATCATCCATGGAGTATCACCAAGCTACATGGTCAATCTATTAGATCTTCCATCCAGAAACAGGTCACCATCTTCACGGACATACCTTAACCTGCACCTTCCCAATTGCAAAGGACTAAAGTATAAAACATATCATGCATCTAACTTCCCCTACCTAGGATCCCAACTCTGGAATGCTCTACCCAGATACATTTGATCAACTAGTGAATACCTTCCCTTTAGGAAACTATTGAAAACCCATCTATTCAAACAGATTTACTCAAATGTGAGGTTCCTAAAAATAGAACTGAGCCAGAAGAAACAGCAAAAGAAATTAAGGTGGAACAAAAAGATATGGAGGGACCCAAAGACAGAAAACACACCAAAATATCAAATGTTGAAACACATACCAGGAAATGTAAATGTAAATGGAAAGTGATGACCACAAATGCTCACAGTCTTGGCAACAAAGTTCATGACCTTCAAGCCCTGATGTTGGAGGCAGACTTGGACGTTGTTGTAATCACAGAGACATGGCTCAATGGTTCCCATGAATGGGATGCAAACATACCAGGCTATAATCTATTTAGGAAGGATAGAGAGGGTCATAAAGGTGGAGGAGTAGCTCTATATGTGAGAAATGATATCACAGCAACCGAAATGACAGGGACCTGGGGTAAGGAAGAAGCGATATGGATCACCTTAAAAAGAGATGATAGAACCTCTGTCCACGTGGGTGTTGTCTACAGACCTCCAACACAATTGGAAGAATTAGATAAAGACCTGATCGCAGATATTCAAAAATTGGGAAAGAAGAGAGAGGTGCTGTTGCTGGGAGATTTCAATCTGCCGGATGTAGATTGGAAGGTTCCGTCTGCGGAATCGGAAAGAAGTAGAGAGATTGTGGATGCTTTCCAAAGTGCTCTGCTCAGACAAATGGTCATGGAACCCACGAGGGAGGGAGCGACGCTGGATCTGGTGCTCACAAATGCAGATAGCGTGTCAAATGTCCGAGTGGGTGCCCACCTGGGCGGCAGTGACCATCAAACGGTTTGGTTTGATATGACGGCTGAAGAGGAGGGTTACCACTCAAAACTCAAAGTCCTGGATTTCAAGAGTGCTGACTTTAGTAAAATGGGGGAATACCTAAGGAGGGAGCTGATGGGCTGGGAGGACGTACAAGAAGTGGAAGGACAGTGGTCCAGGCTGAAAGAAGCTATAAATAGGGCCACAAACCTTTATGTAAGGAAAGTAAATAAAAGCAAGAGAAAAAGGAAACCGATATGGTTCTCCAAGCAAGTGGCTGAGAAAATAAAGGCTAAAGAGTTCGCATTCCAGAAATACAAAAAAAACTCAAGACGAGGAACACGGGGAGGAATACCGGAGGAAACTGAAAGAAGCCAAGAGAGAGGTACATCTGGCGAAAGCACAAGCGGAAGAACAAATGGCTAGAAGGGTAAGAAGGGGTGACAAAAATTTCTTCAGGTATATTAGTGAAAGGAGAATGACTAAAAAGGGAATTGTGAGACTAAAAGATACTGCAAACCGCTATGTAGATAATGATGAAGAAAAGGCAAATTTGCTAAATAGATACTTTTGTTCTGTTTTTACTGAAGAAAATCCGGGAGAAGGACCACGATGGACTGGCAAAAGTTCATTTGAGAATGGAGTGGATATAGCACCGTTCACGGAAGAGAGTGTGTATCAACAACTAGAAAAACTAAAGGTGGACAAAGCCATGGGACCGGACGGGATCCACCCCAGGATATTGAGGGAGCTCAGAGAGGTTCTGGTGGGTCCTCTTAAAGATTTGTTTAATAAATCCTTAGAAATGGGAGAGGTTCTGAGGGATTGGAGAACGGCGGAGGTGGTCCCTCTTCACAAAAGTGGTGATAGGGAAGAAGCTGGAAACTACAGGCCAGTAAGCCTCACTTCGATTATTGGAAAAGTAATGGAAGCGATGCTGAAGGAAAGGATAGTGAATTTCCTGGAAGAAAATGAGTTGCAAGATCCAAGACAACATGGTTTTACCAAAGGGAAATCGTGCCAAACGAATCTCATTGAATTCTTTGATTGGGTGACCGGAGAATTGAACCGTGGACGTGCTATAGACGTAATCTACTTAGATTTCAGCAAGGCTTTTGACACGGTTCCCCACAGGAGGCTCTTAAATAAACTGGATGGGCTGAAGATAGGACCCAAAGTGGTGAACTGGATTAGGAACTGGTTGACGGACAGGCGCCAGAGGGTGGTGGTGAATGGAGTTCGCTCGGAGGAGGGAAAGGTGAGTAGTGGAGTGCCTCAGGGATCGGTGCTGGGGCCGATTCTGTTCAATATATTTGTGAGTGACATTGCCGAAGGGTTAGAAGGTAAAGTTTGCCTATTTGCGGATGATACTAAGATTTGTAACACAGTGGACACCCCGGAGGGAGTGGAAAACATGAAAAAGGATCTGAAAAAGCTAGAAGAATGGTCTAAGGTTTGGCAATTAAAATTCAATGCGAAGAAATGCAAAGTGATGCACTTAGGGAGTAGAAATCCAAGAGAGGCGTATGTGTTAGGCGGTGAGAGTCTGCTAGGTACGGATGGGGAGAGGGATCTTGGGGTGATAGTATCTGAGGATCTGAAGGCGATGAAACAGTGTGACAAGGCGGTGGCCGTAGCTAGAAGGTTACTAGGCTGTATAGAGAGAGGTGTGACCAGCAGAAGAAAAGAGGTGTTGATGCCCCTGTACAAGTTGTTGGTGAGGCCCCACCTGGAGTATTGTGTTCAGTTTTGGAGGCCGTATCTTGCTAAGGATGTAAAAAGAATTGAAGCGGTGCAAAGAAAAGCTACGAGGATGGTATGGGATTTGCGTTACAAGACCTACGAGGAGAGACTTACGGACCTGAACATGTATACCCTGGAGGAAAGGAGGAACAGGGGTGATATGATACAGACGTTCAAATATTTGAAAGGTATTAATCCGCAAACGAACCTTTTCCGGAGATGGAAAGGCGGTAGAACGAGAGGGCATGAAATGAGATTGAAGGGGGGCAGACTCAAGAAGAATGTCAGGAAGTATTTTTTCACGGAGAGGGTGGTTGATGCTTGGAATGCCCTCCCGCGGGAGGTGGTGGAGATGAAAACGGTAACGGAATTCAAACATGCGTGGGATAAACATAAAGGAATCCTGTGCAGAAGAAAGGGATCCTCTGGAGCTTAGCCTAGAATGGGTGGCAGAGCTGGTGGTTGGGAGGCGGAGCTAGTGAGGGCAGACATATACGGTCTGTGCTGGGGCTGGTGGTTGGGAGGGGGGACTAGTGCTGGGCAGACTTATACGGTCTGTGCCGGGGCTGGTGGTTGGGCGGCGGGGATAGTGCTGGGCAGACTTATACGGTCTGTGCCAGAGCCGGTGGTGGGTGGCAGGGATAGTGCTGGGCAGACTTATACGGTCTGTGCCAGAGCTGGTGGTTGGGAGGCGAGGTTGGTGGTTGGGAGGCGGGGATAGGGCTGGCCAGACTTATACGGTCTGTGCACTGAAGAGGACAGTACAAATAAAAAAAGTAGCACATATGAATTTATCGTCTTGGGCAGACTGGATGGACCGTGCAGGTCTTTTTCTGCCGTCATCTACTATGTTACTATGTTACTATGTAAATGACTTGACCTACCATAAGCAAACATAAGCAACCCATCCATTTATCAGTTCATCTAATCATTAACAACAGTGGCTCAGAAATTACCTCCTACCAATCTTCTTACCCTCCATGCTCTTCCCCTACCTCTTCTTCATCGCTCCACTTCCTTAACCTATCCCTATCCTTTCTCTCATACCTCTTTTATCCCATTTACCCTTGTTCATTTGTCCTACCACATACCTCCTTTGTTGATTCAGATACTACAGATTGTATTCTCTTGTTACTATGTAAGCTGCATTGAGCCTGCGATGAGTGGGAAAGCGCGTGATACAAATGTAATAAATAAATAAATAAATAAATGTACACCATGGTCATATCTTGAGTGACAAACCCTTTGCCCTGCTTCCTCTTGCACATGACGTCTTCCTAACCGCATGCCCTCTCCCCTTTCTCAGTTCTGCTCCTCCTATTCTCACCTTGTGGGCCTTTCCCAAGTGCTTTTCCTGCCCTTCCCTCCCAAAGACCCCTTCCCAAGTGTTTTGTATCTTGCTGTACTTCTTTGTTCTTTCTCTCTACCCACTCTTGCCCTTCCTGCCCTTCTTCTCCTCTCCCACCACAGCCATATTACTACTGATTGTAGTTTTACTATCATAGTAACATAGTAAATGATGGCTTAGGGCCCTGGTTGCCCTTAGATCCTGGCTGCTGCGGATAAGAACTTTAGTCTGTAGGTCTTGGGGGTAATGGCATAATGGTTCATCATCTCCTCAAACTGGGAACACGTCTCCATGGACAGTCCTTGGAATACCTCAAGTGCTCTACCAGTGAGCTTTCTTCCCAGATAGCACACCTAGTCTTTCTGAGGAAACTCACTGAAGCAGCACATTTTTTCAAAGGCAGTTAGATATCCATCAATGTCAACTTGGGTATCATCAAACTGCGCAAACAAGTTGGGCGCAATCTGGACTGTGGCTCCTGCTTCTGGCCTTGGTGCAGGGGTTGGGCCGGAGCTTTGGATGCAAACCACTCCATCTCCAACTTCATTTTCTGTAGTTAGAATTCCCGCTCATGCTCTTCATGCTGCAGCTGGAATTCATGCTCTTCACACCGCCGTTGTTCTTCCTTTTCCTCTTGTCACTGCAGGTCTAGCTGCTGTCGCTCCCTCTAGCATGTAGGTCTTCTGGATTTCGGCTTGTGTGGCATTTGGCCCTGCCAACTCACAGGCCTATGCCCACAAGGGGTCTGTTCTCACCCCAGGAGAAATCTGTGCCGGCGGATCCTGCAACTCCCCCTCGCTGAGGTTATCCGGTTGCTCTCGTGTTAGGTCAGGCATCTCCAGTGTCTGAGGGCTGTTACCAGTTGCCATCAGCATGCTGCTAATCTCCTAACAGTACAAAAAAAAACTGAACAGGAAAGGGACGCTGTTACTGCTGCATTTCTTCGCTGTGCTCTGTTTCTGGAGGTTACAAGTAAAAAACTCTGAACCACTCAGTGGATGGTGACCCTCACACCACACGCTGAGTCTGACAATCCCATTACTGCCACCAAAAAAGGACAAGGTCTGTCATGAAATGCCTAGCCACCTGCCTGGGGCTATCCTGTGTCCACTTAGAAGGTCTGTCCCCAGCACAGCTCAGGTCCGCCTATACCTGCTGCTTGTGCTCTACACTAGCACCCTCCTCCCAATGACTGGGTCTTAATCGCCTCTGGGTGAGTATCCTGCTCTCAAATTATCCCCAGTGATTTCTAGGTTACGGGAGGTCACACTCCTAGAGGTCCCACAGTTCCCAGAAAGCACTCACAGACCCACCAGGATTCTGAATCAATCCAGACAAGCAGAGGCAGTAAACTAAAAATAATGTTTATTGTCATTAAAAATTAGAACAATGAACAGAAAAGTTGCAATCAGCAAAATAAGTCTAATAACTGTAATCACAACACCTTACCACTCGACCTCCATTTCGATTGATTTCTTTTTATGGCTGTATGCTTAATTTTGTGATGTCAACCCATTCTCTGTGTAACAACAATTGTAACTTCCACTCTGGAATGGCAAATGCCATAACGGAGCATTGTAAGCCACATTGAGCCTGCAAATAGGTGGGAAAATGTGGGATACAAATGCAATAAATAAATAAATAAATAAATAAAGGTAATTGAAATAAGGATCAATTATAACACTATATAAACATTTGTATACTATCTAAATAGTACCTGGGGAGATCAGGACATATACGTAGCTGCTCACAAGTTATCAAATGAGATCCTTCTTTCTTTTCTTCCTGGTTAAGACTGGAGCAAAAGCCAGTACATTCTAGATGAAATTGAGTTCCTGGGCCAATCAGAGACCAGAACAACAAGTTTTAAAAATGGCTGGCCATGTCACTGCAGGTATCTGTGATAACTAAAGAAGGAACGATCAGTTCTTTGTAACAGCTTTAAACATAAACATGCACCACCTGCTGGCCAAAGTAAAGAAATACATGTCAAGATACAGGCTTAAAACCTACTGTTTTGTAACAGACCACTAGACCTATTAATTTAGGCTTGGGGTGGGGGGCAACTTGGAGGGAGGGCCAGGAGGGGGATTAGACTTTGTTCAGAAGTGGAAGGCAGGGGAGGAAATTAGACTTTGCTTGATGGGGGGCAGGAGGGAGGGGGATCAGTCTATATTCAGGGGGGGTGGGAGGAAGAGGGGATTGGACTATGTTCAGGGGGCAGGAAGGAGGGGGATCGGATTATAGTTGGGGGAGTGGGAGAGAGGAACTATGGACTCCAATTATGCAGGTCCCAGCTGAATATTGGCTGGATCACATATAAGTTCTGGTTGCCAGTTATTCAATGACAGTGCCCAGACACGGCCCAGCATTGAATATCTGGAGCTAATTTAGCCGGTGACATTTAATAAAATGCCGACTGCCACCAGCTGAATATTGACTGGAATATTGTTCAGCACTATTTGTGTTATATTGCCATTCTTAACAAATTATTACTCACAAAACACCTTCTGGTTCTCTCATAACTTAAAAACAATTTCAGATGTTCTCGTTCAGATTAATTTATCTCATCCTGCTTTATATACAGTGGCATAGCCCAAGTGATATGTTCATAACTACCACAAATGAGTATTAAGGGCAATCAATAAGATGTGCAAACTATATATATAGTAGGAGTGACAGTTAGAATACAAACCCATTTTCTGAAATTTTCCATACTTTTCTCGTAATTGCTGCCCTCTGCTACACTTACTGATTCTCATAGGTCAGCCAAAAATGCCTCATTTCCATTTACCAGCAAAATATAGATAACCTTTGTTCATACCCTCTTATTCAGGAACAGCACAATAGCAATAAAATATATACATTTGCCACTAATGTAATGTCTTAATGCCTTTTCTGAGGCACAGAAGTAAACTACTGTAATTTTAGCTGTGGTGGAATAGTTGATCTTAGTCTGTTTTTTTTTTTAAGCTGGCTCGCTGACTGTACGGAAATCCACAGTGCTTTACAAAGAAGCAAAATATCATTTTAAAGTTCAAAAGCTATCCTAAAACTAATTTTGTACTTTTTAATTGAACAACACATATCAACTGTGAATATCAGTACAGTAATGATTTTGTTAAATATATTACGGTACAGCATGTAGCTGCTTTTTGTATGGGTGGTACAGGTTTGATAACTGGATAATATAGAATACTGTAAATAGTGAAAACAGCAGTGCAAATTTTCTAGCCAAAAAGGTGCCGGTACTCAAATGCCAGGGCATCCTCCAGGGGTGGGGTGATTACTGACGGACTCACTGCATAATAGCCAAGCCCCCTGCAACCAGTCACAGAATCTATGACAAGGCAGAATTGGTGTGTTCAGCCTGAGCTCTTTCATTACAACTTGGTGAGCATGGGTCAATTTTAGCAGACACTGGAAAAGGTTCCGGTACTCAGTACCCCCGAGTACCCCCTCAAAAAAAAGCCCTGGAAAATAGTAGGGGTTACCATGTGTGGGCTTAGTAATGTTGCAGTAAATATGTATACTGTATATCTAAACTGTATTTTCTATGGGAGGGGGAGAGAAGCTGTTATGGGAAGGGGACAGAAGCTGGGTCTCATGAGCCCCACCTTCAGTAAAAAGGCCATTAACGAGGATATAATGAGGCACTTGGGTCCAGTCCAGCTTTTCAATCCTGGAATGTATTATCAGCCTCATTAAAATGTAGAAAGACTAATAATTCATTTTTTTTAAACAAGCAAATTGGCTCTGTTGATATTGGTTCACTCTAGGAAAAGATGGAGGAAGCAAACAGCTTGCCTGGACCCAAGGCAAGACGCCAAAACTGCTTGCCCATTCATTAGTCTCTATGCCATGTCATTTTCATATTTCTAGTATACTTAACTTGGTTTGATTCCGTAGGATATAATAGGGAAAGAACAACAGCTGGGACAGAAGGGATGTTTGGAAAAAAATAAAAGGCAAAGTTTAAAGGACAGTTTTTTCTCATCTATAAATCTGCTTTCTCCTTCATTGGATAATAGTTGTGTTGCATATGAAAGTGTGCTGGCAAACTGCACTTTTCTGTTATACAGACTATTCACTAGACAAATTCTGTAAAACTTGCTTGGCTTCACAGCTCCAAAGCAATCTTCCAAACCTCAATAGAGGACTGTAAGGGAGGGGGCAGAAGGACAGGGAGCTTCCTTTTGCTCCACAGACT
The DNA here is from genome assembly GCF_901765095.1 of Microcaecilia unicolor. NCBI lineage: Eukaryota > Metazoa > Chordata > Amphibia > Gymnophiona > Siphonopidae > Microcaecilia > Microcaecilia unicolor. The sequence goes on from NC_044032.1 coordinate 53,128,715, forward strand.
GAATCATCTCTGTAATACCCACCCTACAAGATTTTACATTCACACTCCCTAGCAGCCTTCTACTCATACAGGGTAGTGCAGCTTCATAGATGTGAATGCTAAGACATTGGGGGCTTGCCCATCATAATCAACACCTGTATTAAGAAAGAGATCTATAACCTAGGTAGTCCTACTGAAGAAGTACTGAACTATATTATCTAACATGAACATGTTTCAGACCTGTTTTGCTTCTGCCATTACTGTCAAACAGTGAAGTACAGGATCTTAACTGGGAACATCTTAGTGGTGTACAATGGGTAAATGAAAATCAATTTTTTACTCTTTCAAAAAAATACAAAGACTAGGGGACACTCAAGGAAGTAACATAGTAGATGACGACAGAGAAAGACCTGTACGGTCCACCCAGTCTGCCGAACAAGATAAACTCATATGTGCTGCTTTATGTCTATACCTGACTTTGCTTTGTATCTGCCATTATCTGCCATTTTCAGGGCACAGACCGTAGAAGTCTGCCCAGCACTAGCCCCGCCTCCTACCATCGGCTCTGCCACCCAATCTCCGCTAAGCTTCTGTGGATCCATTGGTTCTGAACGGGATTCCTTTATGTTTATCCCACGCATTTTTGAATTCCGTTACTGTTTTCATCTCCACCACCTCCCGCGGGAGGGCATTCCAAGTATCCACCACTCTCTCCGTGAAAAAATACTTCCTGACATTTTTATTTATTTATTTGTTACATTTGTATCCCACATTTTCCCACATATTTGCAGGCTCAATGTGGCTTACATAGTACCGGAGAGGCGTTTGCATACTCCGGTGTAAACAAATACAAAGTGATGTTGTGGTAAGATAAAGATAAAGTTCATGTGGCACAGCCACATTAGGGAATCGTTCAACAGAAGAGTTGTGTTATGCCCATTTTGTACTTTAGGTTTGTTGTATTGCAGCGTTCTTGAGTCTGCCCCCCTTCAATCTCATTTCATGCCCTCTAGTTCTACCGTCTTCCCATCTCTGGAAAAGGTTTGTTTGCGGATTAATACCTTTCAAATATTTGAACGTCTGTATCATATCACCTCTGTTTCTCCTTTCCTCCAGGATATACATGTTTTTATTTATTTATTTATGTTACATTTGTATCCCACATTTTCCCACCTTTTTGCAGGCTCAATGTGGCTTACATATAACCGTTAACGGCATTAGCCGATTCCGGTCTGCACAAATACATGGTATGAATGAATATTGTTCAGGTCTGCAAGTCTCTCCTCATATATGGGAATACTTTTAAACTAACAGGAGGAAATATTTTTGCACTCAAACGAATAGTTAAACTCTGGAACTTGTTGCCAGAGGATGTGGTATCAATGGTTAGTGTATCTGGGTAAAAAAAAAAAAAAAAGGTTTAGAGAAGTTCCTGTAGGAAAAGCCCATAGTCTCCTATTGATATCAACATGGGGAAAGCCACTGCTTGTCACTGGGATCAGAAGCATGAATATTGCTACTATTTCGGATTCTGTTAGGTATCTGTGACCTGAATTGACCACTGCTGGAAGCAGGATACTGGGCTAGATGGACCATTGGTCTGACTCAGTATAGCAATTCTTACATTCTTATTGTAACCTTGGTCTCACCACTACCACCAGCTCAGTTCCAACCTCCAACCCAGGTCACAGAGATAAACCATCACCTTTTCCTCTATTCTCTATACACCACACTCTTGCACATTCCACACTCTCCATTCAGCATAGTCCCTTCAGTTTGAGCTTGTGAGTGGGTCAAGGTCCAGAATAGAGATCCAGGTAATGGGATACTTTAAGTGGGGGACCATTCAGTGTTGCTTTACCAGTCCAGGGAACAAGCATTCTCACTCCCGCTTCAAAGAACCACACAGGGTTGTTGATTAAATGCAAACTCAGCTTTACTGAACTTTCTGCAATGGGCAGGCAAACCATTTGTATAACTCCCTTTGTACAGTAACAACTTCTGTCCATCCAAGATCATGTAATACAATCTCAGTCCCTTTGTTCAAACTTGATCTTCTTTGCACTTTTTTCAAATATTTACACAATTTACAAGACCTTCTGTCCTGATAATAATCCAAGGATACTCTTTACTCCTCTGATTGCAATTCTTATCTCCTCAGGCACAGACCCTTTAGGCTTTCCTTCTTCCAGCGATACACTTCTCGAGTTGCAACCTGGCCTTGGACATGCTCCCCCTTGGGGGGGGGGGGGCCTTTGCAACCTGTGGAGGAGTAGCCTAGTGGTTAGTGCAGCAGACCTTGATCCTGGGGAACTGGGTTTGATTTCCACTGCAACTCCTTGTGACTCTGGGCAAGTCACTTAACACTCCATTGTCCCAGGTACAAATAAGTACCTGTATATACTATGTAAACTGCCTTGAATGTAGTTGCAAAAACCACAGAAAGGTGGTATATCAAGTTCCATTCCTCCTTTCACCAAGGTCTGTGCTCCTTCCAGAGCAGGGCAAATTAAGATTGTCAGAGTAGACAGAACTATTTGGCTTTGGTACCCCTTCCTTGAGTGACCACAGTGATATACTCCAGGATATCAATTTGCGAAACCCTAGAGGATTCTAGTCAGCATTTTATAAAGGGTGCAAGAAGTTAGACACTAAGATGCAGAGCGCTAACCCCCGGATTCTATATAGTGCGCTTAGATTTAAGCGCTGAAATCAGTGCAGATTCTATAATATCGTGCGTAACTTAATTGGCTTAACAAGCTAATGTGTGCTGATATCAGCACTTAAGCAATAATGAGCACTAATTGGCACTGATTAGAATCTATGCGCACAGCTCGCTAAGCATATTGTGTAACGATGTGCGCCAAACTTCTGACGTGCACAGGCAAAAAGGGGCGTGGTTGAGGGCATTCAAAAATTTACATGCCTGGTTATAGAATATGTCCTAGTGCACCTAAATTGATTTATTTATTTATTTTATTTGCTGCACTTGTATCCCACATTTTCCCACCTATTTGCAAGGCTCAATGTGGCTCACAAAATGTTATAGCAACATGTGCACATTATAGGGTAAGAATTTCAAAATATAGATACAGATGGGTACGTAGAATATCAAAGCAATCATAATAACGGAATAATCATTTTACAATTATTACAAATAAGAGTGCATAAGTAAATCATATTGGATTGGAAGTGGATTGAAAGATCAACATAACATAACATAACATAACATAACATAACATAACATAACATAACATAACATAACATAACATAACATAACATAATGATATCAGGACAAGATATAATATTCAGTCATGAGGATGTAATTAGGATGGACAGATAGGAGGGTTCCTTACTAGCTGTGATTGGAATAATTAGGAAGTCAGATCGTTATGGGGAATCTTTATTGTACGCCTTTACGAATAAGTAGGTCTTTAATAACTTTCGGAAGGTTGTCAGGTCGTATGTTGTTTTTATGGCAATCTGTAATTCATTCCATAGTTGCGTGCAGGTGTATGAGAAACTGGATGTATGTACAGACTTGTATTTAAGTCCTCTGCAATTGGGATAATGAAGGTTTAAGCAGGTGCGTGATGAACTTTTATTGTTTCTCTCTGGTAAGTCAATTAGGTCTGACATGTATGATGGGGCAACTCCATAAATGATTTTCTGGACCAAGGTACATATCTTGAATGCAATACGGTCCTTCAGTGGGAGCCAATGCAGGCTTTCTCTAAGGGGTCTGGCACTTTCATATTTCGCCTTGCCGAATATTAATCTGGCTGCGGTGTTCTGGGCTGTCTGGAGTTTCTTGATGGTTTGTGCCTTGCATCCCGCATATAAGGAATTACAGTAGTCCAAATGGCTCAGAACCAACGATTGCACCAATACGCGAAATATCTCTCTTGGGAAGAAAGATTTTACTCTTCTGAGTAATCTATGCGCCGGGATTGGCTGCACACAGATTTAGGTGCTAAAATATCAGCTAAACATATTCTATGTAAACCGCTTTGAATGCAGTTGCAAAAACCTCAGAAAGGCGGTATATCGAGTCCCATTTCCATTTCCCTTTCCTATAATCAGCACCTAAATCTAGGTGCTGATTATAGAATATGCTTAGTCAGCACTGATTTCAGCACCAATTTTGTAGGGACCATATATAGAATCTCTTCCTAAGGGCCAAATATTCAGCCGGCAACGGGCAGTGCTTTTGCTGTCTGCTGCTGGCATTCAACCTGGATATTCAATGCCAGGCTATATCCGGCAACAGGCATTGAATATCAAGGTTTATTTTGGCCGCTAAAATGTTAACCACATAGACCGATATTCAGTGCTGACCAGTTAACATTTAGGCCTGCTATGTAAGTGGCCTTATTTTGACCACTCAACATAGCAGGTTTGGTACTGAATATCCGTGCCTAGCCAGCTTTTGAAGGCAATACCTTCTTTTTCAGATCAGAAATGAGCATTTTTCTGAAGAGGGGGAAGGAGGTCAGTCTTCTGTTCCTGAGTGTATTTGAGAGCTCTTAGAAGGGGAGGAGCAGTTGCCCACTGTCCTGATTTCAGGAGGAGGAGATGGCGATGAGTTCCTCTAGTGATGATGAATTCTTCTAGCGGGCAACCTGTGGCCTGCAGGCCAAATGCAGCCCAGAACTGAATTTTATGTGTCCCACAAGACCATGGTACGTATACATAGAAAATATAATTAACCAGAATTTTGGCGATTTTAAATAAGGTATTTCACAAATATTTTCAGAATAGCCATTCTAGAAGTTTGTTTCTGTCATTCAGGGGCATAGCCACGGGTGGGCCTGGGTGGGCTCAGGCCCACCCAGCAGTGGAGCACCCTTAACAGCACCGGCAGGCAGCAGAGCACCTTTATCAGCACGGCAGCAGAGGGAGCAGGCTGAGCTCCTACGATCCTGCATCTACCTCCCTCTGTCTCAGCAGCAGTGATAGCGATTCCTACATGCTGCCTACTACTTCTAACCCAGAAGCATCTCCTCTACCGCTTCCCGCCCCAATTATCACAACTCCCTGTTTCTGCTGGGGCAGGATGCGGCAGAGGAGACGCTTCATGGTTAGCGGCAGTAGGCAGCGTCTGGGAATCGCTGCCGCTGAGAGAGAGGGAGGCAGATGCAGGATCGTGGGAGCTCAGCCTGCTTCCTCCAATACCGGCGCTGTTAAGGGTGGTGCCCCATTGAAGTGAGAGGGAGAGTTGGAGGGAGGTCTCCTTCTGCAAGATAGATACTGCATGGGGAGGCATGAGGTGGAGAGGGGCAACAGAGAGAGAATTGTGGGACATAGGGTAGAGAGGGGTAAGAAAGGAAAAAAAATCTTGCATATGGTGGGGGAGGGGAGAGGGACATGTTGCATAGAGATGGGAGAGGGACGAGAGAGGGAGAAATGTTGGACATAGGGGTAGTAGGGAGGGAGAGATGGTAAATGTTGGACATGTGGTGGTGAGGAGGGGAAGATGGTGAAAAATTGGACATGATGGTGGAGGGCAGGAAGAGATGCTGTAGGAGGAAGTGAGAGATGTTGGATGGGGCACAAGGGAGGGGGAGAGGCAGAAATATTGGACATGGCAGTGGAAGGGAGGAAGAGAGAAAATGCTGCATGGGGGAGAGGGAAGAGAAGTTTTGGACCCATGGCACAAGAGAGGGAGAAATGGTGGAAAGTGGGAGAGAGGGAGATATATTGGACCTGGGGGTGAATGAGAGGGAGAGAGAAACACAGGAGGTGGAGAGGGGAGAAAGGAGGAGATTCAGGATTCAGGAGCAGAAGGGTGATGGAGAGATGCTGGATAGAGGGAGTGAGGGAAGAGAGAGGGAGAAATGTTGGAACATGGGGGAGAGGGCAGAAAGGAAGAGAGAAGGGGTGGAGAGATGTAAGGCTACAAGAGTGGGGAGGGGAGAAAGAGGGAGCAGATGCTGGGCTAGAAGGGCGGATGGAAGGAAGATGGTGGGAATGGTGGAACCATGTGGGAGAGGCCAGGAGGGGGAGGAAGAGGGTGGAAAGGAAATGAATAAAAAGATAGTGATTACAGAGGATAGAAATATGGTAATGAAAGGGAATGGAGGGCTGAGGAAGGAGCGAAATGTGGTAATGGAAAAGCTAGTGGGTGAGAGAAGAAGATGAAAATGTGATAGGTAGCTGTAAACTAAAAAGGAGGACAACAGTGAGAGGGTGAAATTTGAGTTGACAGCAAGGCAGAAAGAAGAAAAAAGAGAGGAAAGAGCTAAAAATAAGAACAGTCAATATGTCAGAAGCAGGTGTAGTGAAGGTAAAAAAAGACAAATGGACAGAAGCCGCTTGAAAGAGAATTAGAAGATGACAGACAGGAAAGCAGAAAAGAAACTGCAACCAACATGATAGAAAAATACAATGTCCAGACCACAAAGGTAGAAAAATGCAATGTATTTTGAATGTTTTAAATGGAATATGTTGGCTTTGGGAAATCTACATAGCAAATGTGTTTGTATCGTGTTCAGGAGAAAGGAAATGCATTTCTATTTTTATTTCTCCAGTGTTGCAGTACAAGCTAAGTTTAACTTTTGGGGGTTCTGAGTTCAATTTTTGTTTAAATATTTTTATTTCTGATATGTGATCCCCTGTTCTGTATTTGGTGAGGGTCTGTTGGTCTGACAGTAGTGGCAGGTGGGGAAAGCAGAGGGAAGGCAGGGAGGAGAGGGGATCAGGGAGGGGGCCCTAGCCTGTCTAACACCAGTTCTGACCCTTGCTGTATAGCTGGTAGGGATCCTAAGCCTCCCCAGCTGAGGACCTCCTCCAAAGACAGCCAGAACTTCCTTCTACCAAGCTCTGCAGTCGGTGACAGCATGCTTGAGTCACTGACAGCTAAGCACGCATAGGGTGCTGGCATCAGTGTCTTACGGATGTTGCTGCTGCCTGCCAAGTTTGGTAAAAGGGAGTTCTGGTCACCTTCAGAGAAAGTCTTCAGCGGTAGGGCAGGGCAGAGAAAATATTGTGCCCACCCACTTTGGGCTCAGGCTTATCCAAAATTGACTGTCTGGCTGCGCCACTGCTTTTAAGCGCTTTTAGAATCATCAAGCTTCAGATACATTATAAAATTAAGCAAAATCATTTTCAGTGGGATACCTAGTCACAAGGCTATAAGTGCAGGATGAAATGTATTTGTATTAATGAGTGTCATGCTGAGATACACTTCCTTTTGGAATAGTCATCAGCTATGAGGAGCAATGCACAAAACAGACACTTTGTTTTCACTTTGCCTTTTTGAATGACTAGCATCCCTCATTTAGGCCTGCAGCCAAGCAGCTGTAATAACATTAGAGAAGGAAACTCCTCATCTCCTTGTAATGATAGAAAGACCACATTTGGTATTGTAATTTTTTTTTCCTTCTGTTCAACAAATGTGTTAATTCCTGTTACTATGGGATGAACAGACTAAAAAAGTCATGACCTAAGAGCCATTGAACACAGAAGTCTCTCCCTTTCTGACGTCCTCATTTCCTGTATTACAGCTAACCTTTCTTATTGCTTCTGTTTCACTAGCCTCCCCCCCCCCCCCCCCCCCCCCACTTTTGTAATGGTGTTTGGTTGCTGTTTCCATATAAGGGATTCATAGAGCCACTGATTTGGTCTGTCTGCTTCTCTCCTGCTGAAGTAAGATATTCTCCCCAGGGATGTCTTTGGCATCCTTATGCACCACCTGCTAATTCTCATCATGTCTGTTTTGGCTCCAAAGAGAATTTTTTGTAAATGTATCTTCTGACTCCTAATTGTTCTTTAATGAGAACCTACTTCAGAAGTATTTTGAATGGCTTCCAAATGCTGTTATTTTGTGTAAATGAAATATTTTAAGAGTTATACTAGAGAGCTATCAAAGGAAGTTTTTATGTTTTGTAGTGGGTTATTAAACCAGATAGTCCAAAAGTACAGCATGTCCATTCTCTGGGGTACTCATTCTTTTTTTTTCCACATTTAGATTTTCATTGTATTCTCCGTAAGCATGGATATTAAAAAGAAAATCAAAAGCAGTCTAATTCTCTCCTCCATTTTTTTTTAAACTTTATTCAGCTTACAGCCTCTCCTTCTGGTTTAGGTTGTCTGTCTGTGGATGATGACTTTGACCAATCAAGATCTGACCCTGGGGCTGGAATGACTTAAGTTTATGTCCTGTATAGAGAAGTTCTGAGGCTGAGCTGAGGTAAGGAGGGTGGGTTGCATGTTGCATAGCTGCATAATTCAGAAACAGGCTGATGAAGGTTTCTAAGTACACAGTGCCACTCTTAGTAAGAGTGCCAGTACTAGTGAGGGGTAAAAATGTACCTTTGACTGAAAATGAAATTAAAAATGCAACAAAAAGGACTTTTATTTCCAAATTTGTTTTCATTTTTATTTCATTCTATGTTCCATTTATGTTTATGGGCTATTAAAGTCTATGGCACTGTTCTTTGTTGCAAGGCCTGGGGGTGAGTAGAAGCCCCCAGTGACCCCAGATGTGGCTCCCTAATTCTCTTCTCTCATTGCATATTTTCCTCATCATGTCTAGAAGTTTGCTATCTCCAAAACAGTTGCTCTGTTTTCCTCCAGGACTGTGCTGCTCTCAGTTGAGTCTGAGTTATGCAGTGTACAAACTTCCATGCTATTCTTGTGAGACTGCAAACAGTGAAGAAGTTTGAACACCATGTAGATCAAGCTCATTGACAGCGATATAATGCTGGAAGAACACAGAACAGCAAGACTCTGGGAAAGGTCAAGGGACATTAACAAATTGGTGAAGGGGGAAGAAGCAGCTTGGAAAGATTGGAAACAGGATAATGGGGGCTGACTGGGAGGAGAAGCTGGTTGAAGTTGAGATTGATTGAGATAAGTTTAGGTGAGAGTGTGTATGGAGAAGAGAGTTTTAGGTGAAATATGGATTGAGGGACACAAGATGGGCTGAAGGAGACAGAGAGTCTGGACAATCAAACTTAATTTAATTTACACATATTACTCTGAGTGTGCCTGGGAAGCTGGTCTCACTACATCATTGGAGAGGGACCTCCACCCTCCCCCTTTGCCATCTCTTTTATCCGGCACTGCTGCTGGCTCTCACATTGAAGTCTTTTTGTCAATGAGGCCCCCACTTCAAAAATAGTGGGGGGTCAATATTCAGCTGACAGCACTCAGTGTTTTGCTGGCCACTGCCGGCGTTATTCCTAGATGTTCAATGTCAGGCCCTACCTGGGCTTTGGCATTGAATATCCAGTTTTGCAGAGACGGCGAATACTGTCACGGTTGTCGACGTCCATGCCTTGCTCGTCAGTGCCTTGCTCCATCTAGACCCATTAGATTTGCCTACAGTTCTTGACAGTGACCTGTGGGGTCACTGTGGGGTGGTGGAAGCTAAGCTGGTGATCTCATCAGTGCTGAGCCCTTCTTAAGCTGGCCTCTGTGTGCACTGTGTTCTGGCAATAATCCTTGATTGAGCTCAGGTCTGCCTGAGGCTCTGCTGTTTCTTTGTCAGGCTGTGGCCTGATGCATTGCTGCAGCTTTCTCCTTCTTGCTCTGTTCAAGCCTTGAAGTCATGAGAGCTACTTGCCCTTCAGCTGAGTCCCCAGTCATCCACAGTGAATCCCTGGTATGCTGGCTGCAGTGAGTAGGCTCTATGCTGAGTTTTGGAATGTGTGTGCTGGAAGCACAGAGGGATCCACGTGGGCTGTTCCTGATTCCTGTTTGCTGTGCTGTGCCTGTGTGTGTCTTTTGCCCTGGGAGCATTCGGCTTGGGTGTTTCAGAGACTATTACTGACCTGCCTGCCCTGGGAGCATTGGCTCGGGCATTGCTTTACTTAAACCCTTTTGCCCTGGAAGCATTGGCTCAGTCATTGTTTGCTAAACCTTCTCTAGAGAAAGAGCTGCAATGAAATAAGAATTATTCAAAACATGCTGGCTAACCTATCGAGGATGATCTTAGGCGATGGGTGGAAATACCTTTAGATAAGTTCCCCTGAAGACGCCAACATTTTGGCGAAACATGGCCCATGTAGGGAGCCATGGACATTAAAACAAAGACATTTAACTAATGAAGTCACAGAGTGATCTTGCAGTATAAAAGTCTTACCTCTATGGGGCTCGCACCAGTTCCTGCATAGTAACATTAACTTGATGACGAAAAGAAGACCCTCCCCCTAAGTTTTTGCAAGCTAAGTAGTTATTTTCATTTAAGACCCTATTTTTGTGATTATTCAGTGTCAATATACAGGGCAGGAGGCAGGGAGTGCTATGATGGTGGAATGGTGTTTTTGCATATCTCGAGTCTTCGGGACTCTGTAATACACCAAAAAAAAACTGAGCACAAATGACAATTTTATAAACATTTTATTATTATAAGTTTTTCACACTATGATAGAGTTTGGTTTTGATCTTAGATATATATGTTTGGTTGGTTTCTTTATTTTTTTCAGTTAAAATTTAATGCCAAGAAGTGTAGCGTGATGCACTTGGGGTGTGGAAACCCAAAAGAGAGATACTGGATAGGAGGGAAGAGATTAGTAAACTCGACTCAGGAGACAGACCTTGGGGTGTTGGTGTCGGAGGATCTGAAGGTGAAGAAACAATGCAACAAGGCGACAGTCGTGGCCAGAAGGATGCTAGGCTGCGTAGAGAGGGGCATAACCAGCAGAAGAAAGGAGGTGTTGATGCCCCTCTACAAGTCGTTGGTGAGGCACCACTTGGAGTATTGTGTTCAGTTTTGGAGGCTGTATCTTGCTAAAGATGTAAAAAGACTGGAAGCGGTGCAAGAAAAGCTACTAAAATGGTATGGGATTTGTGTTGCAAACTGTACGAGGAGAGAGTTGCTGACCTAAACATGTATACCTTGGAGGAAAGGAGAAACAGGGGTGATATAATACAGACGTATAAATATTTGAAAGGTATTAATCTGCATACGAACCTTTTCCGGAGACGGGAAGGCAGTAGAACTAGAGGACATGAATTGAGGTTGAAGGGGGGCAGACTCAGGACTAATGTCAGGAAGTATTTTTTCATGGAGAGGGTGGTGGATATGTGGAATGCCCTCCCGCGGGAGGTGGTGGAAATGAAAACGGTAATGGAATTCAAACATGTGTGGGATAAACACAAAGGAATCCTGTTTAGAAGGATTGGTTCCGTGGAATTTTAGCGGAGATTGGGTGGCGACGCCGGTAATTGGAAACAAAATGGGAGCTGGGCAGACTTCTACGGTCTACGCCCTGATCGTGACTGAATAGATAGGGATGGGCTTCGGTGTTAACTTCAGAACTTAGCACAAGAACAGTACTGGGCAGACTTCTACAGTCTGTACCCTGAGAAAGACAAGGACAAATTAAACTCAGGTATACATAGAAAGTATCACATACCATGTAAAATGAGTTTATCTTGTTGGGCAGACTGGATGGACCGTACAGGTCTTTATTTGCCGTCATTTACTATGTTACTATGGTACTAACATGTCAATAATGGTGAGCCGGTTGATGTAGTGTAACTAGATTTTCATAAAGCTTTTGACAAAGTTCCTCATGAGAGACTCCTGAGAAAATTAAAGAGTCATGGGATAGGAGGCAATGTTCTGTTTTAGATTAGAAATTGGTTATTGGACAGAAAACAGAGGGTAAGGTTAAATGGCAATTTCTCTCAATAGAGGAGGGTGAATAGTGGTGTGCCACAGGGATCTGTACTGGGACCAGTGCTATTTAACATATTTATTAATGATATGGAAATTGGAACGATGAGTGAGGTGATTAAATTTGCAGATGACACAAAACTATTCAAGGTTGTTAAAACACATTCGGATTGTGAAAAATGCTTAACTTAGATGGAATTTTATTCATAATGCAACTCATTTTGTAGTGGTGTTCATTACGATTTGTCCTCAGTTTGTATTATTATTAAAGATTGTTTTTGCCTCTTTTTTTTTTAACAGTTTACTGGATTTTATAACACTGTTATTGTTGAATTCAGACACGAAGCTTGCCTTTGTTTTAACATCACTCTGGTATTTATTTTCATTTTTTGATCTACATGTGAATTATGTATTAAGTAGTTTTTCAAAGTGCTTTTTTCAGCACATTCATATTTGGCACGCAGTTGTAATACTTTTTATGTTTTATGTTTGTAGACCCCTGACGCAGGCATTCTCCAAAACATGGGCTTCCTCTCACACTTGGCTCCACCTATTTGTTCCATCTGTGGCCTACTACATTGTTCTTGTCCTATGTTTAGTTTGTGTTGCTGCTTCTCTCTGGTTTGTCTTTGACTGCACTTATGCCAGACTTGTGAGTTCTTGTACCAAGTAGAGCGCTGCCAAGCCCAGTACTTGGACCAGGTTCTGCTTGGCAGCCAGACAACCCCGGGTTTCACCTGCACTGACCGCCATTCCCCAGAGGTTGAGCCCCTAGGTGTGGGCAGCCTGCAGGATTTATGAGATGGAGCTGGAAGTGGGGTGGTGAACGTATCAGCCAGGCAGGCAGCAGGTCAAGAGAGTAATCCAGGTACAGGCAAAGTCAGTAGACAGGCAGCAGGCAAGAGAGTAATCCTGGCACAGGTAAAGTCAATAGGCAGCCAGCCGGTCAAGATAGTAATCCAGGTACAGGCAAAGTCAGTAGGCAGGCAGCAGGCAAGAGAGTAATCCAGGCACAGGTAAAGTCAATAGGCAGGCAGCAGGTCAAGAGAGTAATCCAGGTACAGGCAAAGTCAGTAGGCAGGCAGCAGGCAAGAGAGTAATCCAGGCACAGGTAAAGTCAATATGCCGGCAGCAGGCAAGAGAGTAATCCAGGCACAGGTAAAGTCAATAGGCAGGCAGCAGGCAAGAGAGTAATCCAGGTACAGGCAAAGTCAGCAACGAGGGACAAAGTAGAGAAGAAGCAAACTAATGAGCAAGTAACACCTACCAAAGTAGAAGCCGAAGCATGGAGTCCAAGAAGAGCTCAGCTGATAAATTGTGGCGTCTGACATCAGCAGGGACCAGCAGGGAGAAGGAGCACAGCCATAGGACAAGAGCAGGGGAAGGAGGAACCAGAAGACTAATAGGAGAGAAGCAAGGGAAGCCAGGCAGAGAGAGAGCAGACTTAGATGCGTGGAAGCAAAGCAACCAAGGAGCCTGGAAGCCAGGCAGAGAGAGAGAGAGCAGAACCAGGTGCATGGAAGCAAAGCAATCAAGCAGCCTGCAGCCAGAGAAGAACTACACACACATGGCTCAGGGCTGTGCCAGTCAAGTGTGTGTGTCGACGGGACCCCGCGCAGCCCGAGTACGCCGCTTGCGTTGAGGTAGGGGACATGACAACTTGCCTGGACATTCAATCCTGGAACCCGAACATAGCCCAGCATTGAATATCTGGGCTTAATTCAGCCCACGGCTATCAGCGGATTAAAAACCACTGTCTGCCATGGGCTAAATATCGGGCCCAGGGTGTCCAGGCCTTCAGGATTCCTGAGAATTGAAAGTACCTAAAATCTGGACATCCAACAGTGATTAGCAAAGGGGAAGAAATGTCTTTGTCTAAAAAGAAGGGAAAACTGATGATGAGCAAGTTGAGTAAGTTATCTAGTAATAACACTTAAGGGATTAAACATCCAAGTGTGATCCACCGTCCCCTTGCAAAAAGGCAGGGCCTAAGGTTTGTGACATCTGGCTACACTCTCTACTGCAGGAAATTTTATAGGTAAAAGACCTCCTAAAAGAAAACCATAATATGCTCATGGAGGTGAAACAAAAAATTGTGAAGTTAAAAAATCAATTTAATGCAACAGCACAACAAGCGGATGTGATTGGTAGGAAAGCAGAAGCTGATTCAAAAGTAATTCATTATCTGCCGGCCCAAGTACCTTTTCATATTGGAGAAATCTATGGAGGACCACAACAATCAGAGTACACACAGCAATATCAGAATATTGAGGATCCCTGAAGGTGTTGAAGGCTTCAGTCTTATCAGGTTCATCAAGCAATTACTACTAGTTCCACGATGCCAGTTTGAGCGTACCCTACATAAGTACATAAGTACATAAGTAGTGCCATACTGGGAAAGTCCAAAGGTCCATCTAGCCCAGCATCCTGTCACCGACAGTGGCCAATCCAGGTCAAGGGCACCTGGCACGCTCCCCAAACGTAAAAACATTCCAGACAAGTTATACCTAAAAATGAGGAATTTTTCCAGTCCATTTAATAGCGGTCTATGGACTTGTCCTTTAGGAATCTATCTAACCCCTTTTTAAACTCCGTCAAGCTAACCGCCCGTACCACGTTCTCCGGCAATGAATTACAGAGTCTAATTACACGTTGGGTGAAGAAAATTTTTCTCCGATTCGTTTTAAATTTACCACACTGTAGCTTCAACTCATGCCCTCTAGTCCTAGTATTTTTGGATAGCGTGAACAGTCGCTTCACATCCACCCGATCCATTCCACTCATTATTTTATACACTTCTATCATATCTCCCCTCAGCCGTCTCTTCTCCAAGCTGAAAAGCCCTAGCCTTCTCAGCCTCTCTTCATAGGAAAGTCGTCCCATCCCCACTATCATTTTCGTCGCCCTTCGCTGTACCTTTTCCAATTCTACTATATCTTTTTTGAGATACGGAGACCAGTACTGAACACAATACTCCAGGTGCGGTCGCACCATGGAGCGATACAACGGCATTATAACATCCGCACACCTGGACTCCATACCCTTCTTAATAACACCCAACATTCTATTCGCTTTCCTAGCCGCAGCAGCACACTGAGCAGAAGGTTTCAGCGTATCATCGACGACGACACCCAGATCCCTTTCTTGATCCGTAACTCCTAACGCGGAACCTTGCAAGACGTAGCTATAATTCGGGTTCCTCTTACCCACATGCATCACTTTGCACTTGTCAACATTGAACTTCATCTGCCACTTGCACGCCCATTCTCCCAGTCTCGCAAGGTCCTCCTGTAATCGTTCACATTCCTCCTGCGACTTGACGACCCTGAATAATTTTGTGTCATCGGCGAATTTAATTACCTCACTAGTTATTCCCATCTCTAGGTCATTTATAAATACATTAAAAAGCAACGGACCCAGCACAGACCCCTGCGGGACCCCACTAACTACCCTCCTCCACTGAGAATACTGGCCACGCAATCCTACTCTCTGCTTCCTATCTTTCAACCAGTTCTTAATCCATAATAATACCCTACCTCCGATTCCATGACTCTGCAATTTCTTCAGGAGTCTTTCGTGCGGCACTTTGTCAAACGCCTTCTGAAAATCCAGATATACAATATCAACCGGCTCCCCATTGTCCACATGTTTGCTTACCCCCTCAAAAAAATGCATTAGATTGGTGAGGCAAGACTTCCCTTCACTAAATCCGTGCTGACTTTGTCTCATCAGTCCATGTTTTTGTATATGCTCTGCAATTTTATTCTTAATAATAGCCTCCACCATCTTGCCCGGCACCGACGTCAGACTCACCGGTCTATAATTTCCCGGATCTCCTCTGGAACCTTTCTTAAAAATCGGAGTAACATTGGCTACCCTCCAGTCTTCCGGTATTACACTCGATTTTAGGGACAGATTGCATATTTCTAACAGTAGCTCCGCAAGTTCATTTTTTAGTTCTATTAATACTCTGGGATGAATACCATCAGGTCCCGGTGATTTACTACTCTTCAGCTTGCTGAACTGACCCATTACATCCTCCAAGGTTACAGAGAATTTGTTTAGTTTCTCCGACTCCCCCGCTTCAAATATTCTTTCCGGATGTCAAATGTGTGCCTAGAACTCCTTACTATATTTGAGATGCCAGATTCCTACATCTGCTTGTTTTTTATATCTCACGCTACCCACAGACTTTCACAGTTGCTTCAAAATGCCAGCCAGAGGTCATAATTCAGTAGAATTGCAAGACCAAGCTGATTGTTTTGAATAAAGCCACTGTCATTTGGTGTAAGCAGTTTCTGACCTTGAAGGAATAACTAAAGAAAATGAATGCATTGTTATACAGCATCTTTCCTGCATGGAGAAGGTCATGTATAACATCAAGTCCTGCAATTTTGACAAGCCATCTGCCTTCCAAGACTTTATTCATGACAGACTTAGAGAACGTGGAGCTCCACTGATGTTTGTTCTAGCCTGATCACACTGCCATTGCACCTTTCATCCTTTATACTGCTGATGTTTATCTATTCCTGCTATTCGTTATCATAGTTAAAGATGGCTTTTTCCCCCACACAATATTACCATATTAATCATGTTCTTCTGTTTATGTGTGTAGTGAAATACCTCTTCAACTGGAACTTTGATGGGTCATGATGTCAAATGCTATGAAAGAGATTCACCTAAAGATTTTCCTTCAGTTCTTGTTATGACTGACAAAAATATAGAAGGATAATTACGAATATGCGTTAAATGAATAATGTATAATTTTCACAATGTAACAAGTTTTAGATGGCAAAATCATGTATTCTTTACCACAACATAAGTTAAATAAGATAGGAAATATGCAAAGCACCTTATTAGTATGGAAATTGAACTCTGGAAGCTGCTTTGAGCTGTTGTATCTTTCCTTCCTAGAAGCATCAGGCTGCTAACAGGGATGGGCTATTTGTAATGACATGGGAAATATCAATGACTTATCCAATGTCGTTGCAGGTCTTTAATGAACAAAAACAATCTGAAAAAGCACATTTTGTGTTTTTTTGTTTTACAATAATAGTGTACATTTATATTATATTAAATTTTACACTTATATACAGCAATGTCCCCTAAGAGTTCTATGTGGTGTACAGAATCGAAAGAAGCAGGACAGACTCCTGGAAATACATCAATTTAAGATATCTGACAGAAATACAATCAAAAATTATTTTAATTGAGCCTGCAAAGAGGTGGGAAAATGTGGGATACAAATGCAATAAATAAAGAAAAGTCATAAAAATAGGCTTTAATAATTTTCTTGAATGCGGAATATTGAAAAATTTGTCAAGGTTTCAATGGCAATGAATTCCACCAATGTGATGATTGATAAGTAAACGTGCCCCTCGGACTGGGGCATTATAATAACAAAGGTAATCTGCCTTCTGGTTCTGAATTTGTGGCTGATAAATAGATTAAGTTCCCTAAGTATAAGGGAGCCTATCCATGAATTACTAAAACAGTCAAAGAACAGAGTTTGAACAATACGCGGGACTTGACTGGAAGCCAGTGAAGTTTTCTCTGAAGTGGAGAAACAGACACATACCTAGATGATCGATAAATTAAGTGTGCAGCAGTGTTCTGCAGTGTTTGAAGTCAAGGAGACCCTCACTTAATCCCACATACAGGACATTGTAGTAGTCCAAGTGTGACAAAAATAATGATTGTACCATTAACCTATAAGTAGACTGGTTGAAAAAGGACCTTTTCCTTCTTTTGAAAGAGTCACATTCTTTTTCCGACAGTGTGTCCATTTGAACCATTGAGCACGTGCAAATAGCGCATGCATGTCACACTATCAGGATATGAAATAGTGCGCTCTCTCTGCAAATAGTGCACACTCTTTTGAAAGAGTGCACGTTCAATAACTTTGTTCCCGTGATGACAAAATGGCTAATGAAAATTAATAAAATGAACGTTCCCAAAAATGACATAGGAAGTGGCATGAATCAAAAGTTTTTTGACTGTCCATCCATAGCCACTAATACATGGCACAATGCCTCCAGGAATCATCTTAAAGGGGCCAATGCCTGCATTTGAATCCCCACCCCCCAGCTAGGCCCACTAGCTTTGCATTACTGCAGCCCCAAATGTGCAGAGTTCCTGGCTCAGCAACTCAAATTTATATTTACTGCTGAAGTTATTATCCTGTAGTACTGAAGTACCATAGGTTTGTGACTCCTGCAGTAAATATTACTGTGGTAAAATTAGCTAATTTCCCCTTCATAGCTGGTTGGCTCATGATTCAGTGTATGTATGTATGAATGATTATGATGTATTTTGATTACAGACCTGTATACTTGTATCTAGCTGTGATTATGGTGTCATTTTGTCCTTAGTGGCTAGGACCATGGGACACTTCTGGTTTCTAATTAGGAAGGTATAAACGTGCCAAGGGTAGGGGGTTTGTTATTCATAATGTGTTTCCTAATCCGGTGGCTGTAGTAGATGTGCAATAGATGAGGTACATATGAACTTGTAGAGCAATTGAGTCATGTGTATGTAATTGAAGTTGTTTGGGTGAGGTTGTACAATGTTGCTTGACACAATATCATATTTTATACTCATTTGGAACGTTACATAAGTTCAATTTATGTTCTTGGGGAGAATGGGATTATCCATATGATGCAAGTTGTCCTACTGATCCTCATAATTAGATAATGTGCCAGGACGGCACCTTAACTTTGGCTAACTGTTGTTAGGCATTGTCAGGGTGACTTACCAGCTTATTTTCGAAAGAGAAAGATGCCCATATTTCGACCCAAATCGGGAGATGGGAGTCTTTCTCCCGTGGGCGAACAAATCGGTATAATCGAAAGCCGATTTTGGTCGTCTTCAACTGCACTCCGTTGCAGGAACGAACAAAGTGGACAGGGTCGTGTCGGAGGCGTGGTGAAGTTGGTACTGGGGCGTGGTTATCGGCCGAGGAGAGATGGGCGTCTTTAGCTGATAATCAAAAAAGGAGGGCATTTTTGACGAGAATTTGGTCCGCTTTATTTGGACCCTTTTTTTTCAGTTTCAACCAGCAGGGGAACAGAGAGGGGATAAGCAAAGCCTTTCTGTCTCTTTAGCACCCCTATTGACTAATAGGCCAGAGATGGTTTCTCTCATTATGTGGCTAGCTATTTTGGTCATAGGCATAACAGAAAAAGAGAACATTTCCCTAAAAATTAAAAATCCTGGAGGACATATCTGAAGAAGTCCAAAAAGAGGACATATGGTAACGCTACTACTGCCCCACCACCATAAAAATTGCCCCACTCCCAAAAACTATTCCTACAAGTACTCATGTCCAGTGCTACCTTCCCTATAACGTATATATTATAATATATAATAATACAATATATTATAATTATATACATACAGGATGGCTAATATGTCTTCACATTTTTCTGAGTTTAAAATCTCTATCTGCAGTTTTCTAATCCCCTCCCCGCCTTGTGTGAATGAGCATGACCTGCCAGCTTCCACTAAAACTAGCAGCAGAGACCTGTAGGAAGAGTGCAACCAATGGGAAGGCTGTGGGGACAGCTCTAGTCAAAGGAAGGGAGGAGGAGATCTGGAGGTAGTTCCTGTGCTATAGAAGTTTCTGCATGTGGTGGGGCTGGAAGAGAAATGAACCCTTCCAAAAATGCCCCAATAGATTTCTGTGGGAGAAGCAGTTCCAACAGCTGCAGCATACATACACTGATTCACTGTAACACAATGATAAGGGATTTGTACCTTTCAAACTGTCTTCTCCTGTCATCTCCTTTCCCGATCTCAGACAGAGAGTCAACACAGTTATTGATACCCCCCCATGCATACACAAACACATACACATACAAATCCACTTATGCACATACTCACACACCCAAAACACAGAAACAAACATGCATACTCAAAACATACAAAGCTAGCAGATAAACATGCAAACAGAAATACAAAGACAGACCACATACACAGAACACAGACAAAACAGACCACAGAAGCAACACATGCAGAGGGGTTGGAAATCAAACCTATAAATGGCAAGTGACCGACTCACCTGCAAATGCGCAGTAGAGACTTCCCTCTCTGTCCCGCCCCCGCGTCAAGACGTGATGACGGGGGGGAGGGGGGCGGGACAGAGAGGGAAACTGCGCGGAAGGGGAGGGAGGGAACCGCTGATGTCGCTACCGCTCCCCCCCCAAGGTAGCCGCTACCGCCCCCCCCCCAGAGTCGCCACCACCCCTCCTTCACCAGGCCCGGGCCCTCTCTTCGTTATTCAACTTACAGCAGCGCCGAAACAGCAGCAAGCAGCTCAGCTTCAGCTCCCGTCGGCCTTCCTTCCCTGCCTGTGCCCCGCCCTTGCCGACGTGACGTCACACGAGGGTGAGGCACAGGCAGTGAAGGAAGGCCAACGGGAGCTGCTGCTTGCTGCTGTTTTGGCGCTGCTGTAAGTTGAATAACGAAGAGAGGGCCCGGGCCGGGTGAAGGGGGGGCGGGGGCGACTCCGGGGTGGGGGGGGGGCGGTAGCGGCTACCTTGGGGGGGGAGGGGACATGGGAGGTCTCAGAAGGAGGGGGGGCCTTGGAGCTTGGAGGGCTGGACTGAAGGGGGCCTTCCAGCTGGCTGGGAAGAAGGCACGGGGGGGGGAGGCACGGGGGGGGGGCACGGGGCCTTGGAACTGGGAGGGAGGGCAGGGGGGCCCTTACAGTTGTGAGGGAATGGGGCCCTTACAGTTGTGAGGGAGAGCAGGGGGCCTTGGAACTGGGAGGGAGGGAAGGGGGCCTTGGGAGCTGGGGGGGGGAGGGCCTGGGGCCTTGGAACTGGGAGGGAGGGCGGGCAGGCAGGGGGCCTTGCAGCTGGGAAGGGGGGAGGACTGGAGCCTTGGAGCTGGGAGGGAGGGACAGAGGGGGCCTTGGAGCTGGCAGGGAAGAAGGATGGCAGGGGGCCTTGCAGCTGCAACGGGAGGGGGGCCTTGGGAAAAAAAACATTCCAATACGCGCCCGTTTTAACGGGCTTAACGGCTAGTAATTCCATAAGCCATGCTTTGCATGCTTCTCAAATTGTTTATGTTTATTGAGATTTAAATATGTACATGTATGTGATGTGAAGCTTTCTTAATTCTTTTACTACATTCTTTTTAACCATCGTCTTAATTATTTTTTTCCATGGAATCCTATGCAATTGAGCCTCATAGGAGCAGTTCTAACTTCTAACTTCCAGGTGCTGGGACTGAACCAAGCTCCTGCAAAAAGGACAGGTTTATTCTGACCCCTAAATCCCTTACTTCTCAAATTGACTGGCTTAGGTGAGAAACTACCTGATATTTTGTCCTAAATTTTTAAGGCTTGTTGCTTAATCAATTTAATTAGCACTGGGAAACCTCTCTTTCTGTCTTTCTTTCTTTCTGTTCCTGCCAAGCTCTGATAAAGGGGAGGGGCATTTTTACATAGCTGAAACTGCTAGAATTATTGGCAATATCTAGATTTATTTAGAATTTAATTTCTTTATTAATTTTCAAATTTACAAGACATACTCATAAATGGAAATACAGCAGAATTTACAGAGATTACATTTAAGTTGAAACATTTCCAGTTATTGGTATTTAGTCTCTTTTAAACACCAAGAAAATTATATATATTAAAGAAAAAGAAAATTGCTTTCTTAGACCACATACAAATTGAGCTAGGGGGTGGATAAAGAAGATGAGAAGATCAAATTAAGCATTCTAAATCGAGGTATATGGCCTGGTCCAAAAGCCCAGCATAATCTTCCTTTTTTCCTTAATTCCTTTACACACATTATCTAGACAGTTTTTTACTTTCTATAAATACTTTAAGCTGATCTGGTTCATAAAACATATATTTATTCCCCAAGTATTTTATGCTGCATTTGCAGGGGTATGCCAACAAAAAATTTGCTCCCATAGATTTAACCTCTTCTCTATATGCAAGAAAAATTTTTCTACGATCTTGTGTAGCTCTTGTCACATCGGGGAAAATCCACATCTTTTGTCCACAAAATAACTTCTGAGAATTTTTAAAGTAAAATTTCATCAGTGCATTTAAGTCTTGCTCAAAAACAAAAGATATCAAAAGTGTCCTTCGAGTAGAAACCTCTGATAGGGAATCCTCCAATAATGCCGAGATATCCTGAAGATTCAAGTCTGAAATTTGATTGTTTTCTATTGGGTTCACCTTGGTTTGCTTGGGTTCAGGGAGGTAATACATTTTGTTAATCGGTGGTATTGCCGATTGAGGATAAGCCAATACTTCAATCAGGTATTTCTTAAAGAAATCCAATGGTGAAATCCCAGTAGCTATTGGAAAATTTAGTATCCTCAGATTTAAACGTCTATTATAATTCTCTATCTGTTCCATTTTTGATGCCATTTTGATTTTATCAACCATTAATGTTTCTGTAACCTTTTTAAGAGATTCAATTTCCGTTTGCGTCTGTGAGTTTTGAACCAACGATTCTCGTTTTACAGTTTCAAGAGCTTGAGTTAAGGAATCTATTTTATCCACCATTTTAGCAGTGTCTTGGGATGTTTTGTTAACTGCTTTAGTTAAATTTTTGAATAGCTGCCCAGATAGTGTGTAATGTTACCGCTTGGGGAGCAGCGAGCTCCAAGTTCGTCTCCACTGAGTCCTGGGGCGTGGCACCGCCGTCTGAGGGCCTCCGGTCACCGCATTCCGATTCCGATAAGTCCTCATCGCCAGCCCGAAGGAGTGCAGGGCAAAGCGGCGGATTAAGTTCCAGCGGAGACAAAGATATTTCAGTCCCTCGAGGAAACGCCGCTCCTCCGGTCGCTCCAGTCATGGGATCCCTCACACCGGTATCGGCTGGCGTGCTCGAAAGAAATCGCAAGAGGGTTTGCTGAGTGGGGGCAGGAACGAGGGCTGGCTGCGGTAAGCCCTTTACCACCCCCTTTCTCTTTGTATGCGGCATTAGGCTAAATTCTCTCAAGAAAATCTAAAGAGAACAGCAAACGATCCGCAACATCTCAAGCTTGGGCCGCCATCTTGACTCCACCCTCTCTCCATCTAGATTTATTTAAAAGGAAAGTTATTAATATCTAGGGCAGTTTTAAAAGTAAAATAAACTGTAAGGTCCTTGATCAGACACTACCATATGGGTCCATTAAGCTAGAGAATTCCCTTGATAGCAGCACTTAGCTGACATTTTGGGACTTACTGAGGGAACTCAGAGAGGTTCTGGCGAGTCCTCTTAAAGATTTGTTTAATAAATCCTTGGAGACGGGAGAGGTTCCGAGGGATTGGAGAATGGCGGAGGTGGTCCCTCTTCACAAAAGTGGTGATAGGGAAGAAGCTGGAAACTACAGGCCGGTAAGCCTCACTTCGGTTATTGGAAAAGTAATGGAAGCCATGCTGAAGGAAAGGATAGTGAATTTCCTGGAAGCCAATAAGTTGCAAGATCCGAGACAACATGGTTTCACCAAAGGGAAATCGTGCCAAACGAATCTCATTGAATTCTTTGACTGGGTGACAGGAGAATTAAATCAAGGACGTGCTATGGACGTCATCTACTTAGATTTCAGCAAGGCTTTTGACACGGTTCCCCACAGGAGGCTCTTGAATAAACTAGAAGAGCTGAAGATAGGACCCGAAGTGGTGAACTGGATTAGGAACTGGTTGACGGGCAGACGCCAGAGGGTGGTAGTGAATGGAGTTCACTCGGAGGAGGGAAAGGTGAGTAGTGGAGTGCCTCAGGGATCGGTGCTGGGGCCCATTCTGTTCAATATATTTGTGAGTGACATTGCCGAAGGGTTACAAGGTAAAGTTTGCCTTTTTGCGGATGACACCAAGATTTGCAACAGAGTGGACACCCCGGAGGGAGTGGAAAACATGAAAAAAGATCTGAAGAAGCTGGAAAAATGGTCTAACGTTTGGCAATTAAAATTCAATGCAAAGAAATGCAAAGTGATGCACTTAGGGAGTAGAAATCCAAGGGAGGCGTATGTGTTAGGTGGGGAGAGCCTGATAGACACGGACGGGGAGAGGGATCTTGGGGTGATAGTATCTGAGGACCTGAAGGCGATGAAACAGTGTGACAAGGCGGTGGCCGTAGTGAGAAGGTTGCTAGGCTGTATAGAGAGAGGTGTGACCAGCAGAAGAAAGGAGGTTTTAATGCCCCTGTATAAGAAGTTGGTGAGGCCCCACCTGGAGTATTGTGTTCAGTTTTGGAGGCCGTACCTTGCGAAGGATGTTAAAAAAATGGAAGCGGTGCAAAGAAAAGCTACGAGGATGGTATGGGAGTTGCGTTCCAAGACGTATGAAGAGAGACTTGCTGACCTGAACATGTATACTCTGGCGGAAAGGAGGAACAGGGGTGATATGATACAGACGTTCAAATATTTGAAAGGTATTAATCCGCAAACGAATCTTTTCCGGAGATGGGAAGGCGGTAGAACGAGAGGACATGAAATGAGATTGAAGGGGGGCAGACTCAGGAAAGATGTCAGGAAGTATTTCTTCACAGAGAGGGTGGTGAACGCTTGGAATGCCCTCCCGCGGGAGGTGGTGGAGATGAAAACGGTAACGGAATTCAAACATGCGTGGGACAGGCATAAAGGAATCCTGTGCAGAAGGAATGGATCCACAGAAGCTTAGCTGAAATTGGGTGGCGGGGGGAAGAGGGGTTGGTGGTTGAGAGGCTAGGATGGGGGAGGGCAGACATACGGGGTCTGTGCCGGAGCCGGTGATGGGAGGCGGGACTAGTGGTTGGGAGGCGGGAAATACTGCTGGACAGACTTATACGGTCTGTGCCCTGAAAAAGACAGGTACAAATCAAGGTAAGGTATACACATATGAGTTTATCGTGGGCAGACTAGATGGACCGTGCAGGTCTTTTTCTGCTGTCATCTACTATGTTAGTTGAGCAGCTGTCTGGGAGAAAAGCAAATTGTTCTCTCCGCTAAGTGAAAAAGAATCAATTTACAAATACTAGCTTGATTGCTATGTGAGAATAGTCGTATGCATTTTGAATTATAGCATGGTAAGAATCTCTCTGGTTTCTAGGTAGGGTGTAAGTTAGTACAAGGCAAAACTTTAGAATTTAACAGTTTTAAAAGGCCACTGCTGTCTCTGCCTCACCTTTTTTGGTATCAGCAGTTGACTGGGGTTCTTTTTACCCTAGTTCCCACTGTTCTTTTGTAGATGGTGGTGCAGATTCCTTGTTTCTTTCAGTTTTACCGATTCAGGTAAGAATATAATTTTTACCCAAACTGTTTGTGAGGACTAGCTCTTTTTATATGAATTTCTGCAAAGCCTCATTCCTTTCAGCTTCACTCAATTAGAGCTGCCCCTTCCTCAATAAATTATACATATAATTCTCCTGGTTTAGATCTTCCCAATCATGATCTCATAGTTTTAACACAAGACACATTTTTGTTGTTTTTTTTGTCTGTATGTCTCTACTTCCCACACCAAAAAACTTCCTTCTCCCTGCAGCTGCATAGATCATGTTTCTCTGTGAAGCACTGTGTGCAACTTTTAGTGCTTATTCAAATAACGATAATTACATAAATGCATTGATTGAAATATGGCAGGTGTTCTGATTATTTTTCTCTTTTCTTTAACCGAATAACAATCTAGGAGCACACTGCCTCAATGTGTTTCGGATAATTCTGCTTATTGGGAAAGTGTTACTGAGGTCTATGCATATTGTAATGAGGTGGAAAATGCATTATGCAATTATATGGTTCTAAGTAGGGGTCAGCTTAAAATCTACCTCCCCCCCCCCAATATTCAGCCGGCGGCGGTCAGCATTTTTTTAAAATGCTGATCGTTGCCGGCTAAATTATCCCTCGATATTCAGTGCCGGGCTATGTTCGGGCATCGGCACTGAATATCGGGGGCCAATTTGGGACGGGCAGGCTGCTGCATCTTATGCAGGCCCAGTTGATATTTAGCCTAGATTACATAAGAGTTATGCAGCCCTGGCTGAATATCGGGCCAGGGCAACATAAGCTTTAAACATTTTTTAAAAATCAAAATCACCCCTGAGCCCCCGAGCCCCTGACACATTGGATCCCCTCCCCCTCCCAACCCGCCACAAGCCACCCCCCTCGCAAATTCCCCCTGGCCTACCCCAACTCCCCTCGTAGTTCATGCAGACCTCCCTGGGCCTACCTTAATCCCTGGTGGTCCAGTGGTGGTCATTGGGGGCAAGGGAAGAGCCCCCTCGCTCCTGCCTCTTGCAGCACCTTTGCAAAATGGCTGCTACGACCTCTTGCTGCAGCTCACAGTACTACATGAAGTACAACAAGCTACTGCGAGAGGTCAAGGCAGCCATTTTGCAAAGGCACCACCAGGGATTAAGGTAGGCCCGGGGGGGGGGGGGGCTGCATAAACTATGGGGGGGTTGGGGTGGGGACATGGAGAATTTGCTTGGGGGAGTGGTTTGTGACTGTTGACGTCAGCTGAATATCGCTGGCACCCGCATAAGCCCTGGCTCCTCCCTAACATACCCCCTGGCCCGCCCCTAGCCGGCCCACTTTTTTTGGGCTGGTCAGAGGCGGGAGACTTGGCAGGTCTGTGATATTCAGTGGCATTTAATCAATGACCTAGGAAAATATGGGAAGGAGGTTCTGAAAGTCAAATTTAGGCTCTTAGGTAGAAAAGTGAAATTCAGAACCTCCAGAGTAGAATTTTCAGAAGTGCTACCAGTTCCACCCTTAGGACCCAAGAGACAAGAAGAGCTCTGGAGTCTCAATGCAGAGATGAGACGATGGTGGAGGTAGGAGGGTTTTAGATTTGTTAGGAACTGGGCAACATTCTGGGAAAGGGGGAGCCTGTTCTGGAAAGAAGGACTCCACCTTAACCAGGGTGGAACCAGGCTGCTGGCATCAACATTTAAAAAGGTGATAGTGTGAGGATCTCCTAAGCAAAAAAAAAAAAATCTCTTGAGGATTTGGGACTGCTATATACATTTGACTCCGACTGGAAGATTTTTTCTCTTCTAAAGTTTATAAAATTAAAGAGGAGTTGAAGCATTTTCCTATACTATCTAATCAGAGTGTATGTAAGAAAGGTTTGGTTAGGGGCGTACCTGTAGATCAATATTGAAGTATTTTTTGAACCTGTGACTTGTGAGGAAATATCATCTTTGGTAAGAAAGCTTTCTCAAAAGTATAGTGTGTTAGATATTTGCCCTTCTTATTTGTTAGTTTGTGTGCCTCCTTGTATTATGCTCTGGATGTTGACCATGATTAATCTTATTGTAGAACAAGGTTGCTTTCCAAAAGAGCTAGGGCGAATTGTACTCACTCCTCTATTGAAATCCAAAGAATTGGATAGGACTGTACCCTCCAGCTATAGACTTGTTGGTAGTATTCCACTGTTCACTAATGACCCAATGATCAGAAGCAAACGTGGGTGCTAGAGGCCAATAGCACCATACTAGCGCCCACGTTTGCTCCCACCCGATCATCAGAGCCAGTGAGCACATGTAATAATGCTAATTGCATGCAAGTGCATGTAAACAAGGGTCTCCCCCATTCCTCCCTCATGATCAGTAGGCAGCTCACCAAACAAGGGTGCTGCTCCCGCTGCAAATCCTACGCCAGCTCAGAGTTGGCATTAGGGTTTACCAGCGAGGGAGGAATGGGGGAGACCCACTGAAGAGGTTTGACAGGGCTGGGATTTTCTCCCGGCCCTGTCAAACCTAAGCCCCCCCCCAACACAAATTGACGTGGAGGGGCATAATCGAACACGAACGCCTATCTCCATGGGCGTTTATCTCCGAGAACGGGTCTGTGAAGGGGCGGACCGAACCGTATTTTCGAAAAAAATGGACGTTTTTGAGCTGGGCGTTTGTTTTTTTTTAGCAATAATGGAAACTAAAAAAGCCCAGCTCAAAAACGTCCTAATCCGAGCCATTTGGTCGTGGGAGGGGCCAGGATTGGTAGTACACTCGCCCCCCTGATATGCCAGGACACCAACTGGGCACCCTAGGTCAGTGCGGTGGACTTCAGAAAAAGCTCCCACATGCATAGCTCCCTTACCACGGGTGCTGAGCTCCCAACCCCCCTCCCCCAAAACCCACTACCCACAAATGTACAACACTACCATAGGGGAGAAGGGGGCACCTACATGTTGGTACAGTGGGTTTTGGAGGCCTCCCATTTACCAGCACAAGTGTTGCAGGTGGGGGGGGGGGGATGGGCCTGGGTCCACCTGCCTGAAGTGCACTGCGGTACCCACTAAAAGTGCTCCAGGGACCTGCATACATGCAGGCCTCTAGGACTTGTTGCTGCTGTATAACATTGGCACATCCTTTATTGGAATAAGCACGTTTACTCACAGTTAACTGCAGAGGTTGTACCCCACTGGCAACCAGTCTCCCTGGTACTGAGATTAGCAGTAGGTCAGAGCTGGCAGAATGCTGTACAATGCCCTCTTTCAGCCACATTCAAGGTAAGGGAACTAAAACTGGGTTACAAAAATGGCCACTACCACATGGACTACAACAGGAAACACAACAGGGCACACTCTGACCCAGTAGGCAGGGGGAAAAGCACCATGGGAGAAGAGCCTACCAACTACCAACATCGTGAGACTGTAACACAAGCTAATGAAATCACGGAGCCCAATACCCTACACCCACCATAATGCATTGCTGATGTGACCCTGTAGTGCACCCGAGAGCCACATCTGACCCAGGGAAAGGCTGTGAGAGGATCAAACACATTCTGCTGTCATGGAGGTGGGTATGGCATTTGAGGCTGGCATACAGGCTGGGAAAAAAAGTTTTTAAAGTAGGGTTTTTTTTGGTGGGAGGGGGTTAGTGACCACTGGGGGAGTCTGGGGAGGTCATCCCCGATTCCCTCCAGTGTTCATCTGGGCATTTGGGGCACTTTATTGGGACTTGTTCATGGAAAAAAAGGGTAAAAAAAAAGTGACCCAAAATCGCGGTAAAAACGTCTTTTTTTTTTTAATTATCAGCTACAGGCGCCCATCTCTCCACGGCTGATAACCATGCCCCAGTCCCGCCTCTGACATGCCCCCGTCAACTTTATTCGTTTCCGCGACGGAGTGTAGTTGGAAACGCCCAAAATCGGCTTTCAATTATACCGATTTGGGCGCCTTTGCGAGAAAAACGCCCATCTCCCGATTTGGATCGAAATATAGGCGTTTTTCTCTTTCGATTATAAGCTGGAAAGAGTAGTAAATGACCTGGACTGGATGGCATACATCCAAGGGTACTCAAAGAACTCAAGCTTGAAATTGCTGATCTGCTGTTAATAATATGTAACCTGTCTTTAAAATCATCTGTAGTACCTGAAGACTGGAGAGTGGCCAATGTGACGCCGATTTTTAAAAAGGGTTCCAGTGGTGATGTGGGAAATTACAGACCAGTAAGCCTGACGTCAGTATATAAGACAGTTGCCCGACACAGGCTGTGTTTCGCCCCCCAAAAAAGGCTGCGTCAGGGGCTATAATAAACAAACATATTAAATTATAGAATCTGAACATTATAAAAACAAATCATTGATATTTAATATTAAAAATTACAAATTAAACCAAACATAAAATATGAAATATGTAAAACATAGACATGAATTATGAAATGTACATGTAAAACATAGACATGAATTGTTAACAATGAGAGTCACTTTTGATTTAAAAAAATGGATAAAAACAAAAACATAAAATATTTATAAATATATAATTATAATCAAATGAATTAGACAATAACATAGGAAAATATAACATAAATATATATATGTATTACCATTAAAGAAAGGGCACAGGTGCAAACATATAAAAATGACTATCAAACATCTTTTTAAAATATTGTATTTTAGAATTGTCAATTGATCAAATGAAAAAATGATAAAAGGAAAAAACACATACCTAGTCTCTATCTCTACGAATAAGAACAACTAAAAAAACAGAAAAAAATATATATGAAAATATAAATATATAAATATTTTTGTACAACTAGATAAACTAAAAAATGAAAAATGTGAAAAAAATACTAATATGAAAAAATAATATAATAATTAAAGTGATGATAAAAAATAAAAAATGAAAAATAAATTAATAATTGAACAATGCATGAATAAATGGTGAATTAAAATAATAACCAAACAACAAAATCAAAAAGCAAAACATTATTAATAAAAAATATAAATGAAGGTATAATTAGTGTGTAATACTTACTTGCAAATTGCAAATCAGTACAAGGAAAAAGGAAATGCAAAAAAACCAGCACAAACAGCGTGTCCCTAAATGACAAAGTTATTAAAAAATAAGAATAAAAAATAAATAATAATAATAAAAAAATGAATGAAAAAATGGTAACATACAGGTCTGTAAAACAACTTTTATAAGAAAATGTGATTTAAATTCCAAAAAACTGGTGTAATATGTACTTGGTTGTAATTTAATATGTGCTTATTAATATGTAAATCGTCAAATATAAGCTTCCAAACCACTAATATAAATTGTGGTGTTACCCCCGTGCAGTTTATTGTCATCAAATGCATATTTATGAGATAACATAAATTTGCACTGATACCTCAAACTCCTATGCTGTATAATTCTAATTTGAATAACATAGACCTGGTATCATACTTACTTAAAATCAGTATTTAATCAAGTGTGCATCAAAGCTAACATAAATTAAAGTTACCCTCGATGAACCTTAAGGTCTCATAACGCACTGATCTTGTAAAGATATACCTGTATTCTCATTACTGACAGCATTTGAACAAGATTTCAAACATTTATAAGTTAATATTTTTATAACACTGTCTTCTTCCGATTGCTATCATAAAAGAGAACAACAATTTATATGTATATATTTATGTTATATTTTCCTATGTTATTGTCTAATTCATTTGATTATTATATTTATATATTTATAAATATTTTATATGTTTTTGTTTTTATCCATTTTTTAAATTGAAAGTGACGAGACTGGTGGGGGGGGGGCGGAGTCAAGATGGCGACCTGAGTTGGAGTGCATGCGAGCGGGTTGTGAGGACTGGAGCCTTCACTTCGTTATAGCGAACTGCTTTACCCCAAGAAAGTTTAATGCCATATATCAAAAGGAAGGCAGTGGTGAAAGCCGTGCTGCCGCTGGCAAGAACCTCGTCGCCAGTCCAACAGACGATCCTTTGTTATGCCTCTGACTCCCGGACCAATACCGGAACGTTGAGTCCCGCTGTTCAGGCTGTCGGAGGAGCAACAGCCTTACTTGGGAATGAGATATCACTCTCTCCGCCGGAATCCGTCATACCACCCTGCCCTGCGTCTTTCCGAGATGATGTTAGAAAAAAGGGAAAAAAGACTAAACGTCAGCCGGCGTGGCTAAACAGTAAGATAAAGGAAATCATTAGAGCCAAAAAACAATCCTTCAGAAAGTGGAGAAGAGAACCAACTGAAAGTAACAGGATAGATCATAAGGAATGCCAAGCCAAATGCAAAGCGGAGATAAGGAGGGCAAAAAAGGACTTTGAGAAGAAATTAGCGTTGGAAGCAAAAATACATAGTAAAATTTTTTTTAGATACATTAAAAGCAGGAAACCGGCCAAAGAGTCGGTTGGGCCGCTGGACGAAAATGGTGTTAAAGGGGCGATCAAGGAGGACAAAGCCGTAGCGGAGAAATTAAATGAATTCTTTGCTTCGGTCTTCACCGAGGAGGATTTGGGGGGGACACCGGTGCCGGAAAGAATATTTGAAGCGGGGGAGTCGGAGAAACTAAACAAATTCTCTGTAACCTTGGAGGATGTAATGGGTCAGTTCAGCAAGCTGAAGAGTAGTAAATCACCGGGACCTGATGGTATTCATCCCAGAGTATTAATAGAACTAAAAAATGAACTTGCGGAGCTACTGTTAGAAATATGCAATCTGTCCCTAAAATCGAGTGTAGTACCGGAAGACTGGAGGGTAGCCAATGTTACTCCGATTTTTAAGAAGGGTTCCAGAGGAGATCCGGGAAATTATAGACCGGTGAGTCTGACGTCGGTGCCGGGCAAGATGGTGGAGGCTATTATTAAGAATAAAATTGCAGAGCATATACAAAAACATGGACTGATGAGACAAAGTCAGCACGGATTTAGTGAAGGGAAGTCTTGCCTCACCAATCTAATGCATTTTTTTGAGGGGGTAAGCAAACATGTGGACAATGGGGAGCCGGTTGATATTGTATATCTGGATTTTCAGAAGGCGTTTGACAAAGTGCCGCACGAAAGACTCCTGAAGAAATTGCAGAGTCATGGAATCGGAGGTAGGGTATTATTATGGATTAAGAACTGGTTGAAAGATAGGAAGCAGAGAGTAGGATTGCGTGGCCAGTATTCTCAGTGGAGGAGGGTAGTTAGTGGGGTCCCGCAGGGGTCTGTGCTGGGTCCGTTGCTTTTTAATGTATTTATAAATGACCTAGAGATGGGAATAACTAGTGAGGTAATTAAATTCGCCGATGACACAAAATTATTCAGGGTCGTCAAGTCGCAGGAGGAATGTGAACGATTACAGGAGGACCTTGCGAGACTGGGAGAATGGGCGTGCAAGTGGCAGATGAAGTTCAATGTTGACAAGTGCAAAGTGATGCATGTGGGTAAGAGGAACCCGAATTATAGCTACGTCTTGCAAGGTTCCGCGTTAGGAGTTACGGATCAAGAAAGGGATCTGGGTGTCGTCGTCGATGATACGCTGAAACCTTCTGCTCAGTGTGCTGCTGCGGCTAGGAAAGCAAATAGAATGTTGGGTGTTATTAGGAAGGGTATGGAGTCCAGGTGTGCGGATGTTATAATGCCGTTGTATCGCTCCATGGTGCGACCGCACCTGGAGTATTGTGTTCAGTACTGGTCTCCGTATCTCAAAAAAGATATAGTAGAATTGGAAAAGGTACAGCGAAGGGCGACGAAAATGATAGTGGGGATGGGACGACTTTCCTATGAAGAGAGGCTGAGAAGGCTAGGGCTTTTCAGCTTGGAGAAGAGACGGCTGAGGGGAGATATGATAGAAGTGTATAAAATAATGAGTGGAATGGATCGGGTGGATGTGAAGCGACTGTTCACGCTATCCAAAAATAATAGGACTAGAGGGCATGAGTTGAAGCTACAGTGTGGTAAATTTAAAACGAATCGGAGAAAAGTTTTCTTCACCCAACGTGTAATTAGACTCTGGAATTCGTTGCCAGAGAACGTGGTACGGGCGGTTAGCTTGACGGAGTTTAAAAAGGGGTTAGATAGATTCCTAAAGGACAAGTCCATAGACCGCTATTAAATGGACTTGGAAAAATTCCGCATTTTTAGGTATAACTTGTCTGGAATGTTTTTACGTTTGGGGAGCGTGCCAGGTGCCCTTGACCTGGATTGGCCACTGTCGGTGACAGGATGCTGGGCTAGATGGACCTTTGGTCTTTCCCAGTATGGCACTACTTATGTACTTATGTACTTATGAGCTACAATGGCTAGCAGTGCCAGAAGTCGGTAGTGGTCTAGCCTTGATCGGCAGCTCCTCATCGCGGAACACAGAAGATACAAACATGGAAGCAGACGTGGAAGCTCCCAGGGAGGTAACCTTGCAGTCTATTTGGACTATATTACAAAATTTAACGACTACAGTTACTAAAGTGTCACAAGAAACTACAATGCTAGTGAATAAAGTAGACTCTCTAACCTTAGCTCTTGAAGATGTTAAGCAAGATATGCTGACTCGAGTAACACAAATTCAAGCTGAACATCAAACTTTAAAAACTACTACGGAGATGTTGATTAAGGATAAAACTATGATTGCTCGCAAAATAGAACAATTTGAAAACTTCAATAGGATACTGAATTTAAGAATGTTAAATTTTCCGTTGGCCAGAGGGATATCGGCTCTTGATTTTTAAAAAAAATACCTGGTTGAAATCCTTAAATATCCACAAGCTGCAATTCCACCGATCAATAAAATATATTATCTTCCTGTTTCAAAATCTACAGATAACAGAGTTCCTCAAGATCAAAATTTAGAAATGGATACTCTGAATATATCAGAGCTCCTTGAAGATTCATTATCGGAGGTCAAGGAACGTCGAACATTGCTCATTTCTTTTGTCTTTGAACAGGATTTAAATTCCTTGATGAAAGTATACTTCAAAAAGTCCTCAAAAACTTTTTGTGGACAAAAGATTTGGGTATTTCCAGATGTTGTAAAGACTACTCAGGAACGACGTAAAGCCTTTTTGGCTTTTAGAGAGGCGATTAGGGCAATGGGAGCCTCATTTTTACTGGCTTATCCCTGTAAATGTTGCGTGAAATATCAGGGCAACAAATATGTATTTTTTTTGACCCAAGCCATTTGCGATCATTTATAGAAGCTAAGAAAATTATTAAATAGATTGCATATTAATGACGGTGTTTAATATTGTCAGGCTAAGGTCAGGCCATTTGCTATGATTTTTGTTCATGTTTCCTTAATATACTCCTATTATGAGTTCTTCACCCCCCGCTTTATATTGTGGTCTAAGAAGGCATAAGAAAGCTGTATTGTTTTTCTTTTTCTTTGTTAAAATTAATATGTAAATGTATTATTTGCCAGTTTTCTGTTTTATAAGTGTAACTTGTAAATGAAAAATTTAAACAATAAATTAAAAATAAATCGAAAGTGACTCTCATTGTTAACAATTCATGTCTGTGTTTTACATGTACGTTTTATAATTCATGTCTATGTTTTACATATTTCATATTTTATGTTTGGTTTAATTTTTAATTTTTAATATTAAATATCATTGATTTGTTTTTATAAGCAGATTCTATAATTTAATATGTTTGTTTATTATAGCCCCTGACGCAGCCCTTTTTTGGGCGAAACACGGCCTGTGTCGGGCAACTGTCTTATATACGGTATGTTCAATAAAATATTTTGGATAATATACTGATCTGCTTGCACATTTTGCACGTTGGATTTCGCAGATCGTTTGCCTTGCTGTTTTGTGGGAGCCTGACATCAGTGCCAGGCAAAATAGTGGAAGCTATTATAGAGAATAAAATTACAGAACACGTAGACATCGTGGTTTAATGGCATAGGGTCAGCGTGGGTTCAGCAAAAGGAAGTCTTGCCTCACCAATTTGCTTCATTTCTTTAGACATTTTTCTATGAAGTCTGTCAGAAGTGCATTCAAATCACAAGGGGGCATCTCGGGGGTGTTTCGAAGGCGGGATTAGGGCGTGCCTAGCACTTTTACAGCCATAATGGAACAAAACAAAAACATCCAGAACTAAAACGAAGACGTCTTGGTCTAGACCTGTTTTCAGAATGAATAAGGTACAATAAAATGTCCTAAATGACCAGATGACCACTGGAGAGAATCAGGGGTAACCCCCCAATACCCTCCCACCCCCCAAAAAAAATGTGAATAAAAATATGACTTACTAGCCTCTATGACAGCTGCAGATGTTAAATTCAGGTCTATTAGAGCAGCATGCAGGTCCCTGGAGTAGTGTAGGGGTCGATGCAGTACACAGTGGGTGACCCAGGTCCCTACCTCTCTCTATCTGTAACTCTTGTGGTGGAAACTGTGACCACTCCCAAGGTCACCAAAAACCCTTCTGTATCCACATATAGGTGTCCCCTTCACCAACAAGGGCTTTTGCAGTGGTGTACAGTGGAGGGTGGGGTTTTTTTTGGAGGGCTCAGGAGACAAGGGAGCAAAGGTGAGCATTTTCATGAAGTGCAAATAAGTGCCCCTAGGGTGCTCCATTGTTCTCCTGGGATGTCTTGGGGGACCAGTCTACTAAAAATGCTGGTTTCTCCTACATCCCAATGGTATGAATCTGTACGTTTTGCACTTATTCATTTTTTTTAAATGGACAAAAAAAAAGTCCAAAGCATAAAAGCTTGTTCAAAACAGTATGTTTGAAAAGAAAAGATAGACGCTTTTCTTTTTCAAAAATGGCCTTCTTTCCTATTCGGATTTTGGACTTTTTATGCAAAACGTCCACAATTGGACTTAGACGTTATATTGAAAATGCCCCTCGCGCATAGATTTACTTCTGAATTTCTTATTAAAACACTGTCAGTTGATTTTCATCCCAGTTATGAGACCAATTGACTTTACAACTGCCTTGTTTTAAGAATGTCTGATTCTTAAGAATTGCTAATTCTACTTTTGCATCTATGGGAATTCAACTTTGGAATTCTTTTCCTGAATATATTAAATTAGAAAGAAATTACTCTTTAGGAAAAAAAGTTAAAACATTGTTGTTTCCTGATAATGCTAGTAACTAGATTGATTGTAATTTACTGTATATGTATTTTTTAATTGTAATTCCTGTTATGACCAGCTCTTGTTATTGTGACACGTATCAAACTGTGAGGTTTTTGCGGAATATAAGAGTTATGTTATGTTATGATATGCTATGTTATTGATAAGAGGGATAACTTCTTAATTTTATACTGTTCTGATTTATGATTTGTATATTTGATTAGTGAATTGATCTATTATACACTGCATTGAAACCTGAAAAGGTTTGATTTGATTTGTTAAAGAAGGCAAAGAGAGACTTTGAAAAGAAACTTGCCTTGGATGCAAAAATATATAATAACTTTTTAAAGGTACATTTTAAGCAAGAAGCTGGTAATAAAATATCAGTTGGACCACTAGATGACTGAGAAGCACTCAGGGAGAACAAGGTCATAGAGGACAGACTAAATTAATTCTTTGCTTTGGTCTTCACTGTGGCAGGTGCTGGGGAGATGCCCATGCCAGAAATGGTATTTAATGATGAAAAGTCAGAGAAACTGAAACAAATCTCTGTATACCTGGAAGATTTAATGGGGCAGTTTGACAAACTAAACAGTAGCAAGTCACCTGGACTGGATGGTACATATCCCAGAGTATTGATAAAAAAAAAGAGAACTTGCAGAGCTATTATTTGGGCGGCCAACGTAACGCTAATTTTTAAAAAAGGGTTCCAGAGGAGACCAAGGAAATTATAGACTGGTGAACCTGATGTCAGTGCCAGGCAAGATGGTAGAGACTATTATAAAGACCAAAATTACTGAGCACATGCATAGGCATGGATTATTGGGACAAAACCAACATGGATTTAGCCAAGGGAAATCTTGCCTCACCAATCTGCTACATATCTATGAAGGGGTGAATAAATATGTGAAGAAAGGTGAGCAAGTTGATATTGTTCAAATGGATTTTCAGAAGGCATTTAATGAAGTACTTCATGAATGACTGCAGAGGAAATTAAAAAGTCATGGGATAGGAGGCAGTGTCCTATTGTAAATTAAGAACTGGTTAGGAGATCGAAAACAGAGAGTAGGGTTAAATGGTTGCAAGAGGACTTTATGAGACTGGGCACCTAAATAGCAGATGACATTTAATATGAGCAAGTACAAAGTGATGCATGTAGGGAGGAGGAAGCCAAACTTAAAGCTACATGATGCAAGGTTCCATATTAGGAGTCACCGCCCAGGAAAAGGATTTAAGTGTCATTGTTGATGATACGTTGAAACCCTCTGCTCAGTGTGCAGCTGTGGTAGAATGTTAGGAATTATTAGGAAAGGAATGGAGAACAAATCAGAGAATATTATAATGCCGTGGTTTCATTCCATGGTGCGACTGCATCTTGAATACTGTGTGCAGTTTTGGTCACTGCATCTCAAAAAAGACAGTGGAATTAGAAAAGGTACAGAGAAGGGCGACAAACATGATAAAGTGGATGGGAAAAGCCAAATAGGCTAGGGCTTTTCATCTTGCAGAAGAGACAGCTGAGAGGAGATATGATAAAGGTCTATAAAATACTGAGTAAAGTGGAATGGATAGACATAAATCACTTGTTTACTCTTTCCAAAAATACAAGGACTAGGGGGCATGCAAGGAAGCTACTAAGTAGCAAATTTAAATCAGATTGGAGAAAATATTTCTTCCCTCAACATTTAATTAAACTTTGGAATTCTTGCCAGAGAATATGGTAAAAGCATTTAGCTTAGCAGGTTTTAAAAAAGGTTAAAGCTATTATTAAGATGAACTTGGGAAAATCAACTGCTTATTCCTGGGATAAGCAACATAAAATCTTTCAAACTCTTTTTGGGATCCTTTGAAATACTTGTGACCTGGATTGGCTACCAGTATTTTGATGCTTATGTACTTACTAGTAAAAGAGGCCCGTTTCTGAGCAAATGAAACGGGCGCTAGCAAGGTTTTCGTCGCCAACACCTTCCTCCCTGGCCAACCCCTTCGTTGTTCTGCCATTGCTCCGCCCCCAACGTCATGATGTTTGACGCGAGGGCGGGGCCTGGAGCGATTTCTGACCCCCCCCGCCTCCCTGCCTCCCTCCCTGCCAACCCCTTCGTTGTTCTGCCATTGCTCCGCCCTCGAGGGCGGGGCCCAGAGCGATTTTGGTAGCTTCACCACCACGAACCTTCGAACCTTTTTGAAGGAAGTCAGGGCTTGGCTTCACTGACGTCAGTGTCCTCAGAACGTTGAGGGTGAGTTTTATTATAGTAGATGATTTAACTTATACCTTTTCACAAAAACTTGTGAATCAAAGGGGAGTTCCAGAAATTTTGGCTGCATTTCACAACAGGAGATGGAAAGCAATGGGGAGGGGGAAGGGAAACAAGGGACAGAGCATAGAGGAGGAAGGAGAGAGCATAGGGGAGGGGAAGAGGGGAATGTGGGAAATCTCTGGGGGTCCTAATAATACTGTCAAAATACCAGATATGAGACTCCTTATCAATGCTAGTTATCTGAAAAAGGGGTCAACTTGAGTCTAATTCTGTTTCAGAAAGATTTATGGTGTTAATCATAACAGTGACATAGAGAATTGAGAATGTTATTTTTAGTTCAGTTTAGTACATGATAATAAAATCCTAAATGCCACTACATCACTCAGTGAGACTTGCACTTGGCACAGAACCGAATGTGTTTATTTATTTATTAGAATTTATTAACTGTCTTTATGAAGATTCACCCAAAGCACTGTACAAATAAATCCCTGTCTAAACCCAAAGCCAAAAATAAAGTAAACGAATCAAATGCCAGTCCTCACTCCTATCTGGAAAGCTGGCAGCACAGATCCAAGATATCTGGTAGGATTATTTACGAGGCTTCAAGCTCTAGCAATTCAACCTGTCCTTGGAAAACCATGAGTCAGGCGGAGTGTGTGAGGTGACTCTCAAAGATGGCATATGAAGAGGATAGGCACAAGCACAAGGTGCAGTCAATATGCCAGGAGTAACTTCTAGGGTGATGGTCGAAGTGATTCCTTTTAAGACAGTTCTCTGGCCTTATCAATCTTGTATGTAAATGTTAGGATTCTGGTAGTAATCATTCTCATTGGCTATAGCAAAGCTTACCGATACCAAATGGACAAATCAGAAGTCATCCTTTATAGTCTAATCAGAGCCAGGTGATGAGAAATGGATGTTGACAAGAAAATCTATTTACCATATTAGGACATCCTGGTTGAAGCATTGTTTCTTCTTCAAGGTTGCCAAAGCTAGGCACAAACACATTTCTTATGAGACCATCATGTCTTCTTTTCACAGGAACATTATTGGGTTTCACTGTAGCACAGAAGGTGCAGAAATCTTTGCTTTAGACTATAGACTCTATGTTTCTTGGTTGATGTGGTATACAGTTCAATAAAGATGGGCTATATTCCTTACAGGAAGTGGTAAGAGCAAGGTGGGAAAGAGGATATGGAAAGTGTGTGTCCCTTCTACACCCCCACATGTTCACACTCCCAATCTCTCCCTGCTCAGAAACACAAACATACACTGATGCATCCGTTGCACCCATATACCTCATGCACATACCCATCTTCCGCATCCCGCATATCTACCCCAACCCTTCGCAAACATCCGTATACAGATGGTGTAGAATGAGTAGAAGTAAATCGATTTTTTACTCGTTTCAAAAGTACAAAGACTAGGGGACACTCAAGGAAGTTACACGGAAACACTTTTAAAACAAACAGGAGGAACATTTTTTTCACTCAACGAATAGTTAAGCTCTGGAACTCTTTGCCGGAGGAGGTGGCGACAGCGGTTAGAGTATCTGGGTTTAAAAAAAAGGTTTGGATAAATTCCTGGAGGAAAAGTCCACAGTCTGCTATTGAGGCAGACATGGGAAGCAACTGCTTGCCCTGGGATTTGTAGTATGGAGTGTTGCCACGATTTGGGTTTCTACCAGGTACTTGTGACCTGGCTTGGCCACTGTTTGGAAAACAGGATACTGGGCTAGATGGACCATTAGTCTGACCCAGTTTGGCTACTCTTATGTTCTTATATTCTTATTCCCTTTCACCTACCATAAACTCTATACTCTCATGCTCCTTTGCCCACCGCACACTTACACTTTTCTCACACCCATATATCCACCACCTAACTGATGTAGCCATCCTTCCACCCTCTCATATACATCCCTGCCCCTGCACTATACCTTACCACACCCCTACTTCATACATAATTAACTCCACTCTGTTCACTCACCAGGGGCGTAGCCAGAAAACAGATTTTGAGTGGGCCTAGGCAAGAACTAGGTGGCCACCAAGTGTTCTCCCCCACCACCAAAATAAAATCTCAGCTGGCGGGAAAATGCTTCTTTCCACCATGTGCAGGTACCGGTGTCGTGGAAAGTAGCGTTTTCGTTACCATCAGGGGGAAGCCTTCAGCTGGCGGAGCTTGGGATCCCCACCAGCTACCATTAAATATGTGCTGCTGTTGGGTGGGACTGAGCTCTAGGTGGGTGGGCCCTGGCCCACCCAGGCCCACCTGTGGCTACGCCACTGGCACTCACTCTACCACACTGCTAACACTCCTTTCCCAACACACAACCAACTCCTGTGATACACACATACATCCTTGACAAAACACGTCCCGGTTTACATGCCTACATCCACTTACTGCAACATCTACTATCAACACACTTGCTAAAAAAAAAAAACCCCTAATGTTTTCACTGCCTTTTCGGTAAGTGTATGAAATTTGTGGATTTGTATTAATTCTATCCTCAGTCTGGCCTGCATGCATTCAAATATGGGGGGGTTATATAGGTCTTGCTGATGTTTTTCTGTGTGAATAAATTAGAGAGAGCTTTTGCTGACCATAAAGCAATAGACTTCAAAATAGATCTGCCCTACCTGGATTCTGAGTTAAAGTCAGAATCAAAGCTAAGGCCTAGAACTGTTCTTTCTCGTTGGCAGCACTGCGGGCCTGCTTAAGAGTAAATTTTATTTACAGCACTGGACATCTCTGCAAAAGGGACTAGAAACGACATGCAGGAAATGTGAGTGTGCTGCAGAATCTGAAGCCTACAGGTGGCTCATCCCATTTTATTATATCGAGATGTGTGTGCCTATAGATCTACTACAGGTAACAGATCTGAAGCTGACTTAGGAACAATCATGCATTAATAGTGGAAAAGGGGAGCTAGGCCAATTTTCTACTTAAAATCTTTTTCGGTGAATACAAAAACAAGAACCTAAGTTCATTTAACCATTAGGGGGAGACTATGCTCTTCTTAACAGAAACCTCACATATGTTAAGTGATAACACCTTATCATAGTTATAAAAGCTTAAAGAAACATTTCAGTGAGAGTAATGGGGTTATAAGGTAAGGGTGCACAACCATTTTTCAGAGCACATGGTTTATTAAAGAGAGCTAGTTTGTAAATATGAGCTGGGCTTTATGGTCCTTATCTGCTACAGCATTATCTATATAAGGATTAGGATAAAGCTGTTGAGATAATTCTATTTTATTTTTTTCTCTGTAAACTTTTCCGAACAAATAAAGGCTGCTGCAATAAAAATCTGGCTGTTATAGTTGTTTCTGTTGTAGTTCAGGGTTAGGCAACTCCGGTCCTCAAGTGCCATATGTAACCCCCCTGTTCTATGGGGTTACTGAGAGGATAGAGCAGTGGCGTAGCGAGGGGGGCTGCCACCCGGAGCGGGGCGGTTCACTGTTGCACCCCCCCCGGGTGCAGCACGATGACACCCCCCCCAGTGCCCACCCTCTTCCGTCCAACCAGCTCCCTACCTTTAAAAAAATATCGGAATCCGAAGCGAGGCGCAGCGCCTCGCGCCTCCACGTAAAAGAAATGTGCAGCGTCTCATCGGGCCTTCCCTCGCTCTGTCTGTCCCACCCTCCGCTGACGCAACTTCCTATTTCCGCAAGGGCGGGACAGACAGAGCGAGAGAAGGCCCGATGAGACGCTGCACATTTCTTTTATGTGCAGGCGCGAGGCGCTGCGCCTTGCTTCGGATTCCAATATTTTTTAAAGGTAGGGGGAGCTGGTTGGACAGAGGAGGGTGGGCACTGGGGGGGGGTGTCGATGCGCCGAGGGGGGAGGCTGGCAGGGAGCACCCCCCCCCCCGAGCTGACACCCAGGGCGGACTGCCCCTCCCACCCCCCCCTTGCTATGCCACTGGGATAGAGTCCTGGTAGAAGGTCACTGGGGGGGGGGGGGTGTATCCTGGAGGTCCCTGGGTGGGAAGTAAGCCCAGCCTTAGGGGATGGGTTAGGAAATGTGGGAAGCTTTATGGGGGCTCAGGCCCTGAGACCCCAACAGAAATAAAATGCAGCAAAATTGTGCAGGAAAGAGGATGAGTGACGTGTTGGGAGGAGTTAGAGGGTGATAAAAGGTTTACCATGCACTAACACATGTTCTTTTGGTGGTCCAAGATTCCCCTGCCATCAGATCAGTGCAGAGAGAAGGGGGTTCCCTGGTTAAGAACTGGCAGCCCTTCAATTTGGAGAAGGAGAGAAGTCACAGTCTAGATGTCAGAGACTGTCATTGAGCTTTGGAGAGTGGATCAAGAGGATTACTTCCAGGAGCTGGAGGTGAGAACTGAGGAGAGTTCCATCTCATAAGGGAGCCAGGACATCAGAGCCCGGAACCCGTGCGCAGGAGGAGCAAAGCCCATGCGGGGTTGATTACTGCTTGGAAGGGATGGACAAGCAGAGGCACTGTATAAAGTGTATATATTTCTGATCTGCATTCCTATAAATACTCTGCCAAAATCAAGTCAAATTTATATTGGACTGATCTATTTCATTGATTTGAACTGTCTGAGCTGCTGGTTGCAGAAGTTAATAAAAGTTCCAGTTGGTTTTCATATAAATCCCCAGACTGTGGAGTGATTTAATCCTGGAAAGTGACTTGGGAACCAAGGGCTCTCAGAGGCCATTCTAACTAATTGCCAGTTTGCATCCCACAGGAGATTTGCAGCAGAGATTGAGTTTCTGGGAGGAGAAGAGGGTTTCCGAACACATTAACCACTTCTTTTTCCCAGGTGGAGGCACCGCGCATCAACTATGAGGTGAAAGGGTCTGAGAGAGTCTGCCTGTCGAGGAGGCTCCCAGCCTGCTTGGACCCTGGACCCGAGGGAGTGCTGGGAAGGGGGCGTTTCACATAGGTACATTAAGTATTCACAGTGAATATATATGAGATCAATTTGTATGCATTACCGACATCAGTATCAATTTCAATATCAATTTATTGTTTATCACTGTATCCCCAGAAGGATTCACCACGGTTTATAACATTTAATACAGAGCATCCATATACTAAAATAATTTGTTTATTTATTTATTTATTAGGATTTATTTACTGCCTTTTTGAAGGAATTCACTCAAGGTGGTGTACAGTAAGAATAAATCAAACGATCAATGGACAATTACAGCAGTAAAAATATTCAAATAACAATACAAAGTATGGCATGGTATACTACTTACAATGTGAACACAATATCTAATAGAACATTTTAATTGACAGTGTAGGGTATAAGCGAAGATGGAACATATAGATACGTAAGAGAGTAAGAGGAGTTAGAAAATAAGGTGACTAATTTAAAGAAAGGTGCACATGAGGTCAGAGAGATGGTTAAATATTATTTCAGCTAGAGTAGGAGTGGATAAACGTCCTGCTGCAGTATGTGTAGTCCGTGTCACTCCTTGTGTACGTGAGTGAGATTAACAAGTTAGTTACTTCTTCCATTAAAGGCTTGGTTGAAGAGCCAAGCTTTCACCTGCTTCGTGAAATAGAGATAGTCTTGTGTTAAGCAGAGCCTTTAAGGCAGTGCATTCCATAGTGTGGGGCTACTCCAGAGAAGGCTCGCTTGTGGTTATCACATCGTGTAATGTCTTTTGGAAAGGGTGTGGTTAGTGATTAGTCCTTGAGAGGACCTCAGTGTCCTCAGAGGTGTATAGAGGATCATCCTATTCTTCAGGTACTCAGGTTATTGTACTGGTAGCCAATGAAGTTTTTGCAAAAATGTTGTGATGTGGCCACGTTGCTTGCAACCTTGCAGCATTCTGAATCAAATAACACAAATTTACAATCTCATCTTTAAAAATATCCCAAATATAGAAAGAAAGAAATTCGAAATCATTAATTATCAAATAAAAATGTTTTAAATCTTTTCCTAAAAATAATATAAGATGTCTCTAAACGTAATATACAAAAAAAAAAAGCAACACTGGGCCTTCAAGACTAGGACAGCAGGAGTACTTTATTGACAGGTGACCCGACACGGGCCGTGTTTCGGCGTCAAATGACGTCTGCCTCAGGGGTGGAGATTTGGTTCTGCAGTATTTAAATCGTTTAGGTCAAATGCCTTAACACATTGAAAATGTTCGCTGCTTTGTGAAAAAAGGTACTTGTAAAAGCCTTCTCCTATGTAAAGATAGCCGGCTATCTTTACCCAGGAGAAGGCTTTTTATTTATTACATTTGTATCCCACATTTTCCCGCATAGCAGTAGGCTCAATGTGGCTTACAATATGAAACAATATTTCAATATGAAACAAGGGATCATTATATCACAATTCCTCATGTACAGCCACAAAATAACCTGTTAGGGTGGATAGTGTTCACAATGAACTCCTTCTATTAACGACTAGATAGAGATAAGAGTTTTCAATTTTGATACAGTATAAGTCATCACAAGAACAAAATATAAGAAAACCAATGGACTGCATTAGGGGCTTATAGCCCATTTAGTTATGTTTAAACAAAAGAGATCTGCATGAAACAAAATATTTATTTTTATTTTAACTTATAAAACCTCTCTCTC
Source organism: Microcaecilia unicolor (assembly GCF_901765095.1). Taxonomy (NCBI): domain Eukaryota; kingdom Metazoa; phylum Chordata; class Amphibia; order Gymnophiona; family Siphonopidae; genus Microcaecilia; species Microcaecilia unicolor. The sequence continues at coordinate 53,173,371 of NC_044032.1, forward strand.
TCTGCCCAATCCAGTATTGCCCCACTGTCTTGCCCCTCACCACCATCCAACATAGCCCCTATGCAGTGGTGTGCTGGTAAATGTTTAACAACAGGCTCTCTCCCCTGTCCCCCTCTGCGCCCCAAATTGCAGAGCTGGCTATGGCCAGGGAGAGAGCCTGGGGGGGGGGGGGCAATCCATTACTCCAGGATCGCTATTCAAAATGGCCGCCGAGACTTACAAGGGCGGCCTCCAAGACTTCAGCAGGTCTCTCGAGGCCGCCGCTGGAAGTCTCGGCGGCCATTTTTAAAGAGCGATCCAGCAGCGGGGGAGGGTCAGCGCCGGCAGCGGGCAGGCAAGATTGCCTGCCCCGAAGAATTCGCTGGACATGGGAGGGGAAGAAGGAGAGCCAGCTCGCCAGCAGGGAGAAGAAAGTACAATTTTGTTGCTCCTGCCCTGCTGAATTCGAGGAGAAGGCAGGGGAAGCAGGTCACAGTTGGGCTGGGGAGGCTTAGCCTCCCCAAGCCTCTTATATGGGGCACCTGTGCTTAGTGGTTAGAGCATTGGTCATGCCATCTAGGAGTGGCCTAGTGGTTAGATCACTAGTCTTGACAGCTTGATGCGGCCAGTTTAAATCCCACTGCTGCTCCTTGTGATCTTGGGTAAGTCACTTAACCCTCCATTGCCTCAGGTACAAACTTAGATTGTGAGCTCTCCTGGGATGGAGAAATACCCAGTATACCTGAATATAACTCACCTTGAACTACTACTGACAAAGGTGTGAGCAAAATTCAAATAAAAATAGACACAGCTTGGTTTTCAAGATAACCCAGCCATAAGGGATCTTTGCCCAAATGAATATACTACTACTACTACTATTTAGCATTTCTATAGCGCTACAAGGCGTACGCAGCGCTGCACAAACATAGAAGAAAGACAGTCCCTGCTCAAAGAGCTTACAATCTATTAGACAAAAAATAAAGTAAGCAAATCAAATCAATTAATGTGTACAGGAAGGAGGAGAGGAGGGTAGGTGGAGGCGAGTGGTTACAAGTGGTTACGAGTCAAAAGCAATGTTAAAGAGGTGGGCTTTCAGTCTAGATTTAAAGGTGGCCAAGGATGGGGCAAGACGTAGGGGCTCAGGAAGTTTATTCCAGGCGTAGGGGGCAGCGAGACAGAAGACGCGAAGTCTGGAGTTGGCAGTAGTGGAGAAGGGAACAGATAAGAAGGATTTATCCATGGAGCGGAGTGCACAGGAAGGGGTGTAATATAATATAATATAATATAATATAAACGTAATCATATTACCAGGGAAAAAAAGAAAGGGAGGAGGGATTGCTGTACTATAGAAGTCCTTTTTTTTTAAGGTTCAAGTTCAGTCATATTTTAATTCTGCTTCTTTAGAGATGCTTGCTTGTAAAATTCAAGATGATACTTTTCAAGATAATCTAGGAATTATTTTATTTTATTGTCCACCTAATGAATGGAGTCAGGAACAGTCAGATTTTATAGATTTTATTGCTAAAATGTCCTTAGATTGTAATAACATACTTTTATTAGGAGATGTTAATTTACATTTAGAAGATTGCATGGATAGTAAAGTTAAACAGTTATTAGATTTTTTTTTTAGATTTAATTACATTTACAATGGTTGACTCAGGTCCAACTCGCTCTAAAGGGCACCAGCTGGATCTATTTGCCTATAAAATAGATGACCAAGGAGGTTTCTAAATATCTGATCCAGTTTGAGAACCACATTACACTATTTTAAATTGGAATGAAAACAGAGGGACAGTGATTAAGTGTGAAAGACAAAAATTTAGGACTCGTGGTAAAATAGATGAGGACGTTTTTTTGGACCAACATAGATGGTATTTTACAAACCAGATTAGAAAAGGGCAGCATCTCCTTAGGTAACTGGAATTCAGATAGTCTATCAATCTTAAATACTATTGCTCCCTTTCAAGAGAAATGTACCTCTCAAAAAGTACGACCTGCATGGTACTCAACAGAATTACTCAGTTTAAAGAGGTAATGTAGATGTCTAGAAAGGAAATGGAGAAGAACCATTTTAGATATGTATAGAGGAAACTGGTGAAAAGCGATTAATTCTTACAAATGGCATCTTAAGCAAACTAAACAATCATTCAGCAATAATTGGGGAAGAAACATTGAACTCCAAAAAATTATATCAGGTCCACCCCAATCTTCCCAGGGCCAACGCTCCAGGTGCCCAGGGTTTCCAGGTGCTTTTTGGCTAGGATCAGGCGACCCTCAGGGGGAGGAATGCTGGCTTCGGCCTAACCCCTGGTAAGCCTTTCCTTGGCTGAGAGGTGCCCAGCTCTACCACCGGCTAGCTTTCAGGTGCTGTGGAGAACTTGCAGCTCATCTGCATATCCTTACAGCCTTCTCCGGGGTGACTCCCAGGTCCACTCCGATCCACTCAGGGCCTCCGCTCTAGGTGCCGCACGCCGTCATTTTCTCTTTACATTTATTTTTCTCCCAGTTACACTTTTTCTTCTTGGTACTGTCCCTAATCTGTTTCTCCATCTGAAACCACTGTACACTGCAGGAACACATTGTCCACCCTCTGTATTCATCATCTTACCATCTCTTTTTTCCTCTTCCTTTTTCTCAGCTCTCAACCTTCAACATTTCCTTCCTTCCATTCATCCATGTCCTTTCTATCTGAGTACATCTCGCCTTCATCGCTGTCGTCATACCTCTCCTACTCTTCTCCGTACTCTCTTGCTCCTTCTCCTGCTGTCCGCTGGGGACACTAATCCCAATCCTGGTCCTCCACATCAGCTCTCATCCTATTTGTGCAGGTCATACTGTGATATCTCCAATCTAATTTCTGTTCCTCTCCTCTCCCCTTCTTCCCTGCTTTTCTCTTGCGCTCTGTGGAATGCCTGCTCTGTCTGTAACAAACTTTCCTACATCCATGACCTCTTTATCTCTTGTACTCTCCATCTGTTTGCCATAACTGAAACTTGGCTTTACCCTGAAGACTCTGCTTCAGTCATGGCCCTATGCCATGGAGGTTATTTTTTCTCCCATACTCCTCGCCCGGTTGGCCGCAGAGGTGGTGTCGGGCTACTACTTTCACCCTCTTGTAGATTTCAACCTCTTCTTCCACCTCAGTCTCACTGTTTTTCTTCCTTCGATATCCACTCCATCCGTCTATTTGCTCCTCTGCCTCTCCGAGTAGCAGTCATTTATCGACCCCCTGATAAGTCCTTTTCCTCCTTTCTCACTGACTTTGATGCCTGGCTTTCCTTCTTTCTTGAGCCTTCATCTCCTTCCCTCATTCTTGGGGATTTTAACATTCATGCTAATGATCCCTTCGACTCTTATGCGTCTCAGTTTCTTGCTTTAACATCCTCTTTCAATCTTCAACTGTGCTCCACTGCCCCCACTGACCAGAATGGCCAGTGTCTTGATCTTATCCTCTTCTCAAACTGCTCACTCTCCAGTTTCTGTGCCTCAATGCTTCCCCTCTCTGACCATCATCTGATAACTTTCACACTTAAACACCCTCCTCCCCAGTCCCGTCCAATCTTAACTAATACTTTTAGGAATCTTCAGGCTATTGACCCTTCTACTCTGTCCTCCAGTGTTTCAAATCTCTTCTCTACCACTATGTTATCCAAGTCTGTCAATGAGGCTGTCTCTTCCTATAATACTATTCTCTCCTTTGCTCTGGATACTCTCATTCCTCCCATTCCCCGTTCTGTAAAACGTACCAAACCCCAGCCTTGGCTGACCTCTGGAATCCGTTACCTACGTTCCTGTGCCCGCTCTGCCAAACGCCTTTGGCTGAAATCCCGTGCCCATGCTGACTTCATAAATTTCAAATTCTTGCTGACCTCCTTCCAGTCTGCTCTTTTACTTGCCAAACAGGACTATTACATCCAGTTGACAAATTCTCTTGGCTCAAACCCTCGACGTCTCTTTGCCACACTGAACTCTCTCCTCAAAGATCCTTCACCTCCAACTCCCCCTTCACTTTCTCCCCAGACTCTGGCTGAATACTTTCATGATAAGGTTCACAAGATTAAACTTGAATTCTCAACCAGGTCACCTCCACCTCTCCTTCCCTTAGTCCATTCTCTCAACCCTCCAACCCCTGCCTCCTTTTCTGCCTTTTCTGAAATCACTGAAGAGGAAACTACACATCTTCTTTCCTCCTCGAAACTAACTACCTGTTCCTCTGATCCTATTCCCACCCATCTACTTAACACTATCTCTCCTACTGTCATGCCTTTTATCTGTCATATCCTCAATCTTTTACTTTCCACTGCAACTGTTCCTGATGTCTTCAAACATGCCGTAGTCACACCACTCCTTAAAAAACCTTCATTGGACCCTATCTGTCCTTTCAACTATCGCCCCATCTCCCTCCTCCCTTTCCTATCCAAGATACTTGAACGTGATGTTCACCGCCGTTGCCTTGACTTTCTTTCATCTCAAGCTATTCTTGATCCACTTCAATCTGGCTTTCGCCCCCTTCATTCAACTGAAACAGCGTTTGCTAAAGTCTCCAATGATTTGTTCCTGGCCAGATCCAAAGGTCTCTATTCTATTCTCATAATTTTCGATCTATCTGCTGCTTTTGACACTGTTGATCACAGCCTACTCCTTGATACGCTGTCCTCACTTGGATTTCAGGGCTCTGTTCTTTCCTGGTTTTCTTCTTATCTCTCCCAGCATATCTTTAGTGTATACTCTAGTGGATCCTCCTCTACTTCTATCCCACTGTCAGTTGGTGTACCTCAGGGATCTGTCCTGGGACCTCTTCTTTTCTCCATCTATACTTCTTCCCTTGGTACTCTGATCTTATCCCATGGTTTTCAGTATCATCTTTACGCTTATGACTCCCAGATCTACCTCTCCACACCAGAAATCTCAGCCAAAATCCAGGCCAAAATATCAGCCTGCCTGTCTGACATTGCTGCCTGGATGTCTCAGCGCCATCTGAAACTAAACATGACCGAGACTCAGCTTCTTATCTTTCCCCCTAAACCAACCTCTCCTCCTCCCCCATTCTCTATTTCTGTGGATAACACTCTCATCCTTCCTGTCTCATCAGCTCGTAACCTTGGGGTCATCTTTGACTCCTCCCTCTCCTTCTCTGCACATATTCAGCAGACTGTTAAAACCTGTCGTTTCTTTCTCTATAATATCACCAAAATTCGTCCTTTCCTTTCTGAACACACTACCAGAACCCTCATCCACACTCTTATCACCTCTCGCTTAGACTATTGCAACTTGCTTCTCACAAGTCTCCCACTTAGCCATCTCTCTCCTCTTCAATCTGTTCAAAATTCTGCTGCACGACTAATATTCCACCAGTGTCGTTATGCTCATATTAGCCCTCTCCTCAAGTCACTTCACTGGCATCCTATCTGTTTCCGCATACAGTTCAAACTCCTCTTATTGATCTATAAGTGCATTCACTCTGCAGCTCCTCAGTACCTCTCCACTCTCAGCTCTCCCTACATTCCTCCCCGGGAACTCCGCTCACTGGGTAAATCTCTCTTATCTGCACCCTTCTCCTCCACTGCTAACTCCAGACTCCGTTCCTTTTATCTTGCTGCACCATATGTCTGGAATAGACTTCCTGAGCCAGTACGTCAAGCTCCATCTCTGGCCGTCTTCAAATCTAAGCTAAAAGCCCCCCTTTTTGATGCTGCTTTTAACTCCTAACCCTTATTTGTTCAGAACCCTTATTTTATCATCCTCACTTTAATATTCCCTTATCTCTTGTTTGTCCTGTTTGTCCTAATTAGATTGTAAGCTCTGTCGAGCAGGGGCTGTCTCTTCATGTTCAAGTGTACAGCGCTGCATACGTCTAGTAGCGCTATAGAAATGATAAGTAGTAGTAGTAGTAGTAGTAGTAAATTAGTGTCAATTTCGTATCTATTAAAAATGCATTTGGCTACTCAATCAGCTGATGATCTTGCCATGTTTTTTTTAGGGTAAAAATAGAGAATCTTAGAACTTCCTTTAAAATTGACAGCATGGACTATGTACATATACGACGAACACAATTTAAAGACATTAGGAGGAGTATTTGCTGAGAGGACGTGCTGAGAAGGGTAGTTAGTGGGGTTCCCCAGGGGTCTGTGCTGGGACCACTGCTTTTTAACATATGTATAAATCACCTAGAGATGGAAGTAACTAGTGAGGTAATTAAATTTGCTGACGACACAAAGTTATTCAAAGTCGTTAAATCGTGGGATGATTGTGAAAAATTACAAGAGGACCTTACGAGACTGGGAGACTGGGCGTCTAAATGGCAGATGACATTTAATGCGAGCAAGTGCAAAGTGATGCATGTGGGAAAGAGGAACCTGAATTATTGCTATGTCATGCAAGGTTCCACGTTAAGAGTCACTGACCAAGAAAGGGATCTAGGTGTCGTCATTGATGATACGTTGAAACCTTCTGCTCAGTGTGCGGCGGCAGCTAAGAAAGCAAATAGAATGTTAGGTATTATTTGGAAAGGAATATAGAACAAAAGTGAGGATGTTATAATGCCTTTGTATTGCTCCATGGTGCGACTGCACCTTGAATTTTGTGTTCAATTCTGGTAAAAAAAGATGTAGTGAATTAGAAAAGGTGCAGAGAAGGGCGACAAAAATGATAAAGGGGATGGGACAACTTCCCTCTGAAGAAATGCTAAAGTGGCTAGGGCTCTTCAGCTTGGAGAAAAGACGGCTGAGGGGAGATATGATAGAGGTCTATAAAATAATGAGTGGTGTGAAATGGGTAGACGTGAAGCGTCTGGTTACGCTTTCCAAAAATACTAGGACTAGGGGGCATGCGATGAAGCTAGAAAGTAGTAAATTTAAAATGAATCAGAGAAAAATTTTCTTCACTCAACGTGTAATTAAACTCTGGAATTCATTGCCAGAGAATGTGGTAAAGGCGGTTAGCTTAGCAGAGTTTAAAAAAAGGTTTGGCCGGCTTCCTAAAGGAAAAGTCCATAGACCATTATTACATTGGATTTGGGGAAAATCCACTATTTCTGGGTTAAGCAGTATAAAATGTTTTGTACTTTTTGGGGATCTTGCCAGGTATTTGTGACCTGGATTGGGCACTGTTGGAAACAGGATGCGGGGCTTGATGGACCTTTGGTCTGTCCCAGTATGGCAATACTTATGTACTTATGAATCGGGTATTTATTCTTGACCATGATGGCATTCAATCCTTGATAATCAATGCAAGGGCATAGGGTGCCATCTTTCTTCCCCACAAAGAAAAAGCTGGCCCCCGCTGGAAAGGTGGAAGGCCGGATGAAGCCTCTCCATAGGTTTTCATCAATGTAGTCTGACATGGCCTGGGTCTCAAGGACAGAGAATGGGTAATCCCTACCCCAAATTGGCATCTTTCCTGGCAGTAGGTCAATGGGTCAATCATAATCTCGGTGAGGTGAAAGTGTTTCTGCTTGCTTCTTGGAGAATACATCAGCATAGGCAGCATAATCCTGAGCCAGACCATCTGGGGAGATTGTGTCCGCCGTGGCTAGGTGTACTGTTGGTATTATGGAGTCCAAACAGCATTGGTGGTAGGTAGTGCTCCAGGCAGTAATCTCACCTTTCTCACAGTCTGTTACTGGGTTATGTTTTTGTAGCCACAGTAACCCCAGAATAATTGGATTTACGGATGTTTGGAACATGTAAAAGACGATAGCGTCCCTGTGAAGGGCCCAATTCTCAACTATTGGGGAACCATTTTAGCCATAAGGTGCCCCTGTATACTGCCATACACTGGAATGGCCTTAGTTAAGTCCTGGGTAGGAATTTTATAGTATCGAATGCGCATTTTGTCAGTAAAGTTCCCTCCAACTCCAGAGGCGATGAAGGCCTTGGTGATTTTTATTTCTTGATCCAGATACAGTAGGGCTGGGACTAGGAGTTAAGTGCAGGGAATCCCGGAAGACAGATCTAGTTCTGGTTCCCCAGCCAATGCTAGACCCGAAAGTTTCCCGACTTCATAGGGCATTTCAGGGTGTAATACCCTTTCTCACCACAGCAGAGACACAAATTCAGAGTCCTTCATCTCTGCTTCTTCTGTTGCAAGATGGAAGAATGGCCAACCTGCATGGGCTTCCTGGAATCCGAAGGTAAAGACTCATTTGGAGGGCACATGGGTCGCTGGAAACTGGGCACCAGACGGACCTTCCTGCAGGAAGATTATCATTTCCGAGCATGTTCCTGGAGCCGGATATCTAATTGGTTACAAAGGCAGATGAGATCATCCAATTTAGGAGGAAGATCCCATTCCACCAGCTCATCTTTAATTTGGGGTGCTAGTCCTTGCCAGAAGACCACCATAAGACTCTCATTGTTCCAATTTAACTCAGATGCCAAAGTGCGGAACTGGATGGCATAACTCCCTAGGATTTGTGACCTCTGTCTCAACCCTGGAGTTTGGATGCGGCGGATGAAGCCTTCCCAGGTTCCTCAAAGACTCTCATGAATTGCTTAAGGAAGCTGTTGAGACTGTTGAGCACTGGGTTGTTCTGTTCCCAAAGTGGAGAAGCCCATGCAAGAGCTTGGCCTGTCAGCAGGGAAATGATATAGGCTACACGAGCCCTATCCGAAGAGAAGTCCCTTCCCTGGAGTTCAAAAATTATAAGACATTGGTTAATGAAGCTTGTACAGGTTTTGGGGCTCCCATCATATCTAGGAGGAGCCACCAGGTGGATACCAGAGAAAGCAGAGGCTGCTACCGCACCTGGACTGGCCAAAGGCATAACTGAATCTGGAATAGAAGAGGTGAAATCCTGAAGGGATGCTGATAGCTGTAGTTGGTCCAGCCGAGTTGTTAGGTTCTGGATAGAACCAGGCAGATGCTGAAGCTAAAGAGCCAGTTGCTGGAGCAGCTGTAGAGTGGATGACTCAACTGAGCTCATGGCCTTTGTAAACTGTCACATCTCGGGATCTGTGAGCCCTTGGGCTGCAGTAAGGTTTATGTACCCACCCAACCCGGTAAGGTAGGCCCTGGCTGACGGCAGGTGAGTCACTCCTCGGCTAGGGTTGGACTGGAAGATATTCTAGAACTGGAGACTGGCAGACATTCTGGAACTGGAGACTGGGGAATGTGCTGGCTACGGAGACTGGAAGACATATAGGAGTTGGAGACTGGAGGAAGCTGGAACTGAAGACTTGGAAGATGTACTGGAGCTGGGGACTGGAGGAAACTGGAACTGAAGCCTTGGAAGATGTAATGGAGCTGGAGACAAAACTGAAGATGCTGAGGAGAACAAGGCTGGCAAGGTTGCAACTCACTTCTTGGCAACCCTAGACCACCCATTGCAAAGGTGCCAGTATAGGGTTGTGAACTTCCTTAAATACTGCCGGACAGGAAGTGAAATCCTCCACTGGTGTCCTGGTGCACAGATGCTGACTCTTTAAATAAAATCTTCAGGGCGCTTGCATGCCTAGCGACTGATGTCATCTGGCGTGGAGGGGCATAATCGAACGCAAACGCCCATGTGTAAGAACATCCATCTCCGAGAACGGGTCGTGAAGGGGTGGGCTGAATCGTATTTTCGAAAAAGATGGACGTTTATCTTTAGTCTCGAAAATACGGTTTGTGCCAGGCAAATGCATTGGATGTGGGCGTTTTTGAGATGTGGGCGTTTGTTTGAGCTGGGCGTTTTCGTTTTTCAGCGATAATCGAAACCGAAGCGTCTCAGCTCAAAAACGACGAAATCCAAAGCTTTGGGTCGTGGGAGGGGCCAGGATTCGTAGTGCACTGGTCCCCCTCACATGCCAGGACACCAACCGGGCATCCTAGGGGGCACTTTTAAAAAATAGGAAAAAACATTAAATTACCTCCCAGGTGCATAGCTCCTTTACCGTGGGTGCTGAGACCCCCAAATCCCCCCCAAAACCCACTCCCCACAACTCAACACCATTACCATAGCACTTAATGGTGAAGGGGGGCACCTACAATTGGGTACAGTGGGTTTGGGGGGGGGTTAGAGGGCTCCCATTTACCACCACAAGTGGTACAGGTAGGGGGAAAGGGCCTGGGTCCGCCTGCCTAAAGTGCACTGCATTACCCACTAAAACTGCTCCAGGGACAGGACTTGTTGCTGCTGTATAACCTTGGCACAGCAGTTCACACCATAAGACTAATCTAGCTGAAAACGTCCTTTATTTCAATAACCGCGTTTACTCACAGTTAACTGCAGATCAGAGGTTGTGCCCCACTGGCAACGAGTCTCCCTGGTACTAAGATTAGCAGTAGGTCAGAGCTGGAAGAATGGTGTACAATGCCCTCTTTCAGCAACATTCAAGGTAAGAACTAAGTTCTGTAACGTGGCTAACACACGTACAAAACCCCAACCTTGGCTGACTTCTAATATCCGCTACCTACATTCCTGTACCCGCTCCGCCGAACGCCTCTGGCGGAAATCTCGGGTCCTTGCTGATTTCTTACACTTCTGACCTCCTTCCAATCTGCTCTTTTACGCGCCAAACAGGATTATTATATCCAACTGACCAACTCTATTGGCTCTAACCCTCGACTTCTCTTCACCACATTGAACTCTTTCCTCAAGGTGCCCCCTCCTCCAATTCCCCCTTCATTATCTCCTCAGACCCTTGCTGAATTCTTTCATGACAAGGTTCAAAAGATAAACCTTGAATTCTCTACCTCGCCACCTCTCCCTCCACTAGTCCGTTCCCCTCTCTCTCCTTCCCCTCATTCCTTTTCCTCCTTTCCTGAAGTTACTATAGAGGAAACTACACTTCTCCTTTCTTCCTCAAAATGTACCACCTGTTCCTCTGATCCCATTCCCACCCACCTTCTTAATGCCATCTCACCTGCTCTTATTCCTTTTATCTGTCACATTCTCAACCTCTCACTTTCCACTGCAACTGTCCCTACTGCCTTTTTTTTAATTTTATTTATTTATCATTTTACTTAATTACATTCACATTTATCACATAAATGTAAGGAAATACAGAAATTAATATAAAAAGGAAAACATTTTCTCTCAACAATATATATTAACATAATTGTCCACAATTGGAAGATCCAAGATCAGGAAAACAATCTTAAAGAAAATAAGAAAAACTCAAAATGGTTAATCTTACACTTCACATTTTCTGAGGGAGGAAGGTTAATCGGTTATTCCAGCCGGTACAGTGGTAACTGAAGGAAGTTGCTGCAGAGCATTCTTCATCTGTTTCCACAAACTCTTATAATTTCTTAGGTTCAAACAAATAAGTAATAAGGAAATAAAACACTTACAAGGGAATCGCGCTAGGAAGGTCCCACCTAGGGCTATTATTCCTGGCTTAAAAGCCAAGACTTTACACCTCCCAGTCTGCAATTCCCTTGATGTGTCAGGAAATATATGCATCTTTGAACCCAAAAACTATCAACCATGTATCGGAAATACAATTTCAAAACATTGTTCCTATCTAATTCAAAGACGAAAGTCACTAATAATATAACTCTATCTATAACTTCTGAATTTTCCAAAATGTCGGTTAAACTTACATTTCTTTTCTAAGTATCAGAGAAATATTTCTTTGAGAATTCAGTAGCTGATATATAGGATATTATAGGTAAATTTTTTCCCTTAATTGGTTCTCCAGAAATTCCAATTTTTACAAGAAAGATAACTATTCTTCATTACCAAATTGTCTGATTTTCATAGAGAAGCCATTTCCGTAATCAAAGTCTCTATTTTTATATCTTGGACTTCCACTTTGTTAGATAGGTATTAATATAAATTCTTTAACTCACATAGTGAAAATTTTTAAACATCTGAAGAAGAGAGTTATTCACATTCTGCTGCAGTTCCTATTGTACGTCCATTATAACATTATTGGCTTCACCAAGTCCAATTTCTCCACAGAAACCGCTCCAGATATCTTCAGGGGGAAGAGCTCACTCTCCAATCCCCGAGTTGGTTTATTATCTGAGTCGATGCTGCGCCAGGACCTCCTCGGGTCACATGAAAATCCTAACCCACCATTTTTCAGTGCACCTCTGATCCCATTCCCACCCACCTTCTTAATGCCATCTCACCTGCTCTTATTCCTTTTATCTGTCACATTCTCAACCTCTCACTTTCCACTGCCACTGTCCCTACTGCCTTTAAACATGCTGTGGTCACACCTCTCCTTAAGAAACCTTCACTTGACCCTACTTGTCCCTCTAATTACCGACCCATCTCCCTCCTCCCTTTTCTCTCCAAATTACTTGAGCGTGCTGTTCACCACCGCTGCCTTGATTTTCTCTCCTCACATGCTATTCTTGACCCACTACAATCTGGTTTTCGCCCTCTCCACTCAACCGAAACTGCGCTTACTAAAGTCTCCAATGACCTATTACTAGCTAAATCCAGAGGTCTCTATTCCATCCTCATTCTTCTTGATCTTTCCGCTGCTTTTGACACTGTCGATCACAGCATACTCCTCAATCCCTGTCCTCACTTGGATTCCAGGGCTCTGTCCTTTCCTGGTTCTCTTCCAACCTCTCCCTCCGCACCTTCAGTGTTCACTCTGGTGGATCCTCTTCTACTTCTATCCCTCTGCCTGTTGGCGTACCTCAGGGCTCTGTTCTTGGTCCCCTCGTCTTTTCTATCTACACTTCTTCCCTTGGTTCATTAATCTCATCCCATGGCTTTTCCTACCATCTCTATGCTGATGACTCCTAAATCTACCTTTCCACCCCTGATATCTCACCTTGCATCCAAACCAAAGTTTCAGCGTGCTTGTCTGACATTGCTGTCTGGATGTCTTAACGCCACCTGAAATTAAACATGACCAAAACCGAGCTTCTCATTTTTCCCCCCCAAACCCACCTCCCCACTCCCCCCATTTTCTATTTCTGTTGATGGCTCTTTCATTCTCCCTGTCTCCTCAGCTTGAAACCTTGGGGTCATCTTTGACTCTTCTCTCTCCTTCTCTGCTCATATCCAGCAGATTGCCAAGACCTGTCGTTTCTTTCTTTACAACATCTGTAAAATCCACCCCTTTCTTTCCGAGCACTCTACCAAAACCCTCATCCACACCCTTGTCACCTCTCGTTTAGACTACTGCAATCTACTTCTTGTTGGCCTCCCACTTAGTCACCTCTCCCCTCTCCAATCGGTTCAAAACTCTGCTGCCCGTCTCATCCTCCGCCAGGGTCGCTTTACTCATAGTACCCCTCTCCTCAAGTCGCTTCACTGGCTCCCTATCCGTTTTCGCATCCTGTTCAAACTTCTACTAACCTATAAATGAACTCACTCTGCTGCTCTCCAGTATCTCTCCACACTCGTCCTTCCCTACACCCCTTCCCGTGCACTCCGCTCCATGGATAAATCCTTCTTATCTGTTACTACTACTACTACTACTACTTAACATTTCTAGAGCGCTACTAGGGTTACGCAGCGCTGTACAATTTAACAAAGAGAGACAGTCCCTGCTCAAAGAGCTTACAATCTAATAGACAAGTGAACGGTCTGTTCCCTTCTCCACTACTGCCAACTCCAGACTTCGCGCCTTATGTCTCACTGCACCCCACGCCTGGAATAAACTTCCTGAGCCCCTACGTCTTGCCCCATTCTTGGCCACCTTTACATCTAGATTGAAAGCCCACCTCTTTAACATTGCTTTTGACTCGTAACCACTTGTAACCACTCGCCTCCACCTACCCTCCTCTCCTCCTTCCTGTACACATTAATTGATTTGATTTGCTTACTTTATATTTTGTCTATTAGATTGTAAGCTCTTTGAGCAGGGACTGTCTTTCTTCTATGTTTGTGCAGCGCTGCGTACGCCTTGTAGCGCTACAGAAATGCTAAATAGTAGTAGTAGCAAAACGGACTTACAAAAATGGCCACTACCTTGTGGACTACTGGAAACAAAACAGGGCACACTCTGATCCAGTAAGCAGAGGGAAAAGCACCATGGGAAAAGAGCCTACCAACTACCAACATCGTGAGACTGTAACACAAGCTAGTGAAATCACGGAGCCCAATACCCTACACCCACCACAATGCAATGTTGATGTGACCCTGCAGTGCACCCGAGAGCCACATCTGACCCAGGGAAAGGCTGTGAGAGGATCGAACACATTCTGCTGTCATGGAGGTGGGTACGGAATTTGAGGGTGGCATAGAGGCTGGGAAATAAGGTTTTTGCAAGTGGGGTTTTTTTTGGTGGGAGGGGGTTAGTGACCACTGGGGGAGTCAGGAGAGGTGATTCCCGATTCCCTCCGGTGGTCATCTGGTCATTTAGGGCACTTTTTAGGGACCTGTTCGTGAGAAAAAAGGGTCCAAAAAAGTGTTCTAAATTCTCGCTAAAAACGCTTTTCTTTTGTCCATTATCGGCTGAGCGCGCCCATCTCTGCTTGGCCGATAACCACGCCCCAGTCCCGCCTTCACCACGCCTCCGACACCCCCCCGTCAACTTTATTCGTTCCCGTGACGGAGTGCAGTTGAAGACGACCAAAATCGGCTTTCGATTATACCGATTTGGCCGCCCATGGGAAACGGACGCCCATCTCCTGAACATGGGCGTTTTTCTCCTTTCGAAAATAAGCAGGATAGTGTCCTTGGTATGGAAGGAGCCTGCACAATTGGCGGGGAGCCTGGCATGTGGGAACAGCAGCATGGTGACCTGCCACAGCAGCAAAGTGGTCTGGGATCCCCAAGGAGCTGCCGTGGAGACTGACCCCGACACTTCCCCAAGGATGGTTAGTGAGTCGGGCCATGGGGCACAGCTGCAACTGTGACAGCACCTAAGTGCTATATTGCATAACTGCAATGGAGCATACAAGTGGGAAAAGTATAGGCGGGCCATGGGTGTGTCGCCATACAACACATAGAACTTATAAAATACTATCAGTTGAATGCATTGATGTTTTCTTTAGGAAATTATTCAAACCTTTTTTAAACCCTTCTAAGCTAATTGCTTTTACTAAATTTTCTGGCAACAAATTTCAGAGTTTATGGTTTATTAGGCTTAATATACCACCATTTTGTGTAAAACAGCAAATAGTTTGCACTCTCTCCTGAAATTTAAATATTTGTCCTTTTTTCAAATCTAGCCTCAAGGAAATGTATATATTCAGGCACAGACAGTAGGTCCCTCTCCAAGAGGGCTTACAATCTAAATTCTACTTGAGGCAATGGAATTTGAAGCTACTTGCCTACGGTTATAAGGAACATCAGGATTTCAGCCTTGTCTTCTCAACCCACTACTACTCCGTTGCCTCCATAACATTCCTCAATGCCAGCCAGCCCAAGGGGAAGGGGACTGATATACCACCTTTCAGTGGTTTTTGCAACTACATTCAAAGCAGTTTACATAGTTTATACATACAGGTACTTACTTGTACCTGGAGCAATGGAGGGTTAAGTGACTTGCCCAGAGTCAGAATGAGCTGCAGGGGGAATTGAATCCAGTTTCCCAGGATCAGTCTGTTGCACTAACCACTAGGCTACTCCTCCACTAAGATCTGGTCAAGAAAATAAACCGAAAGCACACAGCACTATCATGGAACCACTAGACCAATCCTGCTGACTAGGAAGACTCTGCTATGATTGGTGTTTATTTTAAATGTTAGGCTCTGATTTCATGGCAGATTTGGGTCATTTTCTTCTTTGCTCAGACCAGCTCATTTCTCTCAGTAGCAATAATCAGGGTTAGGGTTTTGGTTTGTTATCGCTGTTTGTCACAAGAATAAAATAATGAGGTTATCCAAGTACACTTCTAGCAGGTTTGATCTTGAATGTCTGCATACACTTGACTATTGGAGAAGCACTGAGGCATAAATATGTTGTACATCAGCTGTTAAGAGTGTGAATCATTAATCAGTTTTGTAACCTCCCTGATTTTACAATATGTGTTATGCAGTGTTTATTGATCTGTACATGTTATGGGAAATGTTGCCAGAGGTCCCCTGTGATTCCTTTGTTAATGAGAAATTATACTGGGACATAGTTTTATTTCCTTTGATCAATGAAAAAAATTAATAACTAAACAAACCGAATATGAACTCTCAGGCATCCTGTCTCATTTTAGTATTTTTCCATGCAGCTTGAATACATAATTTATTCAAATTAAAAATGTCTATAGACAACCAGTTGTTAGAGACTGAGACATTCTGATTTGGGGCCTGATCATAACCCTCCCACCTCTTGCCCCCAACCCATGTTAGGTGATAGTCAGAATCCACATTGCATAAAAGTGATTTTCTAAAATAATGTGCGGAATATGAATTCCAGAATTCCAAATATGAATAAAAAAGCTCCCCATATGTCGCAGTTATTGAGAGCCATGGGGCCAATTCCTGGCTCAGGTTCATGGACAAATACCAGTTTTTAAAAAGGACTCCAGGGGTCACCAAACTAACTACAGACTGATGAACATTTTATCAGTGTTGGATTAAATGCTGGAAGCCATTGTTAAAAACAGAATTATCATCTTATGGACAAATGAGTGTACCCTGGCTTCCCCAGGATAGGGTAAATGTTGCCCCAGATTTACTACTACTACTACCTAACATTTCTAGAGCGCTATTAGGGTTAGGCAGCGCTGTACAAATCAACAAAGAAGGACGGTCCCTGCTCAGAGGAGCTTACAATCTAAAGGATAAAATGTCAAGTCGATTTGCTACATAAGAAATGTTTGATCTGTCTGCAATTCTAGTGGGAGAAACTCCTATACAACACAGCTTACAGATCACTGATATGTCCTGGTGAATAGAGGGAGATTGCTCTCAAAGCTAACCTTGTTCAAAAATAAAAGCAGATAGGCAAAAATACACAGGCACGTTATATAAAATACCTTTAGAAAGCAATTCCCCAATCAAAAAAATAGGCATGTAAAAAAAATAATAAGAAAACAAAAAGACAACTGCCAGTCTGATTACCAAAGCCATTCAGATGTACCAGGTAGTTATAGTTCTCAGTCTTTAACTTTCCACAAATGCTAGAAGCTGGGAGAGTTAAGAGTATATAGCACTACATGATGAGGTAGATATAATAGGCTTCTCAGAGATCTGGTGGAAGGAGGAAAATCAATGGGACACTGTGTTAACAGAGTACAAATTATATTACAACTAGTAAAAAAGGCCCATTTCTGACACAAATGAAACGGGCGCTAGCGAGGTTTTTGTCGGAGTGTGTATGTTTGAGAGTATGTGTGAGAGTGACTGTGTGTGAGAGAGAGAGTGAATGTGTTTGTGATAGAGTGAGACTGCTGGGTGTGAGTGTGTCTGCTCTGTCCCCTGGCCCCCCAGTGATTTTCCTTTTTTCTTGCCCCCCCCGTATCCACCCAGGGATTCTGTTCTCTCCCCTGCCCCCCCTCCCGCTACCCAGCAAGTCTCCTGTGTCCCCTGTTCCCCCTGCAGCCACCCAGTGATTCTCCTCTCTCCCCGGCTCCCCCCTCCAGCCACCCAGCAATTGTCCTCCATCCCCTGCCCCCCTGCAGCCACCCACCGGTTGTCCTCTCTCCCCTGCCCCCCCTCCAGACAGCCAGTGATTCTAGTTTTTCCTGTGGCCCCCCTCCAGCCACCCAGCAATTCTACGTTTTCCCTTGCCCCCACCGATGCTCTTCTCTCCCTGGGCCTTGGCCCCCCTTCCAGGCACACGGCGAATCTTCTGTCTCCCGTGCCCCATCAATTCGCCGCTTTGCACCCGCCCTCCCACCTGTGGTTGGTCAGCTGTTGCGTGTGATGTGCATAGGGTGAGCGATGCGATTCGGTGAGTGTCATATCTCCGCCCTCGACGTCATCACGTTGTGACCCGAGGGCGGGGCAGACACTCATGTGCAAACAGCGATCTACACAACTACTACTTCTGGCTGCATGCAGGCTTCCAGCTTCATTAGAACGTTGGAGGTGCGTTTTATATAAAGAGATGATAGAGGGGATCAAATTGGAGGGGGGGGGGGGGGGTTGTGCTATATGTTAAAGAGGGAATTAAGTCAAACAAAATAAACATTCTACATGAAATAGCAGCATGGAATTATTATGGATAGAAATTCCATGTGTGAAGGGAAGGAGTATTCTGAAAGGGCTGTACTACCACCCTCCAGGACAGAACGAACAGACAGATGAAAAAATGTTTACAGAATTAGGAAAGCTGGCAAATTGGGCAACAGTACAGTAATGGGTGATTTCAATTACCCTAATCTTGACTGGATACATGTTACATCAAGCAGTGCTAGAGAGATAAAATTCCTAGGTGTAATAAATGATTACTTCTTGGAGAAACTGGTCCAGAAACCAAGAGGGGGAGACATTTTAGATCTAGTCCTTAGTGGGATCTGCTGGGAAACAGTGATCAAAATATGATTAAGTTTGAGATACTATCTGGAGTGAAGCCACAAAGGAAATCTACTTTAGCAGCATTTAGTTTTCATAATGGCGACTATGATAAAATGAGGAAAATGGTTTAAAAGAAGCTGAAAGGATCCTGCAAAGGTTAAGACTTTAAATCAGGCATGGGAGTTGTATAAAAATACTATGTTGGAAGCCCAGATGAGATGCATTCCAAATATCAACAAAGGTGGAAAGAAGAGCAAATGACAGCCATCATGGTTAAAAGATGAAGTGAAAGAGGCTATTAGAGCCAAAAGGATGTCCTTCAAATGAAGAAAATAAGAAGCAACATAAGCACTGGCAAGTTAGATGCAAAGCATTGATAATGAAGGCTAAAAGAGAATATGAAGAGAAACTTGCCACAGAGGCAAAAACTCACAGTAACAACTGTCAGCTATCGTTGTCTAGGGTTGGTCCCGGGGTCCACTTCACAGAGGCAGTGGGTTCCCAAAGAAGACGCAATCCACACGGATTTGGATATATAAAGTATATTATATTTGCATATATGCATTGGCTCACAGCACTTAGTACAGTAACTGATACAGGGCTGTATCTGTGTGTGTTTAGGGAGAGAAAGAAAGGATAGGGTGTTTGTTCAGAGGAAGAAAGAAACCTTGGAATAGGGCTGTCTGAAAATGGGGGGAGCAGAGCCAGGTGCTCTGGTGGCTAAAGATGGAGGTGTGCAGAGAAAGAAGAAGAAGAAACAAAGACAGCCCAGCAGAGTCCCGTGCCCTGCGGGCTCAGAGACCAAGCGAGAAGTGCCCCCCTGTGCTCTGCTTTATACCTACTAAGAACAGAGCGTGGGAACAGGAGCAGAGAGAGATCAAAACTTCTCTCCTTCCCAGTTATTTCCTTTACAGAACTCCAGATTACTTTTTGAAGTCAGGAAAGCTTCTCTGAAGTCAGGAAGAAAGGTGACAAATTTCATAGGTTGTACCTCTTTGAAATCCCTAGTGATGGAGCCTCTATGTCTGGCCTTGGTTGGTCTGAAGCCCTGCTCCCAGATGGAACAAAAGGTATGTTAATCCAGAGTAATGAGAAACCAAAGGACTATCAGGCCTCTGACCACCATTTGATGCCATCCTCAGTGGTTCCTGAAGGGGAGGGGGGAGAGTTTATCAGAGGTCAGAAACTGGTTTAATATTGTCAAGCTGGTTTCATATTAATATGTCCAGCAATAATTTTGACCTCCCGCAATCCTGACAACTTTTTCAGATACATCAGAAGCAGAATGTTATGTCTGTGCTCACCTCGCCCTCTGGTGGCTGCTGTGGACCATCACCCGTTCCAGATTTCAGCTCAGTCCAGTCCGGATCTTCTGGGCTGCCAGACTTGCTTGCTTGGATTGAACCTACACAGCACCCGTAGTTTCCTGGTGATGGTTGCAGCTGAGCTCTAGGTGCTGCTGGGATTATTAGCCATTCTGAAACCTTGCTGCTTTGCCTTTGCATCGTCTAAGGCCCTGGTTTGTTGGGGTGCTGGTGCACTTCTGCTGTTTCCAGTTTCTGGTTTATTCCTGCCTTGATTCTTGTCTGTTCTTGCTAATTTGTAGATAGTTAGATTAGATTGTTGTTTGTTTGCTTGTCTTGTCTCTGAGTTGTAGTTCTGTGTTTAGTCCTTGTCTGTTTGTATTTTACTGGCTGCTCCGCAGTTTTTAGTTTTGTGTCTTGTTAGTCAGTATTTTGCTTCCTGTTTTAGTGGCTGTTTTCAGCCTTCAGTCCTGTCCTTTATTTTACCCATTCCTTGCCCTGCTGTCCCTGTATATTCCTTTCCTCTCTGACCCTCAGTCCCTATGCTGCCTAGCTGATATCCAGTCCCAGCCCTGTCCAATAAGTCCTGCTGGCCACCTGAAGCCAGAAGCTCAACTTCTGGTGAAAAGCGGCCAGGTGCAGGTGAAGCCTAACTGTTCATTAAAGCTCTGCCTTGTCAGTGGTGTGGGGTGGTTTTGCCTGCCGCTGCCGCTCCTCGGCAGTGGCCCAAGGGCTCACAACCTAGGTTCCTGCTTGTAAACGTGACACAGAAGGAATAGCCACACTGGGTCAGACCAGTGGTCCATCTAGCGCAGTATCCTGCATCCAGCAGTGGCCAATCCAGTTCACAAGTACCTGGAAGAAACCCAATTAATAGCACCATTCTATGCTACCAATCCCAAGGCAAGAAGTGGCTTCCTCCAGTCCATCTCAATAACAGGCTATGGACTTTTCCGCCAGTGTTTTTGTTCTTTATAATAGTCTCTACCATTTTGCCCGGCACCGACTTCAGACTCACTGGTCTATAATTTCCTCTGGAACCTTTTTAAAAAACCGACGTTACATTGGCCACCCTCCAATCTTCCGGTACATGCTCGATTTTAAGGATAAAAGACATATTACATATTACTAACAATAGTTCCGCAAGTTCATTTTTCAATTCTATCAGTACTCTGGGATGAATACCATCTGGTCCAGGAGATTTGCTACTCTTTAATTTGTAGAACTGCCCCATTACATCCCTCAGGTTTGTAAAGATTTCATTCAGTTTCTCTGACTCAACTTTATTTCTGGCACTGGTATCTTTCCCAAATGTTCCTCCGCTATGGCTTTGTCTTCCCTAATTGCCCCTTTTACTCCTCGGTCATCTAGCGGTCCAACCAATTCTTTTGTCTGCTTCCTGCTTTTAATATACCTAAAAAGATTTTACTATGTGTTTTTGCCTCCAACGCAATCTTTTTTTCAAAGTCCCTCTTTGCCTTCCTTATCAGCGCTTTGCATTTGACTTGACATTCCTGATGCTGTTTTTTATTATTTTCAGTTGATTCCTTCTTCCATTTTCTGAAGGATTTTCTTTTAGCTCTAATAGCTTCCTTCATCTCACTTTTTAACCATGCCGGCTGTCGTTTGGTCTTCCGTCCTCCTTTTTTAATACGCAGAATATATTTGGCCTTGGCTTCCAGGATGGCGTTTTTGAACAGCATCCATGCCTGATGTAAATTTTTTACCTTTGCAGGTGCTCCTCTAAGTTTTTTTTTTCACCATTCTTCTCATTTTTTCGTGATAGTCTCCTTTTTTAAAGTTAACTACTAACATATTGGATTTCCTATGTATACTTACTTCAAAGCTAATATCAAATCCGATCATATTATGATCACTGTTATCAAGTGGCCCCAGCACCATTACCTCCCGCACCAGATCATGCGCTCCACTAAGGACTGCTGACTTCATCTTAGAATTTTTTGAGTTTTTCAATAATTTAAAACTTGCTAAAGTATTAAGGATATGAGCCTAATATAAAAATGTCTTTTAGTTTATATGGTACATTGTGTGATTTATTTAGTTTCCTTCTTAGATGGTAATGAAGAGCACTCCTTGCTTGTTATCCTAATAAATGAAGAGTTGTCCTAGGGGTGGGCAGGTGTTGGGGAGGGTGGGTGGGAAGACTAAACTAGATCCTGTAGTGCCTGCTAGAGGCTATCTGTTAATGCTGTGGTACAAAGTTCAAGTTTTAAAACTAAGGGGAAAAGCCTATGGAGATTAGCTGATAAAATTTGCTTTTTATATTTTTATTCTGCCTACCACTAACCTACAATTCCTGCTTTAAACCCCAATCTTTAAGTTCCCAAAGCACAAAGCAAAATAGTGTTTACTTACCAGAGAAATGTCCTCTTTTCTCAGAACTTCTCATAAAGAAAGTTCAGTGGGACCTTTCCTCTTTATATAGTTTTGAATATAAGGGGAATTTTTTAAAACAGGCTCTTTCAAGCCATCTCAGCAACCTATGCAAATATTCTACTGCCTCAAACCTTTGATATCCGAATTGTTTGACTGTCTTCATGAAGCCAGATCTTCACTAAGTTGGATCTTAGAGGAGCTTACAACTTGATTCGCATCCATGAGGGAGATGAATGGAAAATGGCATTTAACACAAGAGATGGACATTACAAGTATTTGGTCAGGACTTTTGGCTTCTCAAATGCCCCAGCCGTCTTCCAACACTTCATGAACAATGTCTTCCAGGACCTATTACAGTGCTGCTTACTGGTTTAGCTAGATGATATATTGATCTATTCCAAAGCACGCGCTCAACATCGTGGACAAGTAAAACAGTTCCTTCAATGTCTCTGAAAGAATCACCTTTACGTCAAACTGGAGAAGTGCATGTTTGAATGGAATGAGTTGCTTTTTTAAGGCTACATTATATCTGACCATGGTCTTAAGATGGATCCTGCAAAGCTGTCCACCATCTGTGATTGGCCTCCTCCTGTGAGGCGATGAACCGTGCAACGTTTTCTAGGATTTGCAAACAACTATCGACAATTTATCCATGGATACTCAACCATTGCTGCCTCTCTCACAGTCTTAACTCATAAGGAAGCTAACACCCGGGACTGGGTTTTAGAGGGCTCACATTTTTCACCACAAGTGTAACAGTTAGAGTGCGATATGGACTTGGGTCCCCTTCCTTGCACTGCACTGCACCAACCATCAGGTTAGTCCAGGGATCTGTTTCCTGCATTAGTAGGACTAGCCATAACATCTGAAGCTGTCATAGAGGCTGGTATGTACTGTTTCTTTCACATCTTTGGGGGGTGGGAGAGAGTCAGTGACTACTGGGAGAGTAAAGGGATGTCATTCCTTTATTCTTTCAGTGGTCATCTGGTCATTTAGGGCACTTTTTTTTATAGCTTAGTCATTATTAAAACAGGTCTAGACCAAAACATTCAACTTTTTTAGTCCCGGACGTTTTTGTTTTGTACCACTATGGCAGAAAAACGTCCAAGTGTTAGAAATGTCCAAATCCTACCCTTAATATGCCCCAACCAGTGGCGTAGCTACGTGGGGCCAGGGGGGGTGGGCCCCCGTAGATTTGGCCCTGGACCCCCCTGCCAATGACCCTCTCGAATCAGAAATTCAAGTCCCTGTTTTCAATAGAGTAAACCCTGAAATGGATTAACCCTGTCAGGTGAATCAGGAGTGAACTGCACCCTGATCTTGACTGGGAGAGTAACTGTATGGGATTGAGAGAGGAGGGGGACTGATAAGTACATAAGCATTGCCATACTGGGACAGTCTGATGGTCCATCAAGCCTAGCATCCTGTTTCCAACAGTGGCCAATCCAGGTCACAAGTACCTGGCAAAACCCCAAAACAGTACAATACATTTTATGCTGTTTATTCTAGAAATAAGCAGTAGATTTTCCACAAGTCCATTTTAATAATGGTCTATGGACTTTTCCTTTAGGAAGTCATTTAAACCTTTTTTTAAACCCTGCTAAGCTAACTTCTTTTACTACATTCTCTGGCAATGAATTCCAGAATTTAATTATATGTTGAGTGAAGAAATATTTTCTCTGATTTGTTTTAAATTTACTATTTTGTAGCTTCACTGCGTGCCCCCTAGTCCTAGATTTTTTGGAAAGAGTAAACAAGTGTTTCATGCGTTCCACTCCACTCATTATTTTATAGACCTCTATCATATCTCCCCTCATTCTCCAAGCTGAAGAGCCCTAGCCACTTTAGTCTTTCCTCATAGGGAAGTCGTCCCATCCTCTTTATAATTTTTGTTGCCCTTCTCCCTTTTCTAATTCCACTATATCTATTTTGAGATGCGGTGACCAGAATTGAACACAGTATTCAAGGTGCGTTCACACCATGGAGGGATACAAAGGCATTATAACGTCCTCATTTTTGTTTTCATTCCTTTCCTAATAACTCCAAACAGCTCAGAATACCGCCGCCAGACTCATATTTGGAAAAACCAAATACGAAAGTGCAAAACCCTTAAGAGAGAAACTTCATTGGCTTCCACTCAAGGAATGCATTGCGTTCAAAATCTGCACGATGGTATACAAAATCATTCACGCAGACGCCCTAATCTACATGCTAAACCTTGTGGACCTGCCTCCCAGGAACGCCATAAGATCATCCCGCAAATTTCTCAACCTGCACTTCCCCAGCTGTAAAGGACTAAAATACAAGCTGATACACGCCACCACCTTCTCTTACATGAGTACGCAGCTGTGGAATGCATTGCCTACAGCCCTGAAAGCAATTGACGAAATAACTAGCTTCCGCAAATCTTTGAAGATTCATCTCTTCAACAAGGCCTACTAAGAGAACCCACAGCCTCACAACATTACCTCACCAATATTCCCAATTATTACAACATTACCTCACCAATATTCCCAATTATTAAAGTCCACCTTCCATACCATCCGAATAACACCTTCCTTCTTTCTTCCTTTACTTAATCTCTGTACAATACTAAGTGTTTTTTTGTTATCATGAAATGACTATACCATTACAAACTATGTAAGCCACATTGAGCCTGCAAATAGGTGGGAAAATGTGGGATACAAATGCAATAAATAAATAAATAATACATAACATTCTATTTGCTTTCTTAGCTGTCGCCGCACACTGAGCAGATGGTTTCAACGTATCATCAACGATGACGCCTAGATCCCTTTCCTGGTCGGTGACTCCTAATGTGGAACCTTGCATTACATAACTATAATGCGGGTTCCTCTTGCTCAAATTAAACGTCATCTGCCATTTAGATATCCAGTCTCCCAGTCTCGTAAGGTCCTCTTATACATTTTCACAAACCTCTTGCAATTTAACAACTTTGAACAACTTTGTGTCATCAGCAAATTTAATTACCTCACTAGTTACTCCCATCTCTAGATCATTTACAAATATGTTAAAAAGCAGTGGTCCCAGCACAGACCCCTGATATGCTGAGAAATGGGTTCCGAGAAGAGAAAGGATTATGGTGGAGCAGAGATTCTCAACCCAATCCTCGGGACACGTCAAATCAGTCAAGTTTTGAGGATACCCACAAAGAATATGCATGAGATAGATTTGCAGGTATTGGCTCCATTGTATGCAAATCTGTTTTATGCATATTTATTGTGGACAATCTAAATACCTGACTGGTTGTGTGTGTCCCAAGGACTGGTTTAAGAACCCCTATGGTGGAGGGAAGAGGCATGAAAAGTGAAGAGAGGGTGTGAAGTGGCAAGAGGGGAGGGGAGGGGTGGGGTGGGTGGGTGGGGGGAGACTAGGAACAAGTAAGAACAGATAACAAGCTGTGAAGAGACAATCTGTGTACAGAAAGAGGCATACCCTTGGAGGAAAAAGAAAGAAAATGTTAACAAAGTAAAAGCTGATAAGAAAATAAGTTTTACATGAAAAAGAGTCAGAGATGAACTAAGAGAAAGCCAAGAGCAAACAGAAAAAGAGGATAAATTCAACTACAGATATTAAGATTTTAAAATGGTTTATCTGCTGTCTCCCACAATTGATCCAATCCAATTAGCACTAGCTGGGAAATATATTATTATTGAGCTGGGTCAGTCGGGAGGGCGAGGGAGAACATGTAGTATCTGCTCTTTTCTTCTAATCCTACAGTCACTGGGACAAGTGAGGTATTTTACTGGAAGGCTAGGGCAAGAGGAGGAGGTTATGGTTGCATTCAGTTGCCATGACCTGAACATCCAGTCTTAAAAACAGCTTTTCCTTGTCAGCTCTGATATTGAGAGGAGCTATAGTCAGGGACTGAATTGAGGGGAAATGGAGAGTAACAACCTTGCACTTCTTTATTATTATTTCCCACAGGATGTAGCAGTGGGCCCAAAGCAGTAGGTAGTACAGGAGCAGCAGCATTTGCAGTACGAGGTAACAGAAGATCACGGGTGGAGTTTTTTTTTTTTTTGGGGGGGGGAGGGGGAGAGAGAAGCAAAGTGCATATTGCCTCACAAATTCTATGGGGCCCTTTTACAAAGCGGTGGTAAACCCAACAAAGGCTTACCCCACGCTAATCTGGAGCTACAGCCGGCCCAACGCAGACGCCGGTGGTAGTTCCAGCCCCAGTGTGCGCCATTTCCCACATTGGGGAAAATAGAGCTGTATTTTTTTAGTGCTGTGCTAACCCAGCGATAATCAATGGGTGGGTGTAACTCTCTCCCTCACATAGCCACACGGTAAGAGCAAACTTACCGCATGGCCATGGCTATTTTCAGCCTTTTTTATACACTGCGGTAAAAAGGGACGTAGCGTGTGGCAAAAATGGTCCCCACCACCAGCGCAGGGCCCTTTTTACCGCAGCATGTAAAAAAGGCTGAAAATAGTCATGGCCATGCGGTAAGATTGCTCTTACTGTGTGGCTATGCGAGGGAGAGAGTTACAGTCACCCACTGATTACCACTGAAGGGACTGGGGGACAGTGTCATCCACAGAGAGAAATTGGGATGAGAAGAAATGAGTTTGGGGGTGTGTCATTTTCATACTTTTTCATTTTGTTGTATTTTGTTTGTACAATTTTTTTGTTTTAGTTCATTTTGTTTTTATAATTTTTTTAGAGCACAACTGGGCAAGAACAACCTTGAACCAATAGGAAACATGGCCAGAGGAGGGGCAGAAATGCTCAAGCCTGTCCTGAGCTGGTTCCTGCTGGTCTGGTCAGGAAACAGGAACTAAGTAAAGACATAGGTTCAGTGGCATAGCCAGGAATTTTAAACAGGGGGTACGTCTCACGCTACATCTCCCTCCTTTCTCTCTCCCCCCGCTCCCCCTGTACCTTAATATCACCTCTAGTCTTTGCCCAGGAAGCACTAACACCAGCGCCACTCATAGGCTGTCTGCAGCCTGCACCGGGGCTTTCTCTCTGAACCACCCCACCCTTCAGAAAACAGGAAGTTACGTCAGAAGGGGCGGGACGGTTCAGAGAGAAAGTCTCGGTGCAGGCCGCAGGCAGCCTATGAATGCTGCTGTCGCTGCCTGGTGAAATACTGAATTGATTTTAAGGCATAGGGGAGCGAGGGGAGGGAGGAATTGTGAGAGAATTGTGTGACCAGGAAGGAAGGGGAGAGATGTGGTGGGAGGGAGAAGGGAGGGACTGACAGGGGATGCATACCCAACACATGCATCTTGAATGGATTCACCACTGCATAGGTAGGCATGGACTGGCTATAGCAGATTCTCAAGAGGCAGAATTCAAGGACACTAGAAAGAAGCTTGCCATTTTGTTTTTTTCCCCTGGCCTTTCAGGTTATTTATTATTTATTTATTTATTTACAGTGCATGATATACCACAATATAGCCATCCATGGCATCTATGTGCGTTTACTACTTTAAAACAAAAATTAGAATAAAAGGGAAGGGAAACAAGAAAAGGAGTAGGAATGTCAGCTAAAAATGTTTGGGGAGAGGTAAGGTACATCAGGAGAAGGGAGAAGGCTGAAGGCCTCACGAAAAAGATGGGTTTTGAGGAGTAGTTTAAAGTGTCGGAGGGAAAGCTCAGTTCTAAGATGAGAAGGAAGAACAGAGTTGTGGACCTAAATAATTGAAAGCTGTTTCTCAGAAAATTGTGAGGTGGAGAGCGGAGAAAGAATGGACATTTTCAGCAGCACTAATAGGTTAAATGTAGCTGAATGTGACCAGTTAGCCCCGACCAAGCAATTTAATCGGCCAGGAGCAATTTCTGGTCACCAAGAGACATAGCCGGACCCGGGGCAGAACCAGACCACTGCAAGCTGCCCCTCCCTCCCCCTCGTGCAACCCCTCCACACTTGTGCTACCCTCCCCACTTGTGCCGCCCCCTCCCACTTGCACTGCAGCTCCCTTCCGCTTACCCTTGTCTTTGCCTCCAAGGGGGGGCCTGGGACTGGTGCTGGCAAGCTGCTTCTTGGGCCTGTCCTCTCCTGCTCCTGTCTGTGCCAGGAGTCAGGACCCGGATGATTGCATTTAACGCGATATCCTGCTAAAGTAATTATCTGGGCCCTGGGCGGCATGCAGGAGCAGGGGTGGAGAGACCCAGAAGCAGGCAGCAAAAAGAAGCTTGCTGGTGCTGGACCCAGGCCCGAGGAATTTCCCCCCCCCCCCCCGCCCTCCCTCACAGCAGACCTGTTTCTGGCTGGCTAAAAAATTTTGAGTATCGACCCCTTAACTTTCAAATGGTGCTTACATTTAGGAACAAAGATTATAGAATTAGGAGCCATGTTTGCTCCCTGTGAGGTATATAGCTGGCTTTTGTTGCTATCTGTTAGTATTACTTTCATGTGGCTACAAGCCTTGGTTCAAGATTCTGCTTACTTGTGGTACTTGCAAAAAAAGAAAAAAAGTTGATCCCCCCCCCCAAGTACACCGACAAGGAAAAATAGAAAAACAACAAATGGTGGAAGACCAGTGAAATTCCAACTCAAGGGCAACTGGTTTATTAACAACAACAAAAATTAACAAGGACTCTCATGTAGATAGTGATACAAACAGTACATCAAATAGACTCAACGTAGTTCTATGTTTCAGCACAGAAGTTGCCTACCTCAGGAGTCAAAAATAATCCAGTCTAGTTGACAATACAAAGATATCGATCAATGTGTCCCAATATAATGTGTAGTGAAGGACCTTAGCCAGATGGTGTATCAATTACACATTACAGTGGGACTAATTGGGACTCATTGGTCGATATCTTTGCATTGTCAACTAGACTGGATTATTTTGGTCTTCTCCCATTTGTTGTTCTTTTATTTTTACTTGTGGTACTTTTCATGTCTGTTCTCCAATTTCAGGACTTTGTTAGACTTATCATTAACTTTACAGCTCTGTATGAACAACACCCATAACCTGTGCACATCACCTAGTTTCTATGCTATTTAATAAGAAGGCTTGTCTTACTGACAGATTCTTCTGGCAGGTTCCACTACAACCTGCAGACCTTCACTTCACCCATGCATTCTCCCCCTTCACTATCCCACTGCGAAAGGAAACAATTAAAAAAAGCTAAAACAGAAATCATGAGGCACCATAATCACTTTTAGTAAAGACTTTTAATTTATCACAGATCTTGTCTCATTCCTGCCACAGCTGCCCTGGAGTTCTCAAATCCTACTGAGAGACATGCACTGAATATGCATACCATCAGAACTGTACTGTTGTACATTCATTTTCACTTCAAAAATATAAATAGGTTATTTGTTATGCTGTGGTAGGTTGATTTCATTCAGACAATGTTCAGCTAACCAGGGAACCTGGCAGCATTTGGAATGCATTTGTCAGCCACTCTTAACAGACCTGTCACGGTGATTGATTAACAGAGATGGGTAATTGGATGCTGAGGGCTGGAAATTGCTTCTTAGTGATTGGCAGGACAATTCTCTTGCACCTTAATGAGTTCATTCTGATTACAATCCCTATCTGGCATGTGCCTCCTTGCGCCACCATTGTATCCCTTCTATCATTTCAGGATTGCCAATGTAGTACTCTCCATCCCTGAAATTTATTTTGCTCATTAGAACTCTCTTGGGTTATCTTAGGGGGGAGGTGCAAGTCAAAAGGAGTATCTCCTCAACAATCAACAGAGACCACTGATTCACAAAAGTAAATTTAATATATGTTATGAATTTATGAAGTTAGTGCAGAGGTGGGCAACCTCAGTCCTCGAGGGCCACACTCCCATCTGGCTTTCAGGATTTCTCCAATGAATATGCATGCAACCTATTTTCATGTACTGCCTCCATTGTATGTAAATAGATCTCATGCATATTCATTGGGGAAATCCTGAAAACCTGGGTTTGTGGCCCTCGAGGTTACCTACCTCTGAGTTAGTGCTTATTCAAAGGCATCCAATGATACCACTAAAATTAGATTTATCAGTTAAGGAAGTGGCCACTTTTTCTCCAGTTTTCAGTATTTTGCTGCCCATATGTTATACCCGGTACTGGGGGGGAAGAAAGCCAAATTTAACTAAATAAACATCCCACAGATGTATCAGTATAATGTGTACAAGTAATATTTAGCAAATCAATGTAAAGAATAATTTAAGTGTGCCCATATGTGAATGGGATCAGCACAGATCAAAACGATCTTCTGTCTCACCATTTAAAATTTTTAATCACTGCACACAAGTGTCCCAATGTTCACTATCAGTGTCTTTTACTAAGACACGCTCATGTTTTTAGCACGCGCTAAAATTGTGGGTGTGCTAAACGTTAGAGACGCCCGTAGGAATGCATTGGCATCTCTAACGTTTAGCGCACCCACAATTTTAGCACGTGCCAAAAATGTGAGCGTACCTTAGTAAAAGACCCTCTATAATTTTACATTTGCTTGTCTAGTTCATACATACTAACTGACTTCAAAAAGTATAAAATTAAAACTGAAACTGTATAATAAGCGTTATAATTGTTTAACTTATCTTCTAAAATCTTCCAGAGTCCTGACACGGACCATGTTTTGCAAGGTGCTGCCTCAGGGAACCCAAGAAAATAAAAGTATAAATTGCATGAATGTTCTCTGTGCCAGTCTCTCACTGTTAACAACTCTCATACATAAGGAAGAACCTTAGCCAGAGAAGCAGAGGTACCCTGGAGGCTGTGCTAGTCCGGCACTGGATAGATAAAGGTCACTGTTCTGTCTTTTGACAGCCTTGCCTAAGTTACAGTGGAACCCTGGAATGGGTTAATGTTTGTTCTCCAAAGACAAGCAGGCCAATATTCTCACTGATGGGTGACGTCACGTCGGCCCGGAGGACTTTCCAGCAAAGTCCATGACAAAGTCTAAAATGTCCCCCGTCGCGCGGGCGGATGCAGTGCGCATGCGCGCGTCCACTTTCCCGCCCGCCGCGCGGGCACATTCCTCAGTTTTTTCTTCTCCGCGTCTGAGGTGACACGGAGCTCGACGTTCTCGTCTTCGTGTTCCTCCTGTGCCCGGAGGTGAAGAAAGAAGAAAAAAAAAGCGAAGTATCCTTTTTTTGTTATCTTAGATTGTTTTCGTTTATTAAGTTTCCTTTATTTTAGTCTGCGATTTTATTTAAATCGCTCGGTCGGGTATTTTTTCCCGTCTTTTTCTTTTGTTTTTCTGTGTCATCTTTTTCTAGACACAATCGCGTCTTTTGATTTGGCAGGGACAATTTTTCCCGAGATGTCAACGAAGACGCCCAG
Source organism: Microcaecilia unicolor (assembly GCF_901765095.1). Taxonomy (NCBI): domain Eukaryota; kingdom Metazoa; phylum Chordata; class Amphibia; order Gymnophiona; family Siphonopidae; genus Microcaecilia; species Microcaecilia unicolor. The sequence continues at coordinate 53,204,614 of NC_044032.1, forward strand.
CGGCTTCAAGCCTTGTGCCCGCTGCCATCGGGCCATCTCTGGCACTGATACACACTCGTGGTGTATTCAGTGCCTTGGGCCGGACCACCGCTCGGAGAGTTGTAAGTTGTGTCTCGCCATGAAGAAGCGGACACTGCTCTCTCGAGATGCCCAGAGAGAAAAGATTTTTGGGCCCGGTGCTTCGGCGTCGGCGCCGTCGACGTCGGCGCCGTCGACGTCGTCTAAGTCGGTGCCCTCCAAATCGGCGCCGGGCAAGTCGGTGCCGATGAAGTCGGTGCCGTCGAGGATGATGTCTTCGAGGCCGGCGTCGTCGAGGTCGACGTCGAAGGAGGCGTCGGCACCGGGAGACAGGGGACAGGCTGCCATTAGACCCATGCACGCTGGGAGCAGTGATGCATCGAGTGGGTCTCCACCCGCCTCGGCGCCTCCTGCTGTGCAGGCCCCCCGGGACCGTCCTGCGTCGGACCCGGCCCCGAGGAGACGTGTGGATTCCACGTCCTCCTCTCCGGTGCCGAGGAGTCTCGATGACATGCGTCGGGCGAAGGCCAAGAAGCATCGTCGTCGATCTCCTTCGAGACACGGCACCGGGAGCTCCGGGTCATCGATACACTCGATACCCGAGAAGCGTCGGTGCCGAGAGGATCGCTCTCCCTCTATTACTGAGGTTCCGACGCGTGGGGTCGCTGGCAGCCGAGTCCCCACTCCCCAACCTCAGCAGACTTTGCCTCCGACACCTCAACCGACCCCGCAGCCTTTTCCGACACCAGCTGTGGATGAGAGTATGCAGGCCATGTTCCCATTTTTCATGAACATGATGCAGCAGTGGCAGTCGGCATCGAGGTTGTCGGTGCCGTCGGCGTCGACGGGGCCGGTGTCGATGCTTTCAGAGGCACCGGTGCCGACGGCGTCGAGGGTGTCGACATTGCCGATGCCGGATGTTCCTGCATCAGGCCTTCAGCCTGTGGTGAGGTCTGTCTCACCGGTGCCGCCTCCGGTGCCGGTGTCTTTGACTTCCCAAGTTGACTCTCCCGAGGCATCGGGGCAGGAAGCTTCCCCGGAGCCTCAGGGACCATCAACTTCTCGGCACCATCATAGAGGCCATCAAGCCTCTTCGTCGAGACGGGCTCAGATTCGGGCGGCTCTGTCTGAGCTTTTAGCCCCATCTGATGGTACCTCATCCGAGGATGATGAAGGAATGCATGGGGAGTTCTCTGGCGAGGATTCTCAAGGCATTCCATCTGACTCCACTCCCTCGCCACAAAGGCAGCTGTCTCCTCCCGAGAGCTTGTCTTTTTCATCTTTTGTTCGGGAGATGTCTGAGGCCATCCCCTTCCCCGTGGAAATTGTGGACGAGCCCAGAGCCAAAATGCTTGAGGTTCTGGACTATCCATCACCACCTTCATCTTCTGCCACAGTTCCTTTTCATGAGACTCTTAAGGAACTTATGCTGAGGAACTGGGAGAAGCCTTTTTCAAGTCCAACCGTCCCTAAAAAAGCTGAGTCCCAATATAGGATCCACGGGGAACCCAGTCTCATGCAGACCCAATTGCCTCATGATTCAGCGGTGGTGGATTCTGCCCTCAGAAGAGCCAAGAGTTCCAGGAATTTCTCCTCGGCGCCCCCGGGGCGAGAATTTGCAACTCTGGACTCTTTTGGGAGGAAGGCGTATCAGGCTGGTCTGCTCGCTTCCAAAATCCAGTCTTACCAACTCTTCACGAGTGTGCATTTACGGAACTCTGTGAGGCAACTTGAGAGTTTAGTAGATACACTCCCTGAGGAGAAAGCTGAACCCTTTCGCCAAGTGATCAGGCAGCAGAAGGCGTGTCGCAAGTTCCTGTCCAGGGGCATTTTTGACACTTGCGATGTGACATCTCGCTTTTCCGCTCAAGGTATAGCGATGCGCAGGCTCTCATGGCTGCGTGCCTCTAACCTGGAGGAAAGAACTCAGCGGAAAATAGCAGATATCCCATGCCGGGGGGATCACCTTTTTGGAGAGAAGGTTGAAGAGATGATTGATCATCTCTACCAGCGTGACAACGCTATGGATTCTCTCTCCCGCCGGGCGCCTTCTGCAACCACTTCCACTGCTAGGAAGTTTTTTAAGGGAAAAAGAAGTGCTCCTTTCGCTTCTAGGAACCGAAAGTACACTCCTTATTCCCGTCAGCCGGTTCAGGCTCGACCCCAGCCCGCTCGCTCTCGTCAGCAGCGGGCACCGAAGCAGCCCCCTGCAGCTCCCCAGCAAAAACCAGGGACGGAAGTCAAAGTACCGGTGCCGAACGATCTGCCGGTCGGGGGGAGGTTAAAATTTTTTCACCAAAGGTGGCCTCTCGTAACCTCCGACCAGTGGGTTCTTCAAATAGTCCGGTGCGGGTACACCCTCAATTTGATTTCCAAACCTCCAAATTGCCCACCAGGAGCTCAGTCTTTCAGCTCCTACCACAAGCAGATACTTGCAGAGGAACTCTCCGCCCTTCTCAGCGCCAATGCGGTCGAGCCCGTACCACCAGGGCAGGAAGGGCTGGGATTCTATTCCAGGTATTTCCTTGTGGAAAAGAAAACAGGGGGGATGCGTCCCATCCTAGACCTAAGGGCCCTGAACAAATATCTGGTCAAAGAAAAGTTCAGGATGCTTTCCCTGGGCACTCTTCTTCCCATGATTCAGAAAAACGATTGGCTATGCTCTCTGGACTTGAAGGATGCTTACACTCACATACCGATACTTCCATCCCACAGGAAGTATCTTCGGTTTCGGCTGGGAACACAGCATTTTCAGTACTGTGTTTTGCCTTTTGGCTTGGCGTCTGCACCCAGGGTTTTTACAAAGTGCCTGGCAGTTGTGGCAGCGTCGCTACGCAGACTGGGAGTGCATGTGTTCCCTTATCTGGATGATTGGCTGGTGAAGAACACCTCCCCGCAAGAAACTTTGCAGTCTATGCGGATGACTATTCAGGTGCTAGAGATGCTGGGCTTTGTCATCAATTACCCCAAGTCCCATCTCGTCCCTGTGCAAAAATTGGAATTCATAGGAGCTCTGTTGTGCACACAGACAGCTTGTGCTTATCTCCCAGGACCCAGGGCAGACAGACTTCTGTCTCTGGTTTCCAAAGTGCAAGCATCTCAGCAGGTCACAGCTCGGCAGATGTTGAGATTGCTTGGCCACATGGCCTCCACAGTTCATGTGACACCCATGGCACGTCTACACATGAGATCGGCTCAATGGACCCTAGCTTCTCAGTGGTTTCAAGCCACAGGGAATCTAGAGGATGTTGTCCGGCTGTCCACCAATTTTCGAAATTCCCTCAGTTGGTGGACCATTCGATTCAATCTGGTCTTGGGACGCCCATTCCAAATTCCTCAGCCTCAAAAAGTGCTGACGACGGATGCATCCCTCCTCGGGTGGGGAGCGCATGTAGATGGGCTTCACACTCAAGGAGCTTGGTCTCTTCAGGAGAAGCATCTCCAGATCAACCTCCTGGAATTGCGAGCGATCTGGAACGCTCTGAAGGCATTCAGAGATCGGCTAGCCAACAAAATTGTTCTCATTCAGACAGACAATCAAGTGGCGATGTATTACACCAACAAGCAAGGGGGTACCGGATCCCGTCCTCTGTGCCAGGAGGCCGTGCAGATGTGGCTATGGGCCTATCAAAACGGAATGTTTCTCCAAGCCACTTATCTAGCCGGTGTAAGCAATGGTCTGGCCGACAGACTGAGCAGAGTTATGCGGCCTCACGAGTGGTCCATGAACATGACTATTGCCAAAAAGATCTTTCGAGTTTGGGGAACTCCATCGATAGATCTTTTTGCTTCCCAGGACACTCACAAGGTTCCTCAATTCTGTTCCAGACTCCAGGCCCACGTTAGAATAGCGTCGGATGCCTTCCTCCTTTTTTGGGGGACAGGACTCCTGTACGCTTATCCTCCCATCCCTTTAGTGGGGAAGACTCTCCTGAAACTCAAGCAGGACCAGGGAACCATGATTCTGATAGCGCCTTTTTGGCCCCGCCAGATATGGTTTCCCCTTCTTCTGGAACTTTCGTCAGAAGAGCCATGGAGATTGGATTGTTTTCCGACCCTCATTACTCAGAACGAGGGGGCGCTTCTACATCCCAACCTCCGGTCTCTAGCTCTCACGGCCTGGATGTTGCGAGCATAGAGGTTGCCTCCTTTGGTCTCTCTGAGGGTGTCTCCAGAGCAGGGGCGTATCTGGAATCCGGCGGTAGGGGGGGCCAGAGCCAGAGAGGGGGGGCACATTTTTGCCTCCCCCCCCCCCGCCGCCGCCGCCGCCGCCGCCTCTCTCCATCCCCTCCCCGCCGTCAACCCTCCCCCGCTGCTTACTTTTGCTGGCGGGGTCCGACCCGCAATCTTCATATTTCGGCTTCCTCCGTGGCCATGTGCTTCCAGGAAGTAACGCTGCAGCGCTGATTCGTTGAATCTAGTTCGGCGTCTGACGTGCTGGGACGTCAGACGCCGAACTAGATTCAACGAATCAGCGCTGCAGCGTTACTTCCTGGAAGCACATGGCCACGGAGGAAGCCGAAATATGAAGATTGCGGGTCGGACCCCGCCAGCAAAAGTAAGCAGCGGGGGAGGGTTGACGGCGGGGAGGGGGGCCAGGGCGAAATCTGCGGGGGCCCAGGCTCCTGTGGCCCCACGCAGATACGCCCCTGCTCCAGAGTTCTGTTTGCTTCCAGGAAAGATTCCACACATAAGTGTTACTCTTTTAAATGGAGGAGGTTTACCGTCTGGTGTGACAGTAGCGGTCTAGATCCTTTCTCTTGTCCTGCACAGACCTTGCTTGAGTACCTTCTGCATTTATCCGAGTCTGGTCTTAAGACTAACTCGGTCAAGGTTCACCTTAGCGCTATTAGTGCTTATCATTCACATGTTGATGGCTTGCCGATTTCTGGACAGCCTTTAGTCATGCGTTTCATGAGAGGTTTGTTTTTGTCAAAGCCCCCTATCAAACCTCCTCCAGTGCCATGGGATCTCAAAGTTGTTCTCACCCAGCTGATGACAACTCCTTTTGAGCCACTGGATTCCTGTCATCTGAAGTACTTGACCCTGAAGGTCATTTTCTTGGTGGCTGTTACTTCAGCTCGTAGGGTCAGTGAGCTTCAAGCCCTGGTAGTTCATGCACCATTCCTTGTCTTTCATCATGACAGAGTAGTCCTCCGCACGCACCCAAAGTTTCTACCGAAGGTGGTGTCGGAGTTCCATCTGAACCAGTCAATTGTCTTGCCAACATTCTTTCCCCCTCCTCACTTGAGCCCGGGCGAAAGCAAGTTGCACACTTTGGACTGTAAAAGAGCACTGGCCTGTTACGTGGAGCGGACGCGCCCCTTCAGAAAGTCCGCCCATCTGTTTGTTTCTTTTAATCCCAACAAGAGGGGAGTTGCTGTCGGAAAACGCACCATCTCTAATTGGCTAGCAGATTGCATTTCCTTCTCTTACGCCCAAGCCGGGCTGACTTTGGACGGTCATGTCACGGCTCATAATGTTAGAGCCATGGCTGCATCGGTGGCTCATCTAAAGTCAGCCACCATAGAAGAGATTTGCAAGGCTGCGACGTGGGCTTCGATCCACACATTCACATCACATTACTGCCTTCAGCAGCATAGCCGACGCGACAGTCGGTTTGGGCAGTCGGTGCTGCAGAGTCTGTTTGGGGTTTAGAATCCAACTCCACCCCCCTAGGCCCATGTTTATTCTGTTCCAGGCTGCACTCTCAATAGTTGAATTTGGTTTTAGGTCAATTTTGTTTTTTGTCCTCGCCGTTGCGGGACCCAATTGACCATTCTTTGTTGTGTTGAGTGAGCCTGGGGGCTAGGGATACCCCATCAGTGAGAATATTGGCCTGCTTGTCTTTGGAGAAAGAGTAGTTACTCACCTGTAACAGGTGTTCTCCGAAGACAGCAGGCAATATATTCTCACAACCCTCCCACCTCCCCTTTGGAGTTGTATTCCTCTAATTCTTGTAATTAACTGAGGAATGTGCCTGCGCGGCGGGCGGGAAAGTGGACGCGCGCATGCGCACTGCATCCGCCCGCGCGACGGGGGATATTTTAGACTTTGTCATGGACTTTGCTGGAAAGTCCTCCGGGCCGACGTGACGTCACCCATCAGTGAGAATATATTGCCTGCTGTCTTCGGAGAACACCTGTTACAGGTGAGTAACTACTCTTTATTATTTCACTGCTAGGTCATGTGAGCTAGGCATTGTGTGTAGTGTAGTTAATGTTAATGCAACCACTCTTGCTACCTCATTGACAAGCTCTGTTTCTATTGGTCGTTACCTTCTTCTTCTCCTCTGGGCTTGTGTGTGCCTTACTTTCTGGCCTTCTCTCTTTCTCCCTCTCTATGATTCTGTCTCCATTTTTACTTTCAGTCAGCTCATGTCCTGTTAAAGGCTCTGAAGAGAACTTGGTTTTTTACCTTGGACATATCTGTATGTTAAGACATAACATTGATCCTCTCCTGTAAACCCAGCTGTGTTTTTTCACCTGTTCAACAAAGCTGGGTTTCTCAGATTTCTGTCTCCATCCACTGAAGCAACTGTCAGAACCATGAAGTCTCTGTGCCATGAGGCAATACTTCTGAACATCTGACTGTGAGTACATTGTTGTGCTATTCAATAAAGAAAATATCAGAAAAGAAAGAGACTTCAGGTGTGCTGGTATGTCAAGGTTAACTGCAAGATACTGAGACTTTCAGGTAACAGGTCTTAGGAGACTTGTACAGATCACATACTTGCAGATCTTCACCTTGTGGTTCTAGACGTGTCTTACCTAGAGGAGGCAATCTCCCCCTCTTGTTATGGAGGAAGGAACAAAGGCGGAATTTTAATTGATGCACTGTGATACCCATGGGGTTGAATTGGCAGGTAGAACGATGGGCTTTTTCATGATGTACTCACTTTTAAATTATAGAGTGATCACTCGAATAGCTGATCACATTACCCGGCAGGCTTTAAATTGGGGTGTGATCTAGGGCTGTCAGCATCTCTTAGGGGCCCTTTTACTAAGCCACGTACATTTGGAGTTACCGCCCGGCTACCATGAGGCCCGGGTGATAATTTTGGTTTTCACGTGCGTCTGCTAAGTGTGCTAGAAAATTTTTATTTTCCTGCGCACTGCGGAAACCGGGCAGTAATCATCATTCTACGCATGCAGACGATTACTGCATGATTATTGTGTGAGACCTTACTGCTAAGTCAATAGCTGGCGGTAAGGTCTCAAACGCAAAATGGACGCTCACCAATTTTTATTTTGCAACATGTCCATTTTTGGCAAAGCTTTAAAAAAGGTCTTTTTTACAGGCATGCTGGAAAATGGATCTGTGTGCGCCCAAAACACGCACCTACACTAGCGCAGCCCATTTTTCGGTGCACCTTAGTAAAAGGACCCCTTAGTTTGTGAAGATAAGAAGTGTCAGCAGTGAGGTTATCTGTTTCCTTCTTGCCTAAACACTGTTCATGAGTTAATGAGCAAGTGGTTTATATATTTGCACAATTTTTGATGGTGTTTGTTCTTTTAGGGACTGGCACAGTACAAAAAGCTTTGGAAAAAGTTTATTCTGGGTTCATAGTCCATGTTGGAACCCAAGAAAAGAAAAGTAAAAAAAAAAAACACTTTTATTTGATTGGATGAATATAAGACTGTTTAGCAAAAAAAAAAAAAAAATGCAAGACTTTATTTACATTCATTTGAGTTTGTGAGAATGGTGACACAGAGTGTGCTGTGATTACAAGTTTAACAAGGTGACATGGAGGGGCATAATTGAACGAAAACGCCTATCTCCATGGGCGTTTATCTCCAAGAACGGGTCCGTGAAGGGGCGGACTGAACCGTATTTTGGGAAAAAATAGACGCCCATGTTTTATTCAACAATGTGTGAGCTGGGCGTTTTTGTTTTTCAGCGATAATGGAAAATGAAAGCGCCCAGCTCAAAAACGAATAAATCCAAGGCATTTGTTCGTGGGAGGGGCCAGGATTCGTAGTGCACTGGTCCCCCTCACATGCCAGGACACCAACCGGGCACCCTAGGGGGCACTTTTACAAAAACAAAAAAAAAGGTAAAAGAGCTCCCAGGTGCATAGCACCCTTCCCTTGTGTGTTGAGCCCCCCAAATCCCCCTCAAAACCCACTGCCCACAAGTCTACACCATTACTATAGCCCTATGGGGTGAAGGGGGGCACCTACATGTGGGTAAAGTGGGTTTGGGGGGGTTGGACGACTAATAAGCATTAAGCAGCACAATTGTAACAGGTAGGGGGGATAGGCCTGGGTCCACCTGCCTGAAGTCCACTGCACCCCCTAACAACTCCTCCAGTGACCTGCATACTGCTGTCAGGGAGCTGGGTATGACATTTGAGGGTGAAAATAAAAAGTTGAGAAACTTCATTTTTTGTGGTGGGAGGGGGTTAGTGACCACTGGGGGAGTCAGGGGAGGTCATCCCCGATTCCCTCCAGTGGTCATCTGGTCATTTAGGGCACTTTTTGGGGCCTTATTCGTGAAAAAACAGGGTCCAGGAAAAGTGTCCTAAATTCTAGCTAAAAACGCATACTTTTTTCCCATTATCGGTGAAATGCGCCCATCTCTGTTCGGCAGATAACCACGCCCCAGTTCCGCCTTCGCCACACCTCTGACACGCCCCCATCAACTTTGTCCGCATCCGCGACGGATTGCAGTTGAAAACGTCCAAAAATCGGCTTTCGATTATACCGCTTTATTCGTTTTTGTGAGATAAACGTCCATCTCCCGATTTAGGTCGGAACTTGGGCGTTTTTCTCATTCGATTATAAGCAGGATAGTAGATTGATTTATGGTGGTCTCTGATTATATGAGCACACTTTTAAATAATTTAAATGGAGTGCATGTTATATACAGGAGTACAGGATTACTTTCATCTTAATATGCTGTGGACTCACACTATTGTTTTGTGTAGCTATATTTTTCCCAGCGTTATTATTGGTTTCCCTTATTAAGTATTGGATTATTAAATATTGAATGTGTGAAAAAACGTGGATAAAGCTGAGCCAGTTGATGTAATGCATCTAAATTTTCAGAAAGCGTTTGACAAAGTCCCTCATGAGAGACCCCTGATAAAATTAAAACCTTTGGGATAGGAGGTAATGTTCTGTTGTGCATTAGGAATCAGTTGATGGATAGAAAACAGAGGGAAAGGTTAAATGGCCAAGTCTTTCAGTGGAGGAGAGTGAATAGTGGAGTGATCCAGGGATCTGTACTGGGACCGATGCTATTAATGATCTGGAAATGGGAACGATGAGTGAGGTGAATAAGGGGCCCTTTTATAAAGGTGCTAAAAAGTGGCCTGTGCTACTTTTAGCAGGTGATTTTCCCATGCACTCAGGCCACCTCTTAGTGCATCTACCAAAAAGCTGAATTTCTATTTTGGGCAATAATGGCCATGCGCTAAGTCCAAAAATGGCATCTGGTCATTTACTGTGTCAACCCTTACTAATTCTATTTACTTGGCAGTAAGGTGCTCATGCACTAGCCCCACGGTAATCAGGCAGCAAACGGCAATGTGGTCACGCTGCCGATTACCGCCAGAAATGCCCCCCACGGCTGGAAACTGCACGTACCAACTTCGGAACTACCACCGGGCTCCTATGCTATGCCAGCAGTAGGGCCAGTTTGGCATGTGCTACTCATGCAGTGCCCTACTGTGCCTTTGTAAAAGGACCCCTAAATTTGCAGACAACACAAAACTATTCAAAATTGTTAAAATGCATGCAGATTGTGAAAAATTGCAGGATAACCCTTGGAACCCTTTAAAAAAATCGGTGTTATATTGGTTACTCTCTAATCTTCAGGTACTACGGATGCTTTTATCGACAGGTTACAGATCACTACTAGCAGATCACAAAATTCATATTTGAGCTCTTTCAGTACCCTAGGTTGCATTCCATCTGGTCCAGGTGATTTACTACTCTTTAATTTGTCAGTTTGGCTCAGTACATCTTCCAGGTTCCCCAAGATTTCTTTCAGTTCCTCCACATCATCACCCTTGAAAATCATTTCTGGTACAGGTACAGCTCTTATATCTTCTTCCATAAAGACCAAAGCAAAGAATTTATTCGATTTCTCCACTATGGCCTTGTCCTCCCTGAATGCCCATTTTGCTCTTTCATGGTCCTATGGATTCCCTCACAGGCTTTCTGCTTCTGATGTGCCTGAAAAAGTTGTTACTGTGAGCTTTTGCCTCTGCTGCAAGTTTCTCTTCACATTCTCTTTTTGTCTTCTTTATCAATGCTTTGCATCTAACTTGCCAGTGTTTATGTTGCTTCTCATTTTCTTCTTTCGAGTTCTTTTTCCATTCTTTGAAGGATGTTCTTTTGGCTCTAAAAGCCTCTTTCACTACACTGTTTAACCATGCTGGCTGTCGTTTGCTCTTCTTTCCATCTTTGTAAGTTCATGGAATGCATCTGGCCTGGGCTTCCAAGATGGTATTTTTAAACAACGTCCATGCCTGCTGCTCTTTGTGATCTTGGGAATAACACTAAAACCTAGTGTTGCTGAATATAAAACTCATGTTTAACTACTGCTGAAAAAGGTGCAAGCACAATATGTAAACATTTAACAACTGCCAGCGTCTGATTGCAAGCCCACATCTCTGCCTGGTAACTGATTTGCCTTTGAAGCCTGCAGGCTGTATGGAATAATTACTAATTACAATGTATGCACAATCTGTATACGCTCAGGGTTATCAGTAACCTAGCTGATGTGTGGTTATACACTGAAGTGATCATGTCAAGGTCAGACGTCTGTCACCTTGCAGGCATTTTTTTCTAACCTAGCAGGTAGGTTCCAGGTCTGCTGGGGGGGGGGGGGGGGCAAAATTCCCCAGGGCCCGGCTCCCAAGGGGGGCCCGCCCGGCGTTAGCATTACTTTCCTGTTCCTGTGCATAGCAGCGCTGCAGAGCAGAGTACTTCCTTCCAGCTGCATCCAAACAGCCTCTTTGGACGCAGCAGGAAGGAAGGAAGGAAGGAAGGACTCTGCTCTGTGGCACTGCTGTGCACAGGAACAGAAGAACAATGCTAGCGCCGGGCCATGGGGAAGTTTGCTGTGCACAGTGACAGCCTGGAGCAGGAGTGCAGGACAAGTAAGCGGGGCGAGTGGTGGGTCCACCCTGGAAGGGGGCGGGCCCAGGGGGTGTTTGCCCCGCGTCCGGATTTGTCTCTCGGTGGCCCTGGTAGGTTCATACTCATTTGACTCTCCGATATCTACAGGTCCAGGGGTCAGTGGCGCTTATTGTGGTTTCATGTTCAGAATTGTTTTCCAGACAGGCCTCTGGTAAAGCAGTTCACAAGACCAGCACGCAGCAGAAGGACTGCCCCCGTGGAAACATAACATAACGGTTAGTACAGCTGAATATAACCCATAACTATTTCTGATTCCTGTCTATATGCTACACTGGAGTCACACACAGAAATCCCATCAAGCATGCAGTTCCCTCCATTTTATTCACATTACAACACACTTCGTCATCCAGGTTCATCCTTGGACCTGCTTTTTCAATGCACTTTGCTCGAGGAAATGCAACATTTCCTCGATAGAGCAGCCTGGCTCAGGTCCAGATATAAAGACCTGCAGGTCTCATCCCACAGCCACTTCTTTTATTCATGGACATAGTGTTCTGTGAGGTTGTCTAGTTGCATCAACATTAAGTTGGCCTGTTTCTACATACCTTCATTTTGGGGGTTCATGGAATAAAAACACGGCATAGTTCTCTATTTGCATTTTTATTGTGAGCATTAGATTGGGATTTAAATATATGGGCAGAAGTTGTAGAGCATAATTGCATACAGAAGTGGTTAAGATCGTAATGGTGGATGGAGGTCGTAGAACATAATTGCAGATGTTCGGATACACCAGAGCGATACTCCCCAACAAAGTACTCGCTCAGTACATCACATCTCGGGTGCACAAGCAGGCTTCCTGTTCTGGTTCAGTACTGATGGCCTTCACATCAAACTAGCCATAGTGGTTGCCTTTGGGCATGCAAGTATGATCCACAGAGTTAAAGAACCCTAGGGCATTCGACTGGGACAAGCAGGGTAAAAGAAACCAATGGGGATCGGAAGTTGGCGTATTTATATCCAGATAGAATTCCCCACCCCCCACCTCCAGTTAATGGTGTAAATCATTTAGCAGTCGGATATTCATTTACAGAACCACACATGGAGTTAGGGTAGTATTTGTTACCCCAGCATGGCAACTTTTCATTAGCAAATGGATTTCACAGTTCTGTGTGTGCTATACATCAAAGGATTACACATCCGAAGGTTCTGTATTCCCTGGAGGACAGTTGGCTCTATTCAAGGTTTGCGTCTCATTATTCTAATTGGCTTATGAGATATAGAATGTATTAGCACTAGTCATTTAATTCATTGGAGGAGTGGCCTAGTGGTTAGAGCACTAGTCTTGCAACCCAGAGGTGGCCAATTCAAATCCTACTGCTGCTCCTTGTGGTCTTGGGCAAATCACTTAACCCCCCATTGCCTCAGGTACAAACTTAGATTGTGAGCCCTCCTGGGTCAGAGAAATATCCAGAGTACCTGAATGTAACTCGCCTTGAGCTACTACTGAAAAAGGTGTGAGCAAAATCTAAATAAATAAATGAATTGGGTAGCATCAGTGCATGAAAGAGTATCACTGTTCTGGGATTCCATCCCATATTCACTTTAGTGTACGCATTAAAAGACTTTACGGCAAAGGCCATATTGTTATCAGGATTTATAGCAATCACCTCTGGACTACAGGCTCAGCACTGTCTATCATAAGACCGTGATAGCTTCGTGCTTTTCCTTTTTCATCATAAGCCCTTACCATGCACTTGAACATATACCACATCACAAGGCTTTGGCTTGCAGGTTTCATAAATACTCATGCTCCTGCCTTTGGGCTGCCAGGTTTTTTATGCCGCCTGCACCTGCCTTCGGGATGCCAGGTTTGTTATATACCATCTGCAGCTGAATATACAACTTTGAGTAATATACACAGCCTCAGTAGCCATAGAGCTTACAGGTTCCCTATATATAACACCAACAGCTGAATGCACACTGCTTCCAGTTTTTCTTATATTCCATACGTACGTGAATGAGCACTGTTTCACAGCCTTTGGGTGGCAAATTTTCCAATATCCTACCTGCACCCGACTGTACACTGCTTCCATTGCCTTCGGGCTTGAAGGTTCCCCTATACTAATTGCTCCTTAAAATTCACTACTTCAAGTAGCTTTTGAGCTTGTAGTTTTCTTATATACTAGCTATGCATGGAAATACACTTTTCCAATGGTTTCTATATGCCACCTGCACCTGGATATACATTGCTTCAATGGCCTTTGGGTTTGCATGTTTTTTCTTATAGGTACCAGATATACCTAGATCTACACTGCTTCACTGCTGCAATGGCCTGTGGGTTTACAGGTCTATTATATTCTCATTGCACTTGAATGTACACCGCTTCAATAACCTTTGGATCAGTTTCTTGATTTATACTAACTGCACCTGAATGTACACGGCTTCAATAGCCTGCGGGCTGGCAGGTTGCATCTATACTAACTGCACCTGTGCAATGCTTTAATATCCTTTCTACATGAACTTGCTTTCCACATGCAACGGTAATCCTGTCAAGAGAGCTGAATTGGTGATCTTCAGTGCACATATCCAGCTACCCACATACCTTGCTACTCCCTTAACCTCCTGGTAACCAAATAATATCAATTCATATCTTACTGGGAATGGGTATTTCAGCCTAGAAAGTGCATTGAAGTGGGAACACAGGGTACCACACTTTGTGATTCATTGGTATTGTCCTCTGTCCGTACTAGCACAATTAAACAGCATCTCTCCATTAGGCCACCAGCCAGTTTCTTCATGACCTCTAGTGCGCCGTATCTCCATGGGTTATGTGTATAACTCCTTCATTTAAAGAGTTACACATGGTATTGGGGTAGTGTTACATCGAATGAGGAGGAAGGTATTTTGAGTTGCTGGCGCTCGTGCACAAATTCGCATAAGGGACACGGATTGCACAGATCCTCATAGGTTAGATGGATTCACGCAGGACCTAGTGATGCTCCATCAGCCATAGGAAGAAAAGAAATAAAAACTGGGAGCTATTCCACAGAAAGGTGGTCCACAAATGCAGGGGCAGTGGGTAGTCGCACATGCGTTCTCAACCACCTATCCATGGCATGGCATCTTTACCCACCAATCAATTTTGAGGTGATGCGCACCACACATGGAGTGTTGGGTGTGGGGACACTTGAGTTTGGCTCACCGACTCGCATGAGTTTGGCACACTAACCCCCATAGGTTAGACAGATGTGCATAGGATATAGCGGTGCTCTACCAGCCATTCTGCAGATTGTTCTAGGAGAAGGATAGGAAATTAAATGAAAACTGAGACTGGTATGGTTTGGGCACTTGCTTACTTCCTACGAGCCCTTTCTTACTCCCCCTCCCCACCCCTCCTCCAAGACCCCCTCTTCCTGCTGAGTTAGGCTGCCACCCATTTGTGCTTGTGACCACCTAAATGGCTAGGTCACTGTCCTTTCTAGTCATGTATGTGGACTTATATCAGAGAAAAGGAGCTGAATTAGCAGGCTGGCTTTTATTTCATCTGCTCAGTGCTCTGTCCAGTCTAGCCTCATCCCTCTGGTTCTGTTTCTGCATCTGGCTTAGAGGAGAGGGACCAGATCAGGAAACATAAGAGTATTCTCTAATGCCTGAGATTTAGGTACCAGCCAACAGGGTGATCAATATAGAGTAGTATGTGGTCATTCAGTGGGCCCAGACCAATTGCCTCCTTTGCTCATTGGTAAAAGCGTATGTTTCCTGCTGGTACTGATGCTGAGCTCAAAATAATCTACATTATGATGCTTCACAGTGTTTAACACCACTCCAAATCTCTGTACTGTAGGCCATATGGTCTTTATCTGCTATAATTTTCTCTGCCTCTAGGAGCCTTTGTGATACTGGAGGATTCTACAGTTTTATGCAAAAAAGAGAACAAGTGCAGAGAACATAATGTAAGTATTCCAACTGAAAGATAATGATTTACATATGTTCGCAGTGTTACAAATATGTATCGTGATATTGTACTGATGTTCCAAGATGCAAGAAAACCAATAGGGAAAATGCAGAAGTTGAAGAACACTAAATACCAGGATGGATAAGGCAAAGGTCGTTTATTCTTCCAAAATATACAAGTCCCAGATAGTTGTCCTCCACACAGGCCATGTTTTGGCATAAAAATCTTCATCAGGACAACACTGCTTCTAAACTGATTCTGCACAATAAAAATGATGATAATGACTTAAAGACAATGCTGGAGAGAGCTTCAGTATTCAAGCCGCTGGCTCTCTCCAGCATTGCCGTTAACCATTATCATCATTTTTATTGTGCATAATCAGTTTAGAAGACTTAGCAGTGTTCTCCTGATGAAGGCTTTTATGCCGAAACATGGCCTATGTTGAGGACACCTAGCTGGGACTTGTATATTTTGAAAGAATAAACGACCTTTGCTTTATCCGTCTTGGTATTTAGTGTTCTTCCATTGTACTGATGATGACATAACTAGGAAAGACAGGGAGGGGCTGTCTTTCCACTATAATGTACTCTCTGCACCCAATTACTGAAACAAAGTTTTATATTTACTTCTTGGTATTTATGTTTGATTTAAACCTGGATCATCCATTTTGTCATTTTTCTTCAAGGAATAGAATGTAGGAGATTGTGAAATCGAGTAGCAACAGATGGCAATAGTATTATAACAAATGAACAGCTCATTACATTCAAAGAATAATAGTGGTTAAAGATGAAAGTTGTTTTTCAGATTCTAAGAATGTTGAAAATAGTTTCTAATAGAAACTTTCTACAGGAACTCATACAAGGACACAGAGAGCTGGGAAACCATAAAATGCCCAGCACTGCAATAAAACTTTGAGTGCTTCTTACATCTTAATCATTTTAAATCTTTCTCCTTGTATTAGAGAGTGGTAGCTTTTACAATATAAAGAATTCAGAGTGGATTGTATTTGTGTAAAAATGGCTTTCAGAAAGTAAATTTTAAGCTCCCTGCAGTCCCATTTCTCAGATGGAATTACTGCAAAATCAGAGACACAGGCCTGCAGCGTGAGTCTATTTCATTAATCAAATGTTGCCATATGGGACTACTAATGATACGGCCTAAGCTTGTAAATTGCAACGAGAAACTCTCAGTATTGTTATGCATAACCAAGCTCGAATAAGAACCAGAGCTTCACTGAAATGATGAGAGGAGGAGTCTACAAACACAAGCTGAATAATCTGTTTTGTTGAGCTAAAATTTGAAAATGGTGAGGCGAGTATTCAAAGGGTTTATGCTCCTAACTTGAAGAGTTAGGCTCCTAAATTGGTCTCTTTGAAAATTTACCACAAACAGCCAAGTGCCTAAATTTATGCTTAATATTTCATTAAACTCCTAAAATTAAGGAGCCTAGAAAGCAGGTGGCAACAGGAGCAGATTTAGGATAGGAAAAATTGTTAGGGGCTTAGCACTGATTTTCAGCAGTATGGACCTAAATTAGGCTCATAAAACTAGACAAATGAATGGCAGACATAAGTTTAAGAAAATAACTGTTAAAATGATTTATGCTTCTAATTTTGAGATCCTTTTATTAAGGTGCACTGAAATCTGGGCTTAGCAAGTGCTAACGTGGGACTTTGCTGTGTGCTCGATCCAGATTTACTGCAATCAATTTCTACAGCTTTTTCTTTCTTTCTTTCTATTCTTTTTTTTTGTTTTGTTTTTTTGCAGGTTGTGTGCTAATGTTTGCATGTGGTATCTGCAAAGTATTAACATGGAGCACTTACTGTCTCCTATTTAGGAGGCGGTAATTGCTCCTATGTTAACTCCACATTATCCAGTGAACGTTCTAATCAGAACATGCTGGCTGGATAACACATCCATGCCCATTTTCCACCCATGCAATGCTCCTTGGAAAAATATTTTTTTAGAAATAGCTAATGTGCGGTTTAGTGCATGCTAACAGACAAATTGCCGCAAATGTTCTAACATATTTTGTGTCCAAAAAAATGCACAAAGGGCTTTTCAAGAGTGGGACAAGTGTGCTTTATTGGTGACCCGACATAGGCCGTGTTTTGGTGTAAAAAACCTGCCTGCCTCAGGCGTCAATTCCACCAATCATAACTACATGCTTAGGTGGTGAAATGCAAACTTAGCCAACACTTGGAAATCGTGCTGGCCAGAGTTTATACGCATTCAAGTGAGTTTTTCTTACCAATTGTTGAAATTACAGATTTGTTATAGACAGTTCTCTCAGTAGAGCGGACCACCATTGTGCTGTGCTGCCACATATGTATCCTGTGTCACCACGTAAGCACGTAGTTTTGGAACTGACCCCTGATGCAGGTATTTTTTTCACACTGAAACACAGCCCATGTCAGGTCACCAATAAAGTACACTTGTCCCACTCTCGAAAAGCCCTTTGTGCTTTTGTGTACTTTGACCCTCTTTGTTGTGTGCTGCTAACATATTTTGTGGTAAGCCTCTTCTCAAGGGCTAATCATGCATTAGGGCTTAATGCCCTTTAGTAAAAGAGTCTCTTTTTGAGAGCTATGCTCCTAAATTGACTTTTTTTGAAAATTTACTAGGGCTGAGTGCTTAAATTTATATTCAAAATTTCACTAAACTCCTAAATTTAGGTGCAGAAAAAGTGCGAGGCAACAAGAGTGGACTTAGGGTGAGGAAAAAAGTTGGAAACTTAGCATTGATTCTCAGCACTAAGCTCATAAAGTAGGCTCCTAAGTGTAGGCAAATGAATGGCAAGCTTAAATGTATAATCATAGGGGTAGATATTCAGCCGGCGGTGGTCAATGTTATTTTTGCCCACCGCCAGCATTATCCTTGGATATTCAATGCCAGCCCATGTTGGGGTATTGGCTTTGAATATTTGGCCTTATGCAGCCAGCTATCTCTTATCCAGTTAAGTGCATTATTTTAACCATTTAAGCAAAACCAGATATAGGACTGTGTTTTATGTGTTCCAATTGGTTTGGTTAACTGAGGTGGTTAAAGGTTGAATATTGGCACTTAACTGCATAAGTATTGACTCTACTGCAGACCACCCAGCCAGCTTTTAGTTTAGCGGTTAGTGCTGATATTCAGTGACCCTAACATTTAAGTGCCATTGAGTATCAGTGGATAGTCCTGCTCAAGTGATTTAACTGGCCAAGAGCATTTCCTTTAAGCTCCTTAAGTAGAGGAGTGTGGTAGCCGTGTTAGTCCACTCTTAAGGTTATCAATAGAAATCAAACAAAATAAAACATGGAAAAGAAAATAAGATGATACCTTTTTTATTGGACATAACTTAATACATTTCTTGATTAGCTTTCGAAGGTTGCCCTTCTTCCTCAGATCGGAAATAAGCAAATGTGCTAGCTGACAGTGTATATAAGTGAAAACATTCAAGCATTACTATGACAGTCTGACAGGGTGGGAGGAGGGGGGTGGGTAGGAAGTATGCATGGGGACATCAAAGCATATCATTGATATTCTAACAGGATGGGTGTGGATAGGTGAGGGGAGGGTGATCAACAGAGACATACAGCTTTATGGTTTATGGTTCCTAGCCCATTATAAACCATAAAGCTGTATGTCTCTGTTGATCACCCTCCCCTCACCTATCCACACCCATCCTGTTAGAATATCAATGATATGCTTTGATGTCCCCATGCATACTTCCTACCCACCCCCCTCCTCCCACCCTGTCAGACTGTCATAGTAATGCTTGAATGTTTTCACTTATATACACTGTCAGCTAGCACATTTGCTTATTTCCGATCTGACGAAGAAGGGCAACCTTCGAAAGCTAATCAAGAAATGTATTAAGTTATGTCCAATAAAAAAGGTATCATCTTATTTTCTTTTCCATGTTTTATTTTGTTTGATTTCTATAGATTCTACATGGAATGTTGCTATTCCACTAGCAACATTCCATGTAGAAGTCGGCCCTTGTAGATCACCAATTTGGCCGCGCAGGCTTCTGCTTCTGTGAGTCTGACGTCCTGCACGTAGGTGCAGGACGTCAGACTCACAGAAACAGAAGCCTGCGCATCCTTCTACATGGAATGTTGCTAGTGGAATAGCAACATTCCATGTAGAATCTCCAATAGTAGCAACATTCCATGTAGAATCTCCAATGGTATCTATTTTACTGTCATAGTAATGCTTGAATGTTTTCACTTATATACACTGTCAGCTAGCACATTTGCTTATTTCCGATCTGACGAAGAAGGGCAACCTTCGAAAGCTAATCAAGAAATGTATTAAGTTATGTCCAATAAAAAAGGTATCATCTTATTTTCTTTTCCATGTTTTATTTTGTTTGATTTCTATTGATAACTTTAAGCTCCTAAAATTAAGATGAATTTTCAGCTGAATATAGTCTCCTAAGTTTGCCTGAAAATAGGGCATACATTTAGAAGCTTGGCTTTTTTTGAATATTAGCACCTATCCCCTGGATTTTATATATTGTGCCTAGTGTTCAGTAACGAAATCCAAGCATATTCTATAAAAAAAACATGCATAACTTAATTGGCTTAACAGCTTAATCAGTGTTGATAACAGCACTTACCAAGCAATAGTGAGCTGTAATTGGCAATAAATATAAATTACACGCACAACTCGCTAAGTGTATCCTGTAATGCAGAGTGCCTAAATTCTAATGCTTGCAGCTAAAAGGGGCGTGGTTATGGGCAGGGAAATGGGCATTTCATGGGCATTCCAAAATTTACACACACTGTTATATAATATGGCCCTCTGCACCTAAATCTAGGCATCATTATTTATGCCACATTTCTCTTGGTACAAATGGATGCATATAGTTCTGGGTGCTGGAATATCACTTAAGTATATTCTGCGCCTAAGTCTAGGCACCGCTTATAGAATACACTTAGGAGGAAACTTGTTCCACGTAGATTTTTCAGGCACCATAAATAGAATCTGGCCCAAAGTTCCTAGGTTCAGTAGACAATTTAGGATCCGATGGCTGACAAATAGGGGGCAAAAAGTTAGGGCTCCTTTTACAAAGCCATGCTGGTGATTCTGGTGCGGCAAATTATTATTATTATTATTAACATTTGTATAGTGCTACCAGACGCACACAGTGCTGAACACCTGACGTAGAGAGACAGTCCCTGCTCAATAGAGCTTACAATCTAAAAATAATACAGACAGACAAGACAATTAAGGGCGAGGGAGTACTGGGTGAGAAGGAATAAGGGGAGGCAATTGAGTAGTAGCTAGGAGCCAAAAGCAGTGGTGAAAAGGTGGGTTTTCAGCATAGATTTGAAAACAGGTAGAGATGGAGCTAGACGAACAGGCTCAGGAAGTTTATTCCAGGCATAAGGAGCCGCGAGGGAAAAGGAACGAAGCCTGGAGTTAGCAGTGGAGGAGAAGGGGGACGACAAGAGAGATTTGTCCAGTGAGCGGAGATCACGGGGAGGAATGTAGGGAGAGATGAAAGTGGAGAGGTAATGGGGAGCTGCAGAATGGATGCAAATACAACAAAGTCCATAAGAATTGAATGGGCTTTGTCGCATTTGCTGTGCCAGAATCACTAGTGCAGCTTTGTAAAGAGAACCTTTAATACCTAGATTAGGGGCCGTTTTAATAAAGATTAGCACATACTAAATGCTGCATATCCTATTTTATACCTATGAGCTACTTTGTACTTAGCACGCACTAATGTCCATTAGTGCATGCTAAGCTTTAGTAAAAGAACCCCTAGGTGCCTAAATTTAGGAGGTCAGCAGGTCAGTTTTTTTTTTTTTTAGGAATATCATTGTGGAATCTCTAGAGTGACTTAAGGAGAGATATCTTGCAGGGCAAAAAAAGAGAGTACAGAACCTTTAATCAGCATTATTCCTTTAGCTGATTCAAGTTGTTTAAGGTTGTTATAAAATTATAGTAAAACTAATTAATTTAAGTGAAAAGGTAAATGGATTTGTTACTGTAACCCCTACAGCTCTGGAAAAATAACTTCACTCTACAAATTACTCTTTTCTCTTTGTAGTTGTGCCCTTTTTACCTTAAGTTGAATTGACTTTTTCAAAGACAAACAGTAACTAAGAAACTAACAATGCCCAAGCAACAGTGAAATTACTTGAAGGAACTAAACTAAGTGCCTCGTTTACTAAACCACGCTAGCGATTCCTGTGTGGCAAATGTGACACAGCCCAATGGGCTGTGACGCATTTGCCATGCTAGGAATCACTTAGCATGGTTTGGTAAAAGAGGCCCTAAGTAGACTGTGCTTGAAGGAGAATTAAAGTGGGTGAAACAACAAATTCTCTATGCAAAGATTTAATTAAGATGGTACACCAAAATTAATTCATATACGTAGATTTTTTTTATTACAGCCAAACTTATTATTATTATTACAGCCAAATTATTGGGCAATTAAATTGGTTAATACACTTTAACTTATTGTTTCATTTCAGCTAAGCTTAACTGGATCTAGTTTATATGGATTAAACTATAGGATCTATACTTCAATCAATTCTATTACAATATAACCACATCAGATAAGAATATGTTTCTTTTCTTTTCTTTCCTAGTTTCAGCTTTACAGTAAATTTAATTCTTTTCACAAGAATTGATTATTTGTGTATTTTTGTCTAATCTCTATTAGTAGTAAATACTCTACTACTCTCTAACCTAGGATCATGTAACCAGGTATGTAAAATGAATTTCTTTCTTTCTCTTTTTCTATCTTCTCTCTCTAAATCTCAGTTTATTTGTGTTGCCTATGCCAGGGTCATTTATCTTATGTAATCTTCTCCTGTCTTATAAATTTCTTCTTCTTTCTTTAAGGTGAGCATCTTGTAGAAGTTTTCTTCTTCTGCACTTTTGTCTTCTTCTTTTTAGTTTTGCCACTTACTATACTATCTTTAAAAAGCTAAATAAAGGAAATCCTATCTCCCTCTTGGTAACTTTTTTTTTGTGCTTTTGTCTGTTTAAGTCTCTAAGAGCTTCTTTTACAAATCCACACTAGTGATTCCTGCGTGGCAAATGAGAGGCAACCCATAGGAACTGAATAGGCTTCCTCTCATTTGCTGCACTGAGAATCAGTAGCGCGGCTTTGCAATAGAAGCCCTACCTCTCTTTCTTAGGAATTTAACTTTTAACTCTAACCCCAATGAATTAAAAGATAATTTATATTTCCTAACTAATCCACTCACATTTGAAAACAAGCATATGGGGTTTCATGAATACACTTGATACAACCGTTTGTCACCAAATGTCACAGAATTTTTTAAACATGTATCTATATAAGAACAAATGCTGATTTACTATGTCCAACACATCTTTAATTTTAGCCCCAAATTCTGATATCTCCACAAGACATCAAATAGTATAGTTATCAACCTGGGCTATCATTAAGTCAGTTTCAGGTTCCTCTGTACATCTTCATGGCACCAACCTCTCTACTCTAAGCCTCTCCTGAAACTGATCTGGTTTCCCAAAGACCCTGCCAAACTCTCTCTCTCTTTTTTCTCACTCCTGGGCTTCCTCTTCACAGACATGCACCTCTGTGCATGAATGGCACCATCTGACATGTGATGCTAACAAGCTGCCTTCAACACTCCCAGGACAACTCTCCAGTACCATGTCCAACCAGCCCAATCCCCCCTACCAGATCCAGAGTGGCACAGCTGTGAACACTTCTGAGTTCACAACTGTGCCTAACTGCACTTCTTACAGCACCCACAGCCCTGGCAGCCTATAACCTGACTCTACAGGCCCTGGGCTTCTCCAGGACCTGGAATGCCTTTCAATAAATGCCAGTTGGCAGCTCCTGGCTTTCAGCCAACACCATAGCAGCTAGCAGCTGCTTACCAGATCTCCCAAACTCCATGGTCCTTGCACCAGCATGAACAACAGGACCTGCATGACACTAATGGGTCGCTTCACTGGTAGCCAGTTACCTCACCATTCCAACATCTGCTAAGAGCACAAATTAGCAAAAGTACTATCAGAACCAAGCAGTCCCAGGAAAAAACAAACAAACAAAACATATTAAAAAAAATCCTTAGGGTACATTATTACAAATCACATTATGGATAATTTAACTGTAGTGGTTATAAAGCTTGACTGTTGTCTGAGGAATATCTAATATTTTGGTATAGACCAACTATATTATGGTGATCAAAACTCGGTTTTTCTCCATTGAATACATAGATTTGGGGTTCTGATTTCTTTAGCATTTTTTGGATCAGTTTGTCTAGAAAAAATGGAACTTGTTGGTATCCCTACTAGACTGTATCTGCTGTTTGCTGTTTACTGGGCTTGATATACGACTCATTCTGAGGGGCAGGTCTCAGCAGTTTACAATAAAATAACATTATAAAAGAAGGGAATACCATGTAATTGATAGTAAAGTTCACAAATATTCAGACACATCCCCACTTCGTTAAAAAAAAAAAAAAAAAAAAAACTAGGCTACTGGTCAGACGATCAGGTTGAAGGCTGAATTCCAAAGGGCAGCTGGAAATCGTGAGCCCAATATTTAGCTGGTGGCAGGTGTCTGCCACTGGCATTAAACTCGGATATTCAATGCCGGGCCATTTCCAGTGACCGGCATTGAATATCCAGGTTTCTTGCAACCACTAAAAAGTTAACTTGTTATGCTGATATTCAGTGCTAACCAGTTAACATTTTAGCAGTTGAAGATAGGCCTGGAATTTATGCAGCCTATTTTAACCACTAAACATAGCCGGTTTAGTGCTGAATATATATGCCTAACTGGTTATGCCGCGCAATATATCCAGTTAGCGGCTAGGTGGTAACTGGCAATATTCAGCAGAGATAACCGGTTTTCTCTTGCTGAATTTTAGCAGTTAGGCACTGCTATGTTATTTAACTGGTCAGTGGCCATGTCTGGCCGGTACAATAGCTTTGAATATCGGGGGAGTGAGTTTTTAGCAGCCCTTTATATTTATAGAAAGATTGTTCTAACCGTATTTTGGGAGGTAGGTCATTCTAAAGCTTTGGGGCTGGGAAGTTGAAAGCAGAGCTTCACGTAGTCTCATAGCAAGCTTCCTTGGGGCCTGGTAAGACTAGATGATGGAAATCAATTGAATGCAGAGATCTGGAAGGAGTATAGGGAATAGTGAGAGCTGATAAGAATGAAGGAGTACCTAAGTAATAGACTTTATGCGTCAAGCATAGTATGTTAAAATGGGTTCAGAATGGAATACGAAGCCAATGTAGTTGGATAAATAGAGGAGAGATATAGTCACATTTCCTTGCCCTACTGCCTGATACTTAACATCTGTACGTAAGTACAAGGGAGGTATGCTGATCACTGGGTGATCCATTGATGAATTTGTACCTCTAGGGTCTCCACAGAACATTTCTTTCTTTCTAGGTCTTTCCCCTCTTTGCTCTCAGCATGCATACTCTTATCTGAGGGAGCAGGTTCTTTGGGGGTGGGGAGGGGATGTCATTTCAAACAATGACTCCCTTTACTGAAAATATATGCAAACCATGATGGCAGGATGGGCTTTACATATGTTAGAACTGCTAGTCAATTCGAGTGGTGGCCCGGATACTGAGCACTATTTGCATATTAAAAAATATATATAAAAAAGTAAGGAAATATTTGGGTTTCTGGATTAAATTACTGGAATTAAATTTTAACAGCCAGACCCTCGACTATTCTTCTAACTTTTGGAGATCCCTTCTCATGGTTTCTACTCCCTCCAGGGTATCCACTCTATTGTCTACCTTCGTGTCATCCGCAAAAAGGCAAACCTTTCCTTCCAACCCTTCAGCAATATCTTTCATAAATATATTAAACAAAATGGGCCCCAGCACCGACCCCTGAGGAACCCCACTGCTAAAAATCTTTTCCTCCAAGCAGATTCCATTTACCACCACCCTCTACCACCTGTCGGTCAACCAGTTTTCTATCCAGTTCACCACTTTTGGTCCTAGGTTCAGCCCTTTCAGTGTATTCACGAGTCTTCTGTGGGGGACCATATCAATGGCTTTGCTGAAATCCAAGTAGATTACATCTAGTGCACGGCCTTCATCCATTTCTTTTGTCACCCAGTCAAAGAAGTCAGTGAGATTTGTTTGGCAGGCTTTTCCTTTGGTAAAGCCATGTTGCCTCAGGTCCTGGAACCCGTTGTCTTCTAGAAAGTTAACTATCTTTTCTTTCAGCAGCGACTTCATTATTTTTCCTACCACTGACATGAGACTTACCGGTCTGTAATTGCCCACTTCTTCCCTGTCTCCACATTTGTGAAGAGGGACCACATCCACTCATCTCCAATCTCGTGGAATCTCTCCCATCTCTAAAGATCTGTTAAATAAATCTTTAAGAGGTCCTGCCAGGACCTCCCTGAGCTCCCTCAGTATCCTGGGATGTATCCCATCCGGCCCCATAGCTTTGTCCACCTTCAGATTCTCAAGCTGTTTATAAACTCTTCCTTCCGTAAACGGCGCAGTATTCACTACATTCCCAGATATTCCTTCGGCAGCCAACCGCGGTCCTTCATCATGATTTTCCTCCGTGAACACCGAAGAGAAGTAATTGTTTAGCACATTCGCTTTATTCTCTTCACTTTCCACATAACCATTCTCATTATCTTTCAATCTCGCAATTCCATTCCTATCTTTGCTCCTTTCTCCAATATATCTGAAAAAGGTCTTGTCACCTCTCTTTACATCTTTAGCCATTTTTTTCTTCTGCTCGCGCTTTCGCTAGCCATATTTCCCTCTTCGCTTCTTTGAGTTTAATCCGATAATCTTTTCCATGATCCTCTCATTGCGTTCTTTTGTATTTCTTGAACAAAGCCTCTTTTGCTCTTATTTTTTCAGCTACTTGGTTGGAGAACCATATAGGCTTCCTATTTATCTTGGTATTGTTTACTTTCCTCGCATAAAGATCAGTCGCCATATTTATAGCAGCCTTCAGCTTTGACCACTGATGTTCTACTTCTCCTACGCCTTCCCACTCCAACAGCTCCTTTTTCAGGTATTCCCCCATTTTATCAAAATCAGTACGTCTGAATATATTGATGAGTTGCACCGCTGAGGTCTGAGGTGAAAGTTATTTCACAAAAAACATTATTGTTGGTGAATTTAAGGTTTATGGATGTTTTTCATTAAAAATATTGCCTATAAAGTTGAGTTACAGAATAAGGCAGATTTGCACCTAATTTAAACACAAGGATTTACACCAGGTTTGTTGGTGTAAGCCCTCATGCCCAAAACTGAGTGCGGATTCTAGCTCCAAATGCTGTTCTTTAAATGGCTCTCAACTTGGAGCACTGTTTATAGAATTGCACTTAGCCCTCATTTTTTCGTTGCCGATTTTTTGGCCTCATAAACAGAAGCTAGCCCTAAGTGAGTTAGGTGTATTATTTAGAGAATACCACCTAACATATTGGTGTCAATCATACCTGTAAGCACTACTATTCCATAATTGGGGTACACTATTGCTGCCTAAATTTAGCCTCCAGATTATAGAATTGTCTTTACAGAGCACACTCTTTAAAAAGAATGCTCACTATTAGCTGCAAGTGACAGTTTGTCACAAATGACAGCCCATCCCTAAAAATAACCCGATCAGTACTCAGCCCGTAGTGGTCAGCGTTTTTTTTTTTTAAATGCTGACCACCATGGGCAAAATTAAGCCTGGATGTTCAATGTTGGGCCATGTCAGGGCACTGGCATTAAATATCCAGGGTAATTCTAAATGTGCTGGCTACTGGAGCTTATGCGGGTCCTGGATGATATTCAGCTGGGACGCATATAAGACATTTATGTGGGTCCCAGATGAATATCGGCTGGGACTCGCATAAGAGATGCAGGTGTCTTCACCCCTCTCCCTCACCCGCGATCCCTCCCTTCTATCCTTGATGATCTGATGGCCCAACCAAGTCCCTCCACCCACTTACTCCTGCACATGGTGGCTCCTTTCTCAAAATGTCCACAGTTTATGCTAGTATTCTATAATGGAATCTTGGTGCCCAAACTGTTATAGAATTAATTTTCGAAAGAGAAGGATGCCCATCTTTTGACACAAATCGGAAGATGGACGCCCTTCACACAAGGTCGTCCAAATTGGTATAATCGAAAGCCGATTTCGGACGTCCCCAACTGCTTTCCGTCGCAGGGACGGCCAAAGTTCAAGGGGGCGTATCGGAGGCATAGCGAAGGCGGGACTTGGGCATGCCTAACACTAGGACATCCTCGACCCATAATGGAAAAAAAAGGACGTCCCTGACAAGCACTTGGACGACTTTACCTGGTCGTGTTTTTCTCACGACCAAGGCACAAAAAGGTGCCGAAATGACCAGATGACCACTGGAGGGAATCGGGGGATGACCTCCTGTTACTTCCCCAGTGGTCACTAACCCCCTTCCACCCTAAAAAATACCTTTCAAAGTATTTTTTGCCAGCCTGTATGCCAGCCTCAGATGTCATACTCGGGTCCATGACAGCAGTATGCAGGTCCCTGGAGCAGTTTTAGTGGGTGCAGTGCACTTCAGGCAGGCGGACCCAGGCCCATCCCCCCCTACCTGTTACATTTGTGGAGGAAACAGCGAGCCCTCCAAAACCCACCAGAAACCCACTGTACCCACATCTAGGTGTCCCCCTTCACCCGTAAGGGCTATGGTAGTGGTGTACAGTTGGGGGTAGTGGGTTTTAGGGGGGTTTGGGGGCTCAGCACACAAGGTAAGGGAGCTATGTACCTGGCAGCAATTTCTGAAGTTCACTGCAGTGCCCCCTAGGATGCCTGGTTGGTGTCCTGGCATGTCAGGGGGACCAGTGCATTAGAAATGCTGGCTCCTCCCATGACCAAAGGGCTTGCTTTTGGTCGTTTCTGAGATGGACGTCCTTGGTTTCCATTATCGCCGAAAATCAGAAACGACCAAGTCTAGGGACAACCATCTCTAAGGATGACCAAAATTTCAAGATTTGGATGTCCCTGACCGTATTATCGAAACAAAAGATGGACATCCATCTTGTTTCAAAAATACGGGTTTCCCCGCCCCTGCATCGGGACGTATTGCGAGGACATCCTCATCAAAACTTAGATGTCCCTTTCGGTTATGCCCCTCTAGGTGTGCTGCATCTGGGCGCCTAACTTATGGTGGCCAGTTATATAATTGCTCCCTTGCACTTAACCTGAATTAATGCAAGTTAATTTGCATTAATGCATGTTAATTTGTTAATGCACATTAGCAAATGAGGTCCACAGCTTACTCTTAACTTTGATTCAAAATTGCCCATTGATTGTTGGCAACCACTGGTATGCCCTATTAGGGTAATTCCAGCACTTGTCATTTGCTGTTCCCCACATGGTAGATGTTTTTTTTTTTTTTAAAAAAGGAAGTTGTACATGCATACATTAAATTAAATTAATCACTCAACTGAAAGAATGAGGGTTGGAATTCTCTGGCTTTCCACTGCCTGCTCAGAGATTTCAAGTTCTGTCCTGCTGGCTCTTAACAGACATCATAAACTTTATTTTATTTTTCTCTTGCAGGCACTTGAACAGTGATGGATTTCTGCAGTGTCTCTGGCTATACACAGAAGGGTAAATCAGCAAATGAAAAGTCTGTCTAAAAGAAATGTAAAAAAATGTGAATAAGAAAGGTGACTTTAGCCTCTAATGTACTGACCAGTGGAAAAAAAATCACTGTTTAGGGACCATTTTAATACTGTTTAACTATGGGATACAAATGAGCTGCTGGCTTTTCAATATCTTATAGCTAAAGTTTGCTTGAAATGTCTAGCTTTGAGGATTTCTGTCATGTAAGAAAAATTTCACTCCCTTATGTGGCTGGGGAAGAAATTTAAAAATAATGTTGGAGAGGACCCTCCTATGGAGCATGATATTCTTGTTGGGCCTGCTTCATTGGAGCAGGTGTAACTTTGTGCATGTACTCTATGTATGTATACAGAGATGCCAAGAGTGAACCATCCCAAAGAGTGAGATTTACCACACCAAGAAGTGAGATCAAAGGCCAAGAAGTGAGATTTTTCAGAGGATACATCCAGGGTACAGATCTAGAATTATTTAAGCGTGCGATGAAGCTACAATGTAGTAAATTTAAAACGAATTGGAGAAAATGTTTCTTCACTCAACGTGTAATTAAACTCTGGAATTCGTTACCAGAGAATGTGGTAAAGGCAGTTAGCTTAGCGGAGCTTAAAAAAGGTTTGGACGCCTTCCTAAAGGAAAAGTCCATAGACCATTATTAAATGGACTTGGGGAAAATCCACTATTTCTGGGAAAAGCAGTATAAAATGTTTTGTACTTTTTTGGGATCTTGCCAGGTATTTGTGACCTGGATTGGTCACTGTTGGAAACAGGATGCTGGGCTTGATGAACCTTTGGTCTTTCCCAGTATGGCAATATTTACGTACTTATCCAGTTGGCAACCCTAACTTCTATGCATGTGTACACTTACCTGTGAAAATGACAGTATTCTGTACTTCTATGTGCTCAAATGGCACCTAAATGTTGAATTGCCCATTACGGGCCAGATTCAGTAAATGGCCTTCAAATTTAGGTGCAGGAAAAGTCTGTGCTAAGTGCTATTGTATAAAGGGTTCTCTGGGCTGAGTGCCCTTTATAGAACAGCGCTTAGAGTAGATTCCTATGCCCAGCCTTGGGTGCGAGGACTTAACCTAGCTGAAACCTGGTGTAAATCCTGGCGTGCAAGTTGGGCGCACAACCCCGGTATTTTATAACACTATGCCTAAATATTTGGAATGCCCCTAACCCGCTCATGCCCCACCCATGGCTACGCCCCCTTTGGGTCATACATGAGACAGTTTGTGAATGCAGCACTATAGAATAGCCTGTAGGCAGATGCACGCATAAATCCATATTAGTTCCAATTAAGTGTCGATTAACTCCAATTAACATTAATAATTGGTTGTAAGCACCCAATTGACTAAGTAGTTTATGTGCATATTTGGGCTTCATGTCCAAATCTGGGTGCCCAACTTTGAGTGACTTATATAGGATCCAGAGGTATGTGTATTATTGATTGGATTGGATTGTTTGACGCTTCAGGGTTGTATGGGCTGGATTAGATTGATGACATGTATTATTGAGTGTATTTCATTAAGCTATGCTTAAGACTCTTTGTAAAGGTACGCCGTCAAATTAAAAAAAACCCCAAAACATATTAATAGATGATGGCAAATAAAAACCAGTTGTCCTGATTATTACAGTCTGATTTAAACCATTTTTGCCCTGATAACTATCACTAGGGGCTGCACTATCACTGCTGTATGACATGTGCCGAAGCTCCTCTGTCACTCTCCTAGTCAGTGCTTGGCAAGGTTGGGTTCTTTGGTTAAGGCTTTATTCTTCTTGCTCGTGGTCTCATTCGACAGTGGGCAGGCAATTTCAAAACATTAGTGTGAGCAGATCTACAGCTGTTGTCTCCATCCAGAAACAAAGATAGTTTTGGAATGGTAATATGTATGAGGCCCAAATAACTCATTTTCACAAATTATATGGTAGTGTAGAAGCTCTTTAGACTACAAGTTGGGCACATACTAATTCTGTTGTTAGCTGCATTGATTATTCAGAAACCAATAATTGTTGCAGTGGTAGCTTTCATGTGATTAAATCCTTTTAACATTGCTTTTGACTGGCTCCTGTGAGATCAACTATTTTGATGTCAATAAACCTTAGAAGTATTTCACTAGTAAAACAACATGCATTCTCTGAATGTTAAACAGTTTTCTCTAAGAGAAACTGCCATATTTTTCAGAATACAATATTAGACACACCAAATTTAGGAAATAATCATAAAAAAAAACCACACTAGGAAAACCCCCATTAAGCATGTCTTCATAGTCCAGTGTGTGACATAAGCTGCATTGTCCAGGGATCATTTTGCTGCTGTTTGAATGTGAGCTTTAGGTGGAGTTTGTTTTTTTGGCAGCCTATCTAGACCTTTTTGACAGCAGAGGTGAGAATTTATTTATTTATTTAGATTTTGCTCACATCTTTTTCAGTAGTAGCTCAAGGTGAGTTACATTCAGGTACTCTGGATATTTCTCTGTCCCAGCAGGGCTCACAATCTAAGTTACAGATGGCCAGGGCTTTCCATAACGCCACCGCTTCCATGGAGCTAATCAGGGGACAGAGGAGAATCGCTGGGTGGCTGGCTTCAACTGCTTTCCGTTGCAGAGCTGGCCAAAGTTAAAGGGGGCGCTTCGGCAAGGTATGGAAGGCGGGACGGGGGCGTGGTTACAAGATGGCCGGCTTCGGCCGATAATGGAAAAAAGAAGGCCGGCTCTGACGAGCGCTTGGCTGGCTTCATTTGGTCCATTTATTTTTAGGATCAAGCCTCCAAAAAGTGCCCCAAATGACCAGAGGACCACCAGAGGGAATCGGGGATCACCTCCCCTTACTCCTCCAGTGGTCACCAACCCCCTCCCAACCAAAAAAAAAAAAAAAATTATTTTTTTCCAGCCTCTATGCCAGCCTGAAATGTCATACCCAGCTCCATGACAGCAGTATGCAGGTCCCTGGAGCAGTTTTTAGTGGGTGCAGTGCACTTCAGGCAGGTGGACCCAGGCCCATCCCCCCCCTACCTGTTACGTTTGTGGTGGTAAATGGGAGCCCTCCAACCCCCCCCAAAACCCACTGTACCCACATGTAGGTGCCCCCCTTCACCCCTAAGGGCTATGGTAGTGGTGTACAGTTGTGGGTAGTGGTTTTGGGGGGCTCAGCACCCAAGGTAAGGGAGCTATGGATCTGGGAGCAATTTATGAAGTCCACTGCAGTGCCCCCTAGGGTGCCCGGTTGGTGTCCTGGCATGTGAGGGGGACCACTGCAGTATAAATGCTGGCTCCTCCCACGACCAAATGCCTTGGATTTGGCTGGGTTTGAGATGGCTGCCATTAGTTTCCATTATCGGCGGGAAACCAATGGCGGCGATCTCTAAGGCCAGCCATCTCTAAGGCCAGCCATCTCTAAGGCCAGCCCAAATGTTGAGATTTGGCCGGCCCCGACCGTTTTATTGAAACGAAAGATGGCCGGCCATCTTGTTTCGATAATATGGTCGGGTATGCCGCTTTCCAGGGCCGCCTTAGAGATGGCCGCCCTTATAGATGGCCGGCCCCGTTCGATTATACTCCTCTATGTTATCCAAGTCTGTCAATGAGGCTGTTTCTTGTGCTGGATACTCTCGCTTCTCCCATTCCCCGTTCTGTAAGACATATCAAACCCCAGCCTTGGCTGACCTCTAGAATCCGGTACCTACATTCCTGAGCCTGATCTGCCGAATGCCTTTGGCTGAAATCCCATTCCCATGCTGACTTCATACATTTCAAATTCTTGCTGACCTCCTTCCAGTCTGCTCTTTCACTTGCCAAACAGCACTATTACATCCAGTTGACAAACTCTCTTGACTCAAACCCATGATGTTTCTTTGCCATACTGAACTCTCTCCTCAAAGTGCCTTCATCTCCAACTCCCCCTTCACCTTCTCCTCAGACTCTGGCTGAGTACTTTCATGATACAGTTCACAAGATTAACCTTGAATTCTCAACCAAGTCACCTCCACCTCTCCTTCCCTCAGTCCATTCTCTCAACCCTCCTTCAAACCCTGCCTCCTTTTCTTCCTTTTCTGAAATCACTGAAGAGGAAACTGCACATTTTTTTCCCTCCTCTAAACTAACATCCAGTTCTTCTGATCTTATTCCCACCCATCTAGCACTATCTCTCCTACTATCATCTCTTCTGTCTTTTCTTTCTCTATAATATCACCCAAATTCATCTTTTCCTTTCTGAGCACGCTACCAAAACCCTTATCCACACTCTTATCATCTCTCACTTAGACTATTGCAATTTGCTTCTCACAGGTCTCCCACTAAGCCATCTCTCTCCTCTTCAATCTGTTCAAAATTCTGCTACACAACTAATATTCCGCCAGTGTCGTTATGCTCATATTAGCCCTCTCCTCAAGTCACTTCATTGGCTCCATATCCGTTTCTGCATAAAGTTCAAACTCTTCCTATTGTCCTACAAGTGCATTCACTCTGCAGCTGTTTAGTACTTCTCCACACTTATCTCTCCCGACACTCCTCCCCAGGAACTCCGTTCATTAGGTAAATCTCTCTTATCTGTACCCTTCTCCTCCACTGCTAAATCCAGACTCTGTTCCATTTAGCTTGCTGTACCATATGTCTGCAATAGACTTCCTGAGCCAGTAGGTCAAGCTCCATTTCTGGCCGTCTTCAAATGCACCTTTTTGATGCTGCTTTTAACTCCTAACCCCTATTCACTTGTTCAGTACCCACCTTAGTATTCTGTTATCCCTTATTTGTCCTGTTTGTCTGTCCTGATTAGATTGTAAGCTCTGTCGAACAGGGACTTTCTTTTCATGTTCAACTGTACAGCGCTGCGTACATCTAGTAGCACTATAGAAATGATAAGTAGTAGTAGTAGTTGGGACATGGTGCTCATGGGTATTTGCTTTTTTGGAAATGTACATATTTTCTAATTTTGTATTTAGCAGTGTACAGAAGAAATGCATTTCAGTTACTTTTACCAGTTTTTTCACTGCTTATAGAATCTGGCTTTCTTGGGAGGACAAGGTGACTGTGTGGCAGAGTGTGGCACGGCGTGGTGCGGCGGGGATGGAGCTGGGGGCAGGCTGGGGACATGGCGGCATTTTATTTCTTGTGTCCTCTTTTTTTGTCTCCTTAATGAGGCAGGGAGGTAAGTAACTTCCAGGATTCTGTTAGTTGCACTCATAAGTGGGAGCCTTGTCTATGTCTCACCTATGCTTTGCCCCTCTGTATGCCCTTTTGCAAATACGCACTGTGTAAGTTACATGGGTATTTGCAGAATAGTATTTATGCACCCTGTTAAAACGTACACTGGTATGTGCGCACGTATATGCTTAAGTGTTATGATTCTAAACAATTAGGTGTGTAACTCATGTGTTAATGTGGGAACTTAGGTTATAGAATTGCCCTTAATATCTTTCTCTGATTAATAGAGTATTTATTTAGATTTTGCTCACACCTTTTTCAGTAGTAGCCCAAGGTGAGTTACATTCAGGTACTCCGGATATTTCTGTGTCCCAGGAGGGCTCACAATCTAAGTTTGTACCTGAGGCATTGGAGGGTTAAGTGACTTGCCCAAGATTACAAGGAGCAGCAGAGTAGATTTCTTTATATGCTTATCTCCCATCCTTGTGTATGTACCACAGTAAACATCAACTCTTGATTTTTGAGACTTTTTGCACAGTATTTTTGGCAACTGATTAAGAATATTGAATTGCATACATATTTTGATGCAGAGATTCATAGTTTTCATATGTTGGTTGCTTTTAGTGTTTGTTTCAGGGGAACGATTTCAATATTTGCCTCTTCCATCAGCACTGAGATTTCAGAGAGGAAGCTAATTGTCAAGTCCTGAAAGATAGATAAAGCTTCCTAGATTTAGGCTTGCCTTTGGATCACCTAATTTAAGTGCCTTCGTTAACCACTAACCACTGAAAATCAGTGCTAAAAAAAACTCCCATAGTAAATGATAGAGTTAAAGACGTACATGGCCCATCAAGACTACCAAGGAAGGTTGTTTTTCCTACTTCTTATTTATTTATTATTTTTATTTAACATATTTAAAACCCATATGTCAAAACACTGTGCAGGGTACATTAAAAACATACATAATCAAACACTAAAACCATTTGACTCCAACAAATGCATTAGCTACTGCTATTTCAGCCTAATCTTTGTAAATTTATACACATATATCAAAGTCTGTACCCATAAAATTGTCAAAATATATGCTTTTAAGACCAATTTGTTAAATTCAAAGGCCTGCCAAAACAAATACGTTTCAATTTTTTTTCTAAAACTCGTAATATTTGTTGACGTGCCCAGCAATAGAAAGCATATGCTCCTGTATTGTTGATGATCTCACTGACTTTAAAGATAGAACATAGAGAGAGGCATTTTTGATATGACATCTAAGTCCGACTTTGGACGTTTTGCTCAAAACGTCCAGAATCTGAATAGTGAATATAGCGATTTTCGAAACAGGAAAACATCTTTTTTTTTTTTAAATGGTCACTTGCTAAATGTTTTTTGTGCTCTATGTGTTTATCTTTTTGGCCCATCTTTGAAAAATAAAAAAGGTCCAAGTGAAAAATGCACAAAATCAAACCGTTGGGATCTAGGAGGGGCCAGCATTTATTTATTTATTTATTTGTAGCATTTATACCCCGCTCTTTCCCGCTCAATAGCAGGTTCAGTGCGGCTTACAATGTGTGGCAGGGGCGTATCTGCGTGGGGCCACAGGGGCCTGGGCCCCCGCAGATTTTGCCCTGGACCCCCCTACCGCCGTCAACCCTCCCAGTTGCCGTTGTTTACCTTTGCTGACGGGGGACCCCAACCCCCGCCAGCCGAGGTCCGCTTGTCGCCTTTTAAAGATATTTCTTCAGCTGGCGGGGGACCCCAACCCCCGCCAGCCAACCCGACGTCTTTAAAGTTCTTCTTCGGCCTCCGTGGCCGTGCTGTAGTTGACTGTTCAATCCAGTTTGGAGTCTGACGTCCCAGCACGTTGTACGTGTTCGGCCTCCGTGGCCCTGCTGTAGTTGACTGTTCAGTCCAGTTCGGAGTCTGACATCCCAGCACATTGTACGTGCAGGACAACGTGCTGGGACGTCAGACTCCGAACTGGATTGAACAGTCAACTACAGCACGGCCACGGAGGCCGAAGAAGAACTTTAAAGACGTCGGGTTGGCTGGCGGGGGTTGGGGTCCCCCGCCAGCTGAAGAAATATCTTTAAAGGCGGCAAGCGGACCTCGGCTGGTGGGGGGTTGGGGTCCCCCGCCAGCAAAGGTAAACAACGGCAGCGGGGGAGGGTTGACGGCGGGGGGGAGGGTGGAGAGTCGTTGGTGGGGAGGTTCTGGCAATGGCGGCAATGGCGGCAGTGGCGGGGGGGTCGTTGGGGGGGGCTAAATGTGCCCCCTCTCTCTGGCTCTGGCCCCCCCTACCGCCAGAGTCCAGATACGCCCCTGATGTATGGTATCAAGTATCACAGAGATAACACAATTGTATACAGTAGGACAAGAGGAAGAGATGTGTGTGTGTGTGGGGGGGGGGGGGGGGATGGGGGGGGTTGAGATAATGGTAGTCTTAGTGGTGTGGATTGGGTTTGTGAAATTAAGTTGGGTCCTTTGTAGTAGACTGGCCACACAGACATCCCAGCAGAGCAGTGGGGCACCCTAGGGGGCACTTCAATGGACTTCACATAAATGTTTCCAGGAACACATCCCACCATTACCCCCTTATATTATGTGGTGAGCCCTCCAAAATCCACCAAAAACCTACTGTACCCAACTGTACTCCACTACAATAGCCCTTATGTCTGCAGGTGTCACCTATATGTGGGTACAGCAGGTTTTTGGTGGGTTTTGGAGGGCTCACACTTTCCAGCACAAGTGCAACAGTTGGAATGGATTATTGGCCTTCTCCACAGTGCACTGCAACAACTACTAGGCTACTCCAGGGACCTGCTCTAATAGGATTGGCTATAACATCTAAGGCTGTTATAAAGGCTGGTATGTACTGTTTCTTTTACATCTTTGGGGGGTGGGAGGGGTTCAGTGACCACTGGGACTGTAAAGGGGGGGGGGGTCATTCCTTTATTCCTCCAGTGGTCATCTGGTCATTTAGGGCACTTTTTTGTGGCTTAGTCATTACTAAAACAGGTCTAGCTCAAACGTCTTAGTTTTTGTCCTGGATGTTTTCATTTTGTTCCATTATGGCTGAAAAATGTCCAAGTCGAAGGAATGCCCATATCCCACCCTTAACATGCCCCTGACATGTCCCCTTGAGATTTGGATGCACTGCAGAAGAATAGCGTAGAAAAAGATCTGGAAAATGGGTTTCGAAAATACCATTTTGGGGGAGAAAAACGTCCATCTGCCGGTTTATGCCACTTTTTAAACATTTTCCTTTTTTTCGAAAATGAGCCCCATAGACATTTTTGCACCTCAGATCTCAACAGCTTTGATGCATGAAAAATCTACAATATTGACATCATACATTTAGGTAAATCTGCATTCAAAGCCTTACATATCATTACCAAGATCTTAATTTTTATTCTCCATAATACTGGCAATCAGTGAAGTGAAATCAGAGTAGGCATAATATCTTAGTACAAGTTACTTTCCTCATGCTTATGTTGTTGGGGTTGTATCCACCATACAGCTTTTGTAAAATTCAACACTTAACACTTAAGTAATGCTCCCTTGTGAGCGTCTCTGTGTCTGGGGCTGATAAATGGTTGCGTACTAAGAAGCATCTGCTGAGCTCCAATTATGCTGCTGCTGGGCTCCCAGTGCCGATTGCTCCAAGGAACTTATCACATCTGACAGGCCCCAGCTGATTGCACTCCTAGAGGTCTCCACTGAGACTTGAGCACCAATTATGATCCCAGGGGTTTTTTCTGAGCTCTTAACACCTATTGTTATTTCACTGGGCCACAGGCAACAGCTGTGCTTCCAAAGGCCTTCCAGTATATCCTGAGTGTGCTCTCAAGGGCTGCCATGCCTTAAACATGCTTCCAAGAGCCATCTTGCCCTGAGCTACTCCTAAGGGCCTCCCTTCCCTGAGCGTGCTCCCATGGACTTCAGAGCTGCCAAGGGGTCCCAATTTTTGAGAGGGAGATTTTAGTACACGCCCATAGCCCCACCCCACTTTGCATTGGCTCTACCCATTCTACATGGCTACGCCCCCTGGCACACCTCAAACCCACAGCCATTTCAGAAAATAATTTATTTAATAGCCTAACACCCTTTTCAATTAGCTTTCAGAGGCCAAAACCTCCTGCCTCAGGTCAGTATAATGCTGTTATGGTATCCTCTCCTGACCTGAGGAAGGAAGTATTGGTCTCTGAAACTTTATTAACACAGCTACCATATTACTTTATCCTAAATTAAAAATAAAATTATTTTCTTTACCATTGTTGTATGGCCATTTACTTTTTCTAATTGTGTTGCTCCCAGTCTCTTGATTCTGTTTTCCTTCGTCTTCTCTTAACTCTTTTGCCAGGGTTTCCTGGCCATTTGTCATTTTCTCTCCTTTTTCTTTGTTTTCTTCAATATTTTTCTGCCTCTCTCTCTCTGTCCAGATTTAATTCATTCTTACTCTCCATTCTTTAATTTCCTTCTTTTTACTTCATCTACCTATGGTTTTTCATCTTTTCCTCACCCTTGTTCTCCCCATGCCCCTTCCTCTTATTCTCCAGTCTTTCACCACTCCCCTTTTCCATCCAGCAGCTCTCCTCTTTCTCTCCCCATCCTTCCAGTGCCTCCCCTCTTTCTTTCTGCATCCTTCCATCTAGCATTTCCTCTTTCTCCCTACCCTTCCATTCAGTGTCTTCCCTCTTTCTCTCCCCATCCTTCCACCCATCTACCCTCTCTCCTCATCCTTCCATCTAATGTCTCTCTCTCCCCCTTCTTCTATCCAGTGTCTATTTCTCTACCCTTTTCTGTTCAGTGTCCTTTCTCTCTCTACATCCTTCCTTCCAGTCTCTCCCCTTTCTCTCTGCATCCTTTCATCCATCTCCCCTCTTTCTCTCCCTATCCTTCCATCCAGCTTCTTTCACTCCCCATCCTTCCATCCATCTAACCCCCTCTCCCGATCCTTCCATCCAGTGTCTCTCTCTCTCTCTACCCCCTTCTTTCCATCCAGTGTCTCTCTCTCTACCATTTTACATTCATCATTTCCCCCATCCTTCAATGTCTCTTCTGTTTCTCTCCCTACCCTTCCTTCCAGTATCTTCCCTCTTTCTGATCTCAGCCAGGATCCCCCCTTTCTCCCCATCCTTATCACCAGCAGCTTCTTTCTTTCTCCAGCCCTTTTCCATCTACCCTCCTTCCCTCCCCACTCTCTTTTACCTCCTTCCTCCCGCTCCATCTCCTCTCCTTCTCTCCCCATTTTATTTTACCTCCTGCTTCCCACTCCCTTCTCTCCTCACTCTATTTTACCTCCTGCCTCCCGCTCCTCCTTCCACCAGATCTTTGTTTCTTGGCTACTGCTGCTTCTCCTGTTGAACAGCAGTGGCCGCGCAAAAAAAAAAAAAGAGCTAACAAAAAAAATTGAAAAAAAGCAAGCGTGGCACCGCAGGCAGCCTTCAGGCATTGGCTGTTGGCTCTGCAGGTCTGGGACTTCCTGCTGCTGACCCCCTTCTTCCTGCTGTCTTAGGAGCCTTCAGGGGTCACTTTTCTGCCAGGTCCACAGCTAATAGCTCTTGTGAATGTAGCTCTCTCTGATTCCAGCCCTCTGGAATCTGAGGCCTGCAGTTCAGGTTTTCCCCTATGAAGGGAGCTCTCTCTTCTCAGTCAAAACTCCAAGAGTCAGAGATCCTATATAGAATCTCCATATTATTACATGTCTGAACCTTAGGGAGGTCCCGGATAGACTACCTTAATTAGATTCAGATGTGGAATTTTCCCTGAGCCCCTAACAGGCTTCAGATACCTTCATTTAGTGTGTGTGCTTTATTAACCTCAAAGTATGTAAATATTGATCATTAGTTTGCCTTTCCTTACAGTGAGAAATTCACATATCCAATTCACTCTGCTGGTAACCTTTCACCTAGCTCACTGATGCAACAGTCTTTACAAATGCTTGCTTTTCATGGGGCTGCTACCAAAGCAGACTATGTGAGTTATAATGTTCCCTTTCTCTCCCAAACAATTTACCTCAGCCAGAGAGAATAACTCTGCTTTCCAAAATTACTTCAACCAGAGATTTCTTTTTCTTGTTCTGTTTCTCAAACCACTCCTTTTAAGGGGGGGGGGAGGGATGGCAGGCAGGGCCACGGAGAAAGGAGGGGGGGGGGGGGAAATTCCCCGGGCCCGGTGCCAAGAATTTTCTTCCTGTCTGCCTACTTCCGGGTCTGTCTCTCTGCTGCTGTGTGTCAGGAGGACCCGGATCGCTGTATTAACGCGATATCCCGGGTGACGCGGGTTCTCACTTTAATGCAATCATCTGGGACCTC
This sequence comes from Microcaecilia unicolor, assembly GCF_901765095.1. NCBI lineage: Eukaryota > Metazoa > Chordata > Amphibia > Gymnophiona > Siphonopidae > Microcaecilia > Microcaecilia unicolor. The sequence continues at coordinate 53,244,729 of NC_044032.1, forward strand.
CTGGCACACAGTAGCAGAGAGACAGACCAAGGGAGGAGCAGTCAGACACAGGAAGGTAAGGGGTGGGCAGCCCAGGTGGGGGGCACGGCAGCCCAGGTGGGGGGGGGGGGGATGGCGTTGGGCAGTGGCCCTGCCCTGGTCCCTGCTGTGTCTCTTGGTGGCCCTGGGGGATGGTGATGGTGGTGGTTATAAAACAGGTATGTAATTACAGCACACACATGCTCAAAAGCCCTGCAAACTTTGTTTTTGAACATGTTCCTTTGTACAATGGCTGTTTCCACTCCACATGCTGCAAATTACACATGTTTTTGTTTGAGTCCTTAGATATATATCAACCAATATTCAAAATGTTTTAACTGGGCAGGAGAGGCTCCTGACTGGTCAAAGCCTGCTCAGTGACCCGGCATCTGATATTCACCTGAATATTGCTGCTAACTAGGGGCATTTCCTAACTGGTTAGGGAGGGGCTGGAGGTATAACATGGGTGTAGCAGCAATTCAGCCGGTTAGCATTGATTTTCAGTCTGTTAACAAGCTGAGTAAGTGTATACAGTTATGACAGCAAAATGGCTTTCTTAACTTTAGTGCATAAGGTTAACCGGGCACCGGTCTGATTATTAGTCGTTGCACATTTAACTTCTGGGTGACTGCTGATATCTGGATATTCAATGCCAGGAGCCACACATGCCCTGCATTGTATATTGTGACATGCAGAGCTTGTCACCTCCCCTGAATAGGGATAAAATGCAGGAGAGTGCCAGTTTAAACCTGATGAAAGGGGAGATAAAGAGACTAGGAGCAAAGGAAAACCTGGAGGCAAGAACCCTATACATGTCCCAACTGTAATACAATGTTAGGGCATGTACCTGCTGGAGAAAGGGGGAAAGAAAGGAATCTCCAGTACTTACCTAGTAAAAAGGAGGCAGGAAAAATCCCTGCACAAGCTGAGCTGGGGGAGGGGAATTCACTCCTGGCGGGTCAGGCTCATAATCAGGGTAGCCTGAGTGTGTGGTTTCCCCAGCAACGAGAGAGGGAGAGAGAAAGAGAGAAAGAGAATGTGAATATGGCTGGAAAGCACACTCTGGTTAAAAGTAGTGTTCATGGTGAAGGAAGGGTTGGATTCCGTAGATGCCAGAAGAAAGGAAGGAGTCCAGTGAAGGGAAGGACCAGTTTCCAGAGGCAAGAAGGAACAGAGGGTTACCCTGGGAGAGGCAGGGAAGCCTGCAGCAGGTGACATCCAGGGAGAGGCAGAAGGCTGGTACAGAGAATGAGAAAGAAACAGTAGTCCTTGTTAGCTGGCTGGAGTGTAGACAGTGGAGGAAGGGAGCTGTGCAGCTAGGTGCTGTGTGTGTTGGAATAGGGCTGAGAAAGATGGTAGCCCTTATCCAACCAAGTCAGGCAGCCCTCCTTCTAAGTTGGGAATAGGGAAGGTGTTTGGGGCTGAAGCCTGATTAATTGGCAGAAGGCCACCCAGTTCCTAGGTGAGTAAAGGGAACTGGGAGAGGAAGGACTGAGAGCTAGAAAGTTAAGAGCCCTGCCCATGTAAATTAAGTATTTGCATTATATGCAGAGTGGGCTGGGTGAAAGTAAAAGGACAGGAATGAACAGTGAGGCTGCCTGTCTAATTAGCTTGTCCACCTGGGAAGCCCTCAGCTGGGTGTTAGTTTGGAAGAGGGATAGAAGGAACCCTGTTTAAGGGTAAGATAAGCCAAGGTACTGTAATAGAAGTGCTCTGATGTTAAAAGAAGAAAAGATTGTTTATTTCAGTTTGGTCCTGTTGTGGGAAATATTAAAGAGTGTTAATTGGCTTAAAGAAGTGTGGACTGTCATCTCTGTGGGACTCTTGGGTCCAGGGTACAGAAGTTTTCAGCACCAGAGCCATGCATGCCCCTGACATAAATTGTGGCCAGTAGGGGGGTAGAAATGTTGCCTGAGGAGCACCGTGGTCTGGAGGCTGTAGGGCCCATCACAATATCCAGGGCCAGTTCAGCCTGCAGCTGTGAGCACTGTCAATGCTGCATACCATCATGGATTGAATATCATCAGGTCCATATTGTATAAAAGGCTCCATGTTCAGTGAGTCTTTTGTAAAATACAGTACTTGGAAAATTGTGCATATACTGACTTGTACTTTCCTTTCCTTGCCTAGACAACCTATAGCAAATCTGCCTTTTATTGGATTAAATTGGTCAGGGAGCCTTCAATGGAGTTTCTAGGGAAATTGAAAAGCATGGCAATACCAACAGGCCAACAATGTTTATATCTGTGACAAAAGAAATGGAAAGCAATGAGAGGACAGTTTTATAACTTGGTGCCTAGTAAGAGCATATTCTGTAATGGAACATAAATACTTATGTTCCTTTATAGAAAACTAGCCTAACAGCATATATGTGTGCTTATAAATTAGGCACAAACACTTATGAGTGCATGCATGTACATTCCAGAGATATATGTTTAACTTACACAGAGTCCTGCCCATGCTCTGTCTATGTATATGCTCACTTTTAAATATATCCTCCATAAGTTATGTTCCGGTTAAGAAAGAGATGATTGCTGAGGTTGCTAATGTTGTTCAGATGGATTTTATGCATATGTATGGATATGCTATGTAGATTGAAACCTATGCTTTCATTGTATGATTTTCGAAGTGTGGTTCAACGTATGATTTTGGCGCGACTGGACTACTGCAACGCCTTGTATATTGGGCATGTCATCTTTGAGTATCAGGGCATTGCAAGTGGTCCAGAATGTGGCTGCTCAAATAACAGTAAGTGTGGCAAAGTTTCCCATGCAACATCTGTGCTCAAGCAATTGCATTGGCTTCCTGTTTTACAAAGAGTACAATTTAAAGTGCTGACAATCATATATCAAGTATTATTTGCTGCTGCTCCATTTTATTTGAAGCAAACTTTGAACATTTATCATCCGAGGCGTGCCTTAAGGCGGCTTTCTACTGATACAGTTGCGCCATGCTGATATATGAGCTTCAGCCTTTGTTCCAGCAGGGATCTCCTTATGGAATGCACTGCCTGGCTAGTATTGTAGAAGTTTAGCACAGTTTAGAAAACTCTTGAAAACACAACTGTTTGTGACTGTTTTTTTTTTTAAACCATGTGGACTGGACTTTATTGCTGACTGATGCTATGATGTTTTTTTTTTTTTTTATTTGGCATATGCAATCGACATGTAAATGTTAGTTCTTAGTTTATGGAATTACCCTCCGAGTGCTGTAGGGAAGGAAACAAATAGACTGATTTATCTTGGGATTATTTTGAGCAGGTTGGCAAGAGCAACTCAGCAGTGAAAATCTAGAGTGACAACAGTGCTGCAGCCAACAAAATGCAGGACACAAACATGCAGAAAAAGGAATTTTTCTTCAGAGCTTGATGACTTCAGAGTGTTCATACAAAGGATTGGAAGAGTGAGAAACAGTACTGTCTCATAACTCAGGCTGCTCAAAGTAGAACTTCGACTGTGAGCTCGTTGAGGTATGGAAATAACTCATATACCTGAATGTTTCTCGCTTTGAGCTCTGATTTGGAATAGACGAGCAATAAATCTAAAATGCAAACTGAAGGCAGATAGCCCACAAGAGGGTATAAGGAAGAATATAAAATCAAATTAGATGTAGCTACTGTATTATAAACTGGTTACACTGCCACAGAGCTTAGTTAGAGAGAGAAATGAGAATGAAATACTGCAATTACAAACATGGGGCTTGATAAACCGCAAATCTTTTCGAGCCCTGGAGGATGGCAGTAAGTAACTTAACTTTATCAACTAGCACATGCTGTAAATACAGATATTAGAATAGTATTTGTCTGAAAAATGAAATATAAGCATCACTCAACAACGTTCTTTACATAATGGGGTAAATTCTATAAGGGCGCCCAGAGAGATAGGCAGTTGCCCAAATATGGGTGCCGATACCTATGAATCTGTTCAATAAAGGGCACAAAACAGAGCACACCTTTTATTGAATATATGCATAGATATCGACTCCTATTCTATGCTAGTCCGCGTCATACATACCACTTTTAACAAAATTTCAAAGTGGTTCACAACAAGAATGATATCTCATTCAGATGTGATATATAATTAATTTAAATGATCTATTCACTGAAGAAATATTACAGTGAGAACAGATAAGATTTTAATATTTTACAAAAAAAAACTATAATCAGTTATTAATCGCATGAACACTGGAAAACTATTCCAAATTCTCGGGTCCTGAAATGCAAAAGAGTGTTCCCAGATAGCTTTAAACCTTATTTTCTTCATAGATGGAATATCAAATTTTTTTGAACTCTTCAGCTAATCTCTTAACCCTGGAAATGATATTAAATTTCCTACCATATCAGAATTCATACTGTAAATACACATAAATTTGACAAATAATCTTAAATTGAATGCGAGATTCCATTCTTAACCAATGTAAATCACACAACAAAGGGCTAATGTCACTAAATTTTCCTAAACCAAAATTCAGCCAGGCAGCTCTATTTTGAACAGTCTATTGCTTATGTTTGACTTATTCTTGCTGTACACTGCTTTGAGTGAATTCCTACAAAAAGGTGGTAAATAAACCCTAATAAATAAATAAATAAATAAATAAATAAATAAATAAATAAAGTTGTAGCCAACGCTTCTGCTTTTTGCTTACACTGCAGTATAGGGAATTACAATAATCAAGTAATGGAAGTAATGTAGTTTGTGTAATTATTTTGAAACCCTATAGGGTTAAATGTGGCAATGTGCCTATTTCCTGCACTGATAATTCAGCACCAGTATTTCCACACCGACATCTCTGTGTGATGCATGATGGGTGTCGTGTGTGTGGGGACAGTGTGTAAAATGGCGTCCACCCATTGACATCCCAGTTTTAATGATGAAGACACCTTGATCCTATCCAGGGTGATGTTATCCAGGCTAAAAAAATGATTCATTCTCACAGGGCATAGGTGGAGGGCATATCTGCAATACAGGAGAGCCTGGCAGAAGCTGACCAGGCGCTATAATGAAGAAGCCTCTTTCCTTAGTGAGGTAAGTGCAAGCAAGGTACAGTGCAGTGTAAGGCTTCTGATCGCATATGCCAGCTGTGACCCCAGTATAAGAAAGCATGCTGATTATGTACCTGTGGCAATGGATGGTGAAGCAAATAGCTCTAAATGACAGGTTGCAGTAGTGTGAGATGAACCAGCCACCACTGAATGTCAAGTCTACTGTTCTAAGCTCTATGCTACCTCCTCCACTTCACAGCACAATGGCCAGGCATCTATACAGATCCATCATGAGGACAGCATGTTAATATTGGAATGTAATATTGCCATTCCCATATGTATCCTGACCTGGAAATAAGATCACTGAAGCCACCACAACAGCCTCTTCCTCCATATCATGAGGCATATATACAGATATCAGCATGGCAATCTATGTGGCAGTGGAGACAGGAGGAGTAATGTAACACAGTAATGTCAATCCCCGCTGTGAATAGCAAGGTAGCATTGTGAAACATCTGTCAAGTATCTGCTACTTAACCTTCCTCTCCCTCTCCCTGTCTCCATATAGATTGAGGAACTCAGGAAACATGGCCGGTACCTGTGGCAACACAAGACAGACTATCTCTGGGGGGTGAGATGCCAGCTGTGGCCACAGGCAGGTGAGTAACACTGCAGTCTCAAATGCATACACCATTGGCTTCCTCTCCAGTTCTTGGTCATTTCTATGGCAGCCACTTGGGGGCAGGTAACCATCTATGATACCACATTCCCTGGGCCAAGTGTAGCGCCATGGGTGTCTGTAGGTAGCAGGCCCATATCATGGAGGAAGGGAGCTGCTGAATGAGTTGTTGCCATATGTGAACACTATAACAGGGTTACTGTAAACAGCAAGTGGCAATGTATAACCAATAGGCAAAGGTTGGTCCCTAATCCCCATATACCATAGTTAACTCCCAACTTAAAATATGTAATGGTCAAATGTGCAGCTGTAACCAGTGTCTTTGTTTCCTGCATTTGTAGCTGAGCCACCAGCTGCAGCACCCCTCAGACATGTTGGTATGCTGGTGCAGAGCTGGGCCCAGTGGCCCCTAGGGAAGAGGAGGAAGAGAAGGACACCACCACTGAGGACGAGGAGAAGGAAGAAAAAGAGGAGGAGAAGGAGGAGGAGGAGGAGAAAGAAGAAGATGAGAGGGAGGAGGGTGATGATGAGGAGAAGGAGGTGGAGTAGGCAAGAGATGAGTAGGAGGTGCAGACAGCAGCAGCCCAGGAGGAGGAGGAAGAGGAGATGCATATAGCAGCAGCCCCTTAGCAGAATATACCATCAGCTCCTGCCCTCCCCAGACCCTGTCTGCCACCCCAGGAGCACCAGGACCAGCCTCAGGAGGTGACTTTCATCTCTGAGTGAGAGGAAAATGGACTCTTGCAATGTACCCCATCACCCCCACCAAACAGTGCTGAGGCTCTGTCAGTTCCAGGGACAGTTGCAGATGCAGGTGCAGCCCTATCTTGGCTGGCAACTGCTACTGGAACTGAAGCTGTGTTGGAGGAGATGGGGATAATGTGCAAGACCATTGACCGATGGCTAAGGGCCCTGGAAGCAGGATAGGCCAGGCTTGAGCAGGAGCCCATGGAGGAGCAGCAGACAGGGAAGAATCTTGAGCACCAAAGTCCAGAACACCATTGTGGCCAGTCTGAGCAGGAGGAAGAAGTAGATGTGTCACTGATGCAAATTGGACAGAACATCTATCACAAACAAGTCCTGCTCAGAGAGGAGATCACTGGACTGAACCAGAAGATAGGGGCCCTGATGGAGGAGATGAATGCAGGAAGGGCATTTGAGAACAGGTTGCTGACAGTCCTCACATCACAGTCATCCACCATAGAGGGCATCCACCAGACCCTGGCCTCCACTCTCTCCAACTCGTCAGGTAATCATTACCAGCCGGCAGCTCCCCCAGTCCCCTCTGCTTCATCTACTGCCCAGAGTTCTCCCATTTTAGGCTTGGGATGGCCCAATATGCAGCAGCCAGCATCAGCAGGACCCGTGGAGGGGTATTTTCAAAAGGTCGTCCAAGTATGAATTAGGACGCCCTCGTGAAGTCAGCCAAAATCAGGTAGGTATAATCGAAAAATAGTATGGACGTCCTTAGACATTCCATTATCGCAGTGCGAAACGCCCAAAGTATAGTAAAAAAGAATGCCTATCTTCTAGAACCGCCAAAGGACGCCTCCTACATTCACTCTTGCCAACATTTGTCATATGGTCCATCGGCAGTTTTACGAGAAAGACGTCCTTATTACTATGGACTTCTCTGATGTATCTGGTTGTTCTGCAAGTACAGTGCATGTAGTTGCGGACATCCAGGTACGGGAAATATAAAGAATATTAATGTGCAAAATACAGTAACAAAGACAGGTTTCGGCTCGCCTAGTAAGATGGACGTCCTTCGGCAGTGCTGCAAGAAACCTGTCTTTGTTACTGAAAACGTTTCAACTACGGCACACAGACAAAGGTAACAGCTTTCTCAAACTCTCAGCTTTCTCTCCCAACAACGCTCTCGCCACTCTCCAACTGTACAAAATCACTTATGGGTCTAAAGATGAATTCCCTCTTACCCTGGTCGCTTTTATTTCAGGTCTAACTAAGGACGCCCATGTTCCCACCCATGCGAAACCATTTCGCTAGCCATTATACGCTGGGGGCACCCATCTCGTAACGCCACTCACAACATGCCTCTAACACGCCCCCTGTGGGGATGACCATAGATGGGCGTCCTCGTGCTGAGGATGCCCTTACAGCCCTGTTTCGATTATTGGATTTGGGTGACCTTCTTTCACGGGGACACCCATGTGCCTTTTGTGTTGCTTTTTGGACGCCCTTCTCTTTCGAAAATGAGCCTGATAGTCTTCCCCAACTTCCACGGGACAGCAAGGCCACTAAGAGCTGGTGCTAGTGGGGTACTCCCTGTACCAACACAGCCTACCACCAGCCAAGCACCAACCAGTGAGCTCACCACCAGCCAAGCACCCACCAGTGAGTTCACCACCAGCCAGGCACCCACCCACCAGTGAACTCACCACCAGCCAGGCACCAACCAGCAAACCCACCTCTAGCCAGGCATCCACCAGCTAGCCCACCACCAAGTTGCCTGGGGACATGGCCATGAGAGAGGCAAGCCCTAATGAGCTGAAATGTGCCGCATACCTCCATCATCCCTAGCTAAAGGGACAAGTTGCTGCTGGGTACTCTTGCTCTATAAGGGACATTTTTGGGGTCTGGCCATTGGTTTTCTTCATAATCATCTGCCTCACGGTTGGGTAATATTGCTGCTTGAGCCAATGACAGATGTGACAGATAGCTACTTTGGTATTGACCCTCACCTCTGATGCTCCATCCCCATACAAGACATTGTAGTTCCCAGGAATGGGCAGGGGCAATGGGGGAGGGGATTTTTCATGGGAGCACACTAGTGATTATTTGTTTAAGCACACCCTGGATGGCATTTTTCAGTTTGCATTTTTCACATTTCAGTTCATGTAGAGTGGAGCCAATGTAAGGACAGTTATGAAAACAAACAATTTGCCTACATAACTAAGCAGTTACCTGGGTAAATTCTCCAGGCAGGAAATTGCTGCCCCCCCCAAAAGACTATAGGTTTCACAGCACAGGTACTTATAAGTACATGGAAAAGGGATAGGGCAGGGGGGAGCCACTAGCAGGAAGGTGTGCTCAAATTTCTTCTGACTAGTTAGGCGACTTGTCTTTTATTTCTCCATTTATATTCTGCTTTTATCCAAGGCAGATCACAATAAAAGCATACTTAAAAGACATAAAACAATCCTCACATTTCCAATAAATGCACACACAAAAAAAATACTCCAACAGCAAATCAAACACCCCATCTATTCCAACATTCTCCAGTCACAATTAAACTGCACATTAACCCTTCTCTTAGAGTTGACTCTCATGAAACCAGTGAGCAGGATCAGAGCATTTGCACTGAAACTCTAATGAGTGAAAGAAGGGGCTCAAAGAATGCGAGAGTGAGAGTTTTCAAATGGATGTGACTCCCAATGAGTGAAACTTGGTATCTCTGCCATGCCGGTTCAGTATTGGGCCCACGGTTGCTTCAGGACTTATTAAGACCAACCGATGACCTAAGCATAGCCCAACAATGGTGCCCCCCTACCCTTCCATTGCTTAACTGGCAAGAGATTAAGGGGGAGGGGAATTTATCAAGCAGCGCTGGGGCCTTCGTGCAGGTGTTAGGGCCATAACATGCCTTAAGAGAATTAATGCACACTAAATGCTAAAAAGTCCATTTTATACCTATGGGCTTCTTAGCATTTAACGCTCATTAGGGTCTTAATGTGCGCTAAGGGAATTAATGCCTGCACAAAGGCCCTAATGGTGCTTGGTGAATTCCCCTCTAAGATTCAATAAGTGCTGAGAAATATCATTATTGTACAAAACAAAATATCATATATATTTATAACGATTAGAAAAACCATGAAATTCGTGTTGGATTATGGGTATGGCAGATGGCAGTGAAAGAGTTAAGGACATGTTAGCTAAGGAAAAAACTCTGTGGTGCCTCCCTTCCCTTGGTGCCTTAAGCACATGCTTATTTTGCTTAATGGTTATTAATATTTGGTATATTTTCTTAAACTGTATAAATAATCCCCATAGATTGCAGATTTTATTCTAATTCCATTCTGCCAAGGACTGCATTCCAGGTATATATACTGAACTGCAGAGTACTAGCAACTGCAAGAAGCTTCATTGTAAATCTTATTACAGGAGCATCCAGTATAGGAGAATAGTTACAGAAAAAGTACAAGACAAATACAAGCATCCAAGTGATAGGCTGCATCATAGAATTATAGTTCTTTTTATGGCATGAAGCCTATCTCCCCCCACATACACACACTTAAGAGAGCCCCTGCAGTTGAGGGGTTAAGACATGCAGTATTATCCTTGAGAATGATAGAACTGGGAACAGCAAGGGAACAAAAGCTACTGGGCACAATCACAAACCGAGTGTCTTTGTCGGTAAATTATCATGACATCCTCAACTATGACATTCATAAGACAGAAGTCGTATTTCTCTACAATATTTGGTCTCCAGCTTCATAAATAATATATGATCAGCAAGCTAAGCTTCTTTAAACTTGACACATGCGATCAGAGCTCTCAGCCTGTGAAGTGAGTCATTGTGTCCTTCTAATCTAATCTAATACAGAATTTGTATACTGCATGAATCTCTGCAAGAGGTTCAAGGTGGTTAACTTCATAAGAAGCCCAAACAACAATATGGGGAATTACATCAACACAGAATAAAAAGAGATTAAAAAAAAACTAAGCATATTAAAATTTATCAAACAAGAAATTTTTCAACTTCCTTCTCAATCTCATATAATTTAATTCTAATCTGATAATTAAAGGAAGTATATTTCAGATAGCAACAGCCAGGAAGGAAGACAATTTGCCTAGTTGATGCTTATAACATAGACCTTTTAAAACTGGGAATTTTGAATCCGAGTAGAAAAATGAAAAGAATTTGAAAAAAATTGAATGAATAATTCTGAAGAACTACCATACAAAATATGAAAGACCAAACAGATTATTTTAAAAGTAAAAGTGCTTTAAAGGAAGCTAATGAAATTTCCAAAAATATTCAGAATAATATCATGTTTTTTTGAGACGAAAAACCAGTAGCACCACCGTGTTTTGTGTCAGTTGTAATTTGTATAACAATTTAGCACTCAGCCCCATATATAGAGAATTGAAATAGACCAAATGGGTTAATATCAGCATTTGGATCAGAAGAGTAAAATGAGAGTCAGGAAAATAGGGTCTAACTAAATGTAACTGTCTCATATGATAGAGAGTTCTTTTCCATAAATTGTTAATTTGAGATTCAAAAGTAAGAGAGGAATCTAAAATAACTCCAAGAACCCTGAAATGATCATCAACTTGTCGGGTTTTACCACTGGGCAATCCATTCAAGGAACTGATGGATTCTGAAACCAAATAACTGTAGTTTTGTTTGGATTTAGCTTAAGCTTATTATTAGTAGTCCAGCACTGAATTTTATCCATACAGTGAGATCCTAGCAAATGTATTATCTAAAGTGAAACATAATGGCATTAACAGCAAAATGTCATCTGCATAGGAAAATAAATATTTACAATCTGTCAGTAAAATGGACCCCAAAGAGCTCATAAACAAATTAAACAACATGGGTGATAGTGGGAAGCCCTGAGGGACTCCACATTCCGAACACCAGCTCCGAGAGAACTTACCACCCTTCTAGATACTATGAGGCCGATATTGAGACCATGGGATGTAGACTGGCTAATTCCCACAGTCGCTGGCGAACCCAGAAATTCAATACTTCCTGTAAGCCATTGTGTTAGTTGTGCTCCAATTTGTTTGCAAGCCATCATAACAGCTGTTTGTTTTGTCTGGTTTTTGCCGCACATTTGTTGATGTCACTCATGATTGGACCAGTCCATTGGGTGTCCTTTATTTGCTACCTAATGTGCATGTTTCTGTTTATGGCGGCATCCATTTTTAACTATGGTGATCCTAGATGCGGTGTTTCAGAACATGGCTGCATGAACTGTTGATTGCATTTCAGGTAAGACGATGCACTTCTGTGTGGTGTCTTTTTATATAGTTTTATTTACTGGCAGATTCATGCTTGCATATGTGGTACTTTGCAGGCAAGCTGACTTAGCGCTAGCAATGTTGGTTGTTTTCTTAACGCATTAAGGGGGTATGTTTACTAAGGCGTGTTAACGTTTTTAACACGCCTATAAAGTTAAGGCATGTTAAATGCTAATGCGCCAATACATTCCTATAGGCACGTTAGGTTTGACGCGCGTTAGTGTTAAACACACATTAAAAACGCTAACGCACCTATAGCGAGCCTTTGTAAACACAGGCGTAAGTTACTCTCCTGTATCCTGAGACATTTTTATTTAAGAAGGTTTGCTTATGTGGCGCTGTCCAGGGGGGCTGGCTTTGCTTTTTGAGTGTATTGAGTTACTCTCCTGATTACTCGTTAACACAACAGTTTTTGCCTTTTTAGTATCCTACTTTGAGCGCTGCATGCTTTGCTCATTTACTTCTCTAAAGCCTTAAGCTACAGTTTTAATAAAAGCCTATTTTAGCAAACATTATAAGCTTTTGTTTTGTTAAACCTCAAGCCACATTTTTAATAAGAGCCTATTCTGGCAAACATTATAAGTTTCTTTGTTTTGGAAGATGTACTCAGTGTAATAGCTTTTGGTTTTTCAGTATTTTACTTTGAGCGCCGTATGTTAAATACCTTACTTTTAAATCTTAAGCTACATTTTTATAAGAACCCATCCTGGTAACACAATGTCGCAGAACTCTTGGTCATGTAGTGCAACTCTATTAGTTTTAAGCAGTTTATAATGACCTGTTAGTATTTTCATTGTTTCATACTGGGGTGACCTAATTTGGTTATTTCTGAGTCTTTTGCTTTTATGCAAATTGGTTGACATTAGTCTTTCTGAGATTCAAATAAGGATCCGTTAATAATTTAGGGCCCTGCCTACAAAGGCGAGGTAGCGTTTTAACATTCGCTAACCATGTAGATGCCCATAGGAATATTATGGGCATTTACACGGTTAGTGTGCATTAAAATCGCTAGCGCGCCTTTGTAAACAGGGTCCTTAGTTTGTAAGTTTCTGGTTCAATAACTGTTTTTATTTTATTTTCAACATTGGTTTTTAGCATTTTCATTTGAAGATATCATATCCATGATGTTTTTGACAGATTTAACTGCATTTGATAAGACAGGCAGATTCTTTTTCGATGCATTTATTTCCACAATCATGAGGCACTCATGTACATCACTTTGGTTATGCACCTCATTTTAATTTATTCACTTGAACTTTTTAATATGTGTGCATTGTTTGGTTTATATTTATTTAGTTGTTATTAGGATTTATTTACCGCCTTTTTAAAGGAATTCTCTCAATATATAATTTTTGTACAAGTCACTCATCCAGTATCACTAATTATTCTTTCACATATTTATTTATATTCAAGTATTTTTAGACTCAGTATGTCTATATCTTCTCTTTGGGTTACACTAATTGGCACAAGTTACTTATGCTATATCACACTTTTCAGGTATTCTTATTCTGTATTGACATCAGCTCATCATATTTTATTTATGTAATGTAATTTTTATTCATTAATCATGGACAGATTTCTATGTTCATTGACTTGATGTTTGATTTTATTATCATTAAAAGTTTTATTTTTATAATTTATTTATACAGTGTATTTTTAAATCTTTTGTTAGACCCCTGACCCAGGCGCATGTGCTCTGAAACATAGCCCGTGTCAGGTCTTGAATGTTCCAATCCTGAAGGCCATTTTGTGCCTTTTTTGTAATAGAGATTGAACATTCTCAATGGTAAGAGGCTCAAATGTACCCCATAACTGATTAACCCTAATATTTAGGCTAGAACTAACTAGTGTCTGCTGTGGCATTAATATCCATGAATGAGCTTTCACAAGATCTCCACAAATCTGGTCGATTTTATTAGAGAAAAAGTCGGCAAGCTCCTGAGCTGTAGGTTGAGAATTTACAATCAAAATAAGATTAGCTGGGGAGGAGATGAGATTCCTTACATGTTAGAATAGCTTCATATCCCTGGATATGTTTTTCGGCTTCCGCAACATGATTTTTATAAGATTTCATTGCCTCTCTCCATTTAAATTTAATAGAGGTGTCCTGGTTTTTACACTAATTTCTTTACAAGCACCTACAATTCTGTTTTAGATCCCGTGATTCAGTAAACCATATGGAGGGCTTAATGAATCTTACTTTTTGAGTTTTCAAAGGTGCAACAGAATAATTTTTTTATAATAACCGGATCAGATTTAGTTATATTAATATGATCAGAAACAATAGTCAAAGCCTGTCTACATCTATTTTCCCTCTGATGCTAATAATGTGCTTAATCTTTTACAGGAGGTTCCGTCAGCTAGACACATAGGTACTACCTTGTTCACACGCTCAAGGTCTGAGTCATAAATACAAAACCTACTCAGCCCGATATTTAAAACCATTTAACCGGCCAGGAACGGCTATCCGGCAATATTCAGCAGGAGATCATCGGTTAACACATAGTGGATGACCGGTAATATTGCGCAATATAACCGATTATCCACTAATGTTCAGCGCATCACCGGCTAAGTTTGGCAACCAAATTAGGTCACAAAAATAGCAAGAATATCTTTGGCCGGTTGAAACTTAACTGGCTATCGCTGAATATTCGCTTGGCTGGTTATGTTTAAACCAGCCGAAAAAAACAGATACTCAATGCTGGTCACCGGAAATGGCCTAGCATTGAAAATCCGGGCTCAGTGCCGACCGCAGGAGATAGCC